>NC_140280.1:13165994-13218494 GCF_964030765.1 Micromesistius poutassou
GAACAGCACTGTCTGTCACGGGCCCCTATTAAGGTCCCCGGGAGGTGCAACAGGACACGGGACAGGTTAGTGTCTGCAGCGAGACAAATGAGGATTGATTTAGGACGACTCTCGACTGAAGCTTTGGGATGCCTTTGCTCTTCCACGTATTGAAGGGAGGCGATTGCTTTTTATGACTTCGTTCCTGGCGTGGTAGAACTGAGTCCGGGAAATGTCTCCCTCTGTGTGAATGAGAAACTGCACAGCATTTATCAAAGTCCCTGGGGTTGTGGATTCAAAATGATTCTCTCTGCCCACTGTTCACATGAATGTTTGGCACTATTCATTTGAAGTTGTGTCTTGGCAACTGTATGCAATGTGGGAAATGAATGAGGTATGACTGCACAGCAAGCTTTTGACACATAAACTGAGCTTCAGTGACATCTACAAACTTGTTTGAGTAATTTTGTGTTTGGTCTTAATTGTTCATTTTTGTTTAAGACAGGTGATCTTTGTTTTAGACTAAGATTAAGATTATTTAGATTAAGACAGAAGGTTATCGATTTAATGAGATTTAGTTTGTGTTGTGTGAGCCTTATCTTGTTGTCCCGGGACAAGGGCCTTTTGAAAAGAGAATAATGTGTGGCATTATGCTATTTTTGGTGTCAGCTATCGAACATAGATTCTATTGGTTTAGCTGTTATCAAGTCCATAACCGATAGGTCATATGATCTGTCAGGTCAACCAATTATTGACCCTATTAGATTAAGCCCCCCCCGCCCACGAGATGTGTTATTTACTACTATTTGGTTGTACAATTGTTCGGTCAACAGTCCATGCAGTGCGTTATATCTGTTACCGGCTAGCCAAAATCATGATGAAACTCAAATAAAAACATTCACAGAAGTAAGGGAACTTTCCCCATAGAGTAAACGCCTTACGAAACGACCCGTCCCGCAGCCATTTCCAGGGAATTGTCTGGTTTGACTTCATTGAAAAAAAGAAACAGAAAAAAAAAAAGTCTTTGGTGCCAACTTTTAACCTTGCGTCAGCAGGGCCCAGCCGGGGGTTTGTACCCGATCGGACCTTGCTGTGGACAGCGTACCATAAAAGGCGGTTACGGTTGTGTACTTCGCATGAGTGGGCGGAGTCCATTAAGAGTGCATCAATTCTATGAACTTTATCGTTGATGGGTGGAAGGACAAACAACAAGTTTGACTAGCAGACACGCACTCATTGGCAGTTCCTTTTCGTTGATAAACGCCCCAGCAATAATCAACATGGTGCCTTATCTACCCTGTTTGAATGGTGACTGTTGTTCTATTGAAGGGACTGGGAACAGGACGAGAGTCACAATGCCCCATTGCTCTGGCTCCTTTGGCAAGAGCACTAATTAGGCTTTGAGCTTACCTATGTAGCGGGCACTGGGTTAAATGCCAGCCGTGTCCACTCTAATAAGCAATGCCAGGCAGGAAGGGGAAGGAGAGGGGTCACCAGGGTTACAGGAGTTGTGTGGGAGGTTGTCCTATTATCGGCGGTAGTCTGGCAGTCGCTCAGTGTTAAGTGACTCCCTGGCCCATGTTCAACCTGAACTCATTGTAAGCTCAGATTCTTAGGGTTTTCCTGTAGGCATCTTGAGAGGTCCCGTCATTTGGGCCAACGCTTCCTGTGGTGGAATGTGTTTATGGAGCTCTGAGTGCCGACTCGAAAATACATTCAGTTTCGCTCTTAGCTAAATTGGGGTCCCTTTTAGTTGAATTACTGCATTATCACGATATAGACCAAATATTGTACAATTGTTCAATGTTTGTATTTGTCGGATATTTGTGCTCAAAAACATATTTGTGCTTACTTCTGTTATGCGGCTCTATTACGTGGATGGGACGCATGCCGGCACCGGTGTTAAACTGACATTAATTGAATCAATTAATGCTAATCCTAACCCTAACCAACCTCCAACTGCAGTGTAGCTCTGACAGATCTGCTCCTCTTGGGACCTGACCTCACTAGTGTATTCTCCGATGTTTGCTGGCACTCCGTGCTTAAGTCGCCTGGTGCTCTGGCTCTTCTTGCATCAGGTTTGGTGGAGCACGGACGCAACTGGACGGCCATAGCGAAAATGGTGGGCACCAAAAGCGAGGCGCAGTGCAAAAACTTCTATTTCAACTACAAGCGGCGACACAACCTCGACAACCTACTCCAGCAGCATAAACAAGTATGTTACCACGGCAATCCCCCCCCCCCCCCCCAAACCCCCCTTTCCATTGTGAGGTCAACCAGAGTGCCGCCTGTGGCATTACCAAACATGAGGGCAAAGACATCATGGGTAATCTATGATGGGCTCCGTGGCTAACGGCCGTGTTTCCATCTGCCCTCAGGACACACGGCGGGCGAGGGCGGACATGTCCCAAGGCGAAGGCCTGGCCACGGCGTCGGCCGACGACGACGACGACAACCAGGACGATAGCGAAGGTCAGAGGGACGAACGGCGCGATGAAACTATCTCACGCACGCGCGCACACACACTACATGCACGCACGCACGCATGCAGGCCCGCGCACACGCCATGTGGTGTTTGTAGGACCCCCGTAGCCCGCTGTGCTCTCAGGTGTCTCAGGGATTCGAGTCGGCAGTAAGACTGTGACACCTCATGCATGGGGCGTGACAGTCAGGAGCCAACAGGCGGTTATATAAAATAAATAGGAACCGGAGCCTTTTTATATCCTCCTCCATCCTCCTCCAGTTTTATAAGGGAGGGAAAAAAAACGTTTGTGCTGTAAAGTGTGTGCAATGTGGGAAAATCATGTGCGGTAAAATCCAAAGTTATGAAGTATTCCTGAGCGCCGGGGGGCCCCATGTTGCGTAACGGTCTTCTGGCTTTGAAGACTTTGAAGAAGGCTTGCTGGTTGGAATGCAGCTGTAGTCTGCCTCACTGGTCCTGCAGTGCATACTCACTGCCGTGTCTGGAAAGAATCAAAGTTGTTTTACACGGTCAAACATGGTTATCTATTAAAGTATCCTGGATCGGTTTATTGTTGTGGTTTTGTTGTTTTGGACACCATTTTGTTCTAATCATCAGCATATCTGCATTCATTCTTATATGTGATTGTATATAATGCATCGGTTCTGCTTGCTGAGACGCTGTGTTAATATGTGTAGGCTGTAGTTGTCGTGGGCTTGCTATTGACAGCATTAAGTTACATTTGAAGTCTCCATGACAATTTGTAGTTTATTTCCATGGACTACAGTTTAACTCGCCAAGATCCAACCAGAGATTTTCAGCACAGGTTGTAGTCTATCATGTATGTTAGCGGTATATTCGTCTATATAGTGTAGCAGCTAATCTAAACCACTACTGGGTTCAAACTCCAACATGCCCATTCTACTGGCATCCCCTTGAGTAAGATGCAGTTCCCTAACTGATACATAAACCAAATAAATATCAGTTTGGATAAACGCGTCGCTTAAATCACTGCACTTCATTTATACCCATTGAACATCCAGTTTAGGTATACCAATTAAACAAAGACTTAATCAATGATAAAAGTCCATCTTATCCCTTAAAACCGTGTCATGGTAGAACTAGCATGGACAATATAATCAGGGTTGCTTAACATCGTTTCTGCTGGATTTGCACTCATGCACTCTTCCTCCGCCTTCTCCCCGTCCCGTCAGCCGGTGACAACAGCTCGGACACCGAGAGCGCTCCGTCGCCCTCGCAGGCCGACCCCTCCAAGGCCGGCGACGGCAAGAGGGCCGACGGCGGGGCGGCCAACAGCCACCCCTCGGAACAGGCCCAGGCCCAGGCCCAGAGTCAGGGTCAGGGTCAGGGTCAGGCCCAGAGTCAGGGTCAGGCCCAAGGCGCGGCCCAAGGCGCGGCCCAGGGCGCGGCCCAGGGCGCAGGCGGGAGCTCCAAGGCCCAGGAGACGCCCTACGGCGAGCTGAGGGTCAAGCAGGAGAAGAGCCCCGAGGGCGACGCGGGCACCCTGGAGGAGAGGGCCAGGGTGGCCCCGTACACCGGCGTGCTGCACCCCAAGACCGAGCCCCAGGACCTGGAGCTGAGGAGCGGCGGCGGCGGCGAGGTCCAGGTGAAGGTGGAGCCCGAGGCTAAAGAGCGAGGGGACAAGAGCCAGGCGGACGAGCGGCAGAGGGAGCTCCACTCGGACAACGACTCCAGCGCCACCTGCAGCGCCGACGAGGACGTGGAGGCGGAGCCCGAGAGGCAGAAGTGGGTGTCGGGGCTTTCTGGGGGCCGCCTCAGTTGATTTCATGGCGGTGGTCGAGCGTAGGTCTGATGACCCACGGATTGTGGCTTTTCTCTCTTTTTCCAGAATGTACACCATGGACAAGCCTTCCATGCTGGGGCCCCCGGGGTCCGTGCTGGTCTCCTCCAAGCTCAACATGCAGCAGCTGCATCAGCGTGCCGCAAACATACCCCCGATGGTAAGTCACCATGGCAACCCACCGCAGATGCAGTAGAGCTGTTTAAAGAGGCAGGGAGACAGGAAGTGGATCCACAGTGATGCGTTCAGGGAATCGCCCCGTCGACATTTTGAAATGGTTTGTCAACAAACCATTCAGTATTTATTTATTTTGTATCAGGATCACCCCACACCTGGGCTGCAAGCAGCCCATTGTTATTCCTCTACTGTATGCGGCCTGTTCGTCCGTATACAATATCTGTGCCGTGTGATACACACCTGGAACATATTTCTGAATGGTTTCCTGTCAATAGAAGGAACACTTATTACGGCGGCCCAGCATATTAGACCCTAACATATCCTGGACTAGCATTAATCAAACAAAAGCATCAAATCATGTCCTTTTGTGACTTTGAAACCTGGAAAGCCAGTTCAGCGTAGTCCTGAGAGTATTCCGTTTCTCTGCTCTCTTCCTGGCACCATGACCAGCAGCTCTCCTGGCGAGGTTGTGTCAAGTCCAATTTATTGGCATAGCCCTTAATCGCAGCGACAATCTCAAAGCCCTCTTAAGGGTAGGACTGAGGGCCTGGCTCCTGATACGCACCGAAGTCTGGGTAACTGACCGCCTCCTCCTCCTCCCTCCTCCCTCTCTCTCCCCCCCCCCCACGCAGGTGCAGGGTCCCTACGGGCCTGGGGGCGTGCCCATCAGTGGCTTCACTATGTTCCAGCACCAGATCAAGGCGGTGCACGAGTCTGCTCACCAGGAGGACAAGCAGAGGCAGGACCAGGGGGAGCTGGATCGGCGTCCCCCCAACCACCCCGCCTTCAGCACGCGAGATGGTGAGGGGACGACACGCACGCACACGCACACACACAGACACACACGCATGCACGCACGCACGCACACACACACACACACACCCTGCTTTGTCCTCGTCTGGCTGTTCCTCTCCATCTGTCTTTTTGGTTTGAGGAGGCCTCCTGTGGTCTGTGAACGACTGACCATTCGCACCAAGAATTTATTCTTTCGGTTCCTGTGTCCCCTCATTCGTTTGTCTCTTGATCGGTGGTCGAACGAGGGGGAATTCTGAAATGAAACGCAAGAGCAGGAATATAAACTTGGCTGACCCAGTTCACGTTGTCGTTTTTTCCGATTGCATGCATAAGTAAGAGTGGAAGCTGAGTGCCACTTTGCAGACCCGTTATGTTCTCCCCAGGGGGTAGTGTACGTAGCTTTATGGGTGTCGGGCCGGTGCATCCCAGTACATGGGGATATTCAAGCACCTTGCCAGGAAAGGCCTATAGGGAACCCTCTGACTGATTCATCTGCACGGTTGCCAAATGGATGACTACCATGCCCTTTGGCACAGTAGCCCGGTGAACCGTGGAGTTCAAGGGCCCTGGGTGTATGAAGTCACACAATCCTCCATCCAGGTTACGGGGGTGGTCTTCGAGGTCCCTGGCGGTGTGTTGTTGAATCCCTCCTCTCCTAATAGTGCGTGTTCCTCCCTTGTGTCCTGTGTGCCTGTGACCCGCAGGTAAGCCCTACCCCTTCATGCCTTTTGATATGAAGCTGGCTCTGGAGCAAGAGGCCCAGTCTGGCCGGCCTGGCTCCCCCTACAGGCTCTCCCCAAGAGAGCTGAGCAAGGCCTCGGCCCAGTCCGACCCCAGCGCCCCCAATGTCTCCCGCTACAGTGTGCCTCCAGGTAACCTGCACACCCCCCCCCCCCCTTCCCTCTCTTCATCCAACTCCTGCCTGCCCCCTTTTTCTCTCCCATCTCTCCCATCACCAGTGGGCCCTTTCTGCCATTTTGTTAGCTACTGTTGGCTAGCTACTGGGCCTTTCTTTCCCCCCACGTTGTGGGCTGTTTCTGGCCGGCGCCTGACCCTCACTTCATGGGCATGTTGAGCGATGGTTGTTTTAGATTAGTTCCATCTCCAGTTGTATGCGGCTTTTTTTCCCTTTTATATGCTGTGTTGTCATTGAGATATAACGATGTAGATATATAATTGTCATTACTATATCTCAATAGCAGCGTAGCATCTGTCGTTGGTCGCACCATTTGCATGTCCTTGATCCGATGGGATTGAGCTGGAAGTAAAACGAAAAGTCTTCAGGGCCGTCACAATAGCTATTGGTTCAGTGTTGAAGGGAATGGCTTTTATTTATAATTTTTGAATCGTCAACGTTCATTCCCCTCCTCTCACGCTGCAGCACATCTTAACCGTCCGACCAAGTTTCCAGCCACCATCGTCAACAATGAGCTGGCAGAATGAATATTAATGTCATCTCCCCCCCGTCCCCCCGCCGTATGCCTCCCGGCTGCTGGGCCCATTCACGTATCGCTCGCGTCATAGAGCGGTTTGTTGTCTTCCCCCGGTCGGCTCTGTCAGAGCGCCGACGTCCGTGTCCACTGGAAGAACTCTTAATAACACAGCCACGGCCATTTGCATTTTTGATTTTGTTAAGTGCGGGGGCATGAGCCACACTGTGTGTGTGTGTGTGTGTGTGTGTGTGTGTGTGTGTGTGTGTGTGTGTGTGTGTGTGTGTGTGTGTGTGTGTGTGTGTGTGTGTGTGTTGTTAATCCATTTAGTTGGCCATCTCCCCACCGTCTGCTTGCGGCCCCAAGGGCAGAGCGCAGAGCCGACATTTTATGACTTCAGATCCACTGTGCCTGTATCAGCCCGTTATGGTGGAACTTAATATTTTATTGTTGCTATTTAAACCCTTACCAAGCTCTTTGTGGAACCATATACTCTCCGCTGGGTCAGAGACGTGTGTGTGTGTGTGTGTGCGTTGGATTCTAACTTGAATACGTTATCGACTGCAGTCACTTTACGTAATCCATGGAAGCATTTTCATCTCTTTCATTGCTCTCTCTCTCTCTCTCTCTCTCTCTCTCTCTCTCTCTCTCTCTCTCTCTCTCTCTCTCTCTCTCTCTCTCTCTCTCTCTCTCTCTCTCTCTCTCTCTCTCTCTCTCTCTCTCTCTCTCTGTGTTGCTGTAGTCCTGCACCCGACGCCCAGCCAGACGGCCCAGGACATGCCGGAGGCAGTGCGGGTGTCGTTCAGGCACAGCCGGCCCCCCAACATTCCAGCTCCGCCGCCCCTCATTCCCACCTCCAAGCACACGGACAAGCCCTCCTTCATCCAGGGTGGCTCCATCTCCCAGGTCAGCTCCCCGAGCGGCAGCTCAATCAACCGCCCTTAGATTTGATTTGAACCGGCTTTCACATGGATATGAGTGATCCTCTCTGTTGGACGCACACACACCACGACAGACGTATCAAACGGCGCGCATAATCCTCTAGCAAAGTCAATATTAGTTAACACACAAAGCAGGGTATATTGTATGTAAAGAGCCTTTTTAAATCGAAACAGAAATGGTTATACGCCTACTAGGTAAACTGTACAGATTACGGGACATGTGCACTAACATGAATCCCAATCCGACTTCAAAGCAAAGGCGTGTCACTAACGGCGCCGGCTCTTTCCGACCTCGGCCTGACCCGGCCTGGTGTGCTGATCTGCTCTCTTCATTCCTGCTCTTCCAGGGAACTCCCGGCACGTACCTCCCCTCCCACGCCATCTACGGACCAGAGGGGACGAAGAGCTCCCCGGGCTCCATATCCCTGGGCCTGCCCCGACAGCAGGACCACAGCAAGCCCGGTAGGACTCCTCTGCTCTCACCCCCGGCCGGGATGGGGATTGGCCCATACCAGCCATTTCAAAAATAGACCTCCTTAAGACATCGCACTAGGGGTGCTGCGTTGATCTATTAACCGTACTTCCGGGTAGAGGCTGCCATTTCATATGCATGTCTGGCTGAAGCAGGACTCCATTCCCCTTCATCTGGCTAGGAGTTTCATTTCTCATTCCAGGTTGATGCCGATGCTCATTTTCATTGAATTATCACCATTTCGACAGGATGGATATTTGATCCCTTCATCATATTTAACAGACAGAGTGATCCCTAATTAGATAGAGTTCAAGAGTAAAGTACAATGTGCCTAATCAACAGCATTCTGCGCTGCCATTGCAGCATAAAGCCGCAACATTATATCGACATTCTTGCTGAAATTGGGTTCCTGTATTTTCTCCAACTTGTATTTATGTTCTAGATGTGGATCTCAGAGCCAGGTTCCCCCATTAAATGGTTCATTTAAAAACCCTACAGACTGTAATGGGGCTCATTGCCCTCCATGCATGATGATCAGGTTTAAGATCGGTAGCATAATGCCCCTCGTAAACATTCTGTTCTGCAAACCGCCTGTTCACCTCAAGATGCCTTTTCCTTCGCTGCTGTACAGGAAATGCCACACCCTTTTCCTCCAAGTTTTTTTCTGTACAGCGAGATATCTTGAGATGTCATTGAGTTTGTGTGCCTGTGTTGATTGTGGTCGCTGAGGCATTGGAACCCCCTCGTATCCTCTTTAAAAGGCCGGGGGCAACTCTAATTAGTGGCGTCCTTAGAACCCACTTCCTGGAGTTGTTTTTGTAGTTGCGGCGGTTTTGTTGTAGCTCTCCTGTTCCGACAAATGGCCCCATTCACACCGGATAAACAGCGCTGACAGGCCCGCGCGGCGATGCTAAGCACTCCATGCGTTCACCGACTTGTGTCTTCCACGTTGAGTTTCTCCCATTCACACTACTACTGGTGTACTGTACAAAATCCCCGCAATGGCTAACCTGCAATGCATCATAATACATAGTTTCTTTGTTTTTTTATTGCTTAAGAACTAACCATTGAGTCTTCCACTGTTAGCCTCCATACTCAGACAGACTATGATGCTCACTGCTGAAGCAGAAGGGGTTTAATGTACTACAGAGTCCAGTTCAAAAACCTTTACTCCCTTTGCTGTGTGGACCGGATGCATCTCCACAAAGACATTTCCGTAGACTCTCTCTCCGTCTCTCAGGGGATCTTAACAACAACAAACCAAATGAACAGACGCCACTGACGAGGCTAAAAGGTTGTGAGCGTGGTTGAAACTCCAGCTGCAAGTTTGCCATTGATGTTGCTAGACGATGGAGTTTCAAACGGTTCCACTTTGCTACCCGCTCTCTCCACACAGGATCACGTTCCCTTGGTATTTGTGTTAATCTCAACTCTCCCCCATCCCTCCCCCCAGGCTCCATGCCGTCCATCCAGGATGGGAGGGGCAACCCAGGCAAAATGGGCGAGGGCCTGGCTTATGGCCGTGGATCCATTACCCAGGTACCACCTTCTTAACAATGTCCTTTGGGAGGAAATGGGGACAAAGGGACTTCATGTCCATCAGATTATTTGCAATCCTGTGTAAAATATAGATCAGATGTCATTCATCATAGCCTGCGATCACAACTCATTTTCTTATTAATCATACCCAGGTGTATATACAGTATATATACACCCAAGTGCTGCAACCAACCATTAATTTCGTTTAATGTAAAAACTTTTTTGGGGATTAATCTTTATCTGACAAGCAGCCAAGAAAAATATAAACTATTCCTTTATATTTTATGATCCATGAACCAAATATTCGAATTGGCAACGTAAAGCAGCAAATGTTTGATATTTGTACTGATATTTGATATTAAAGTACTTAAACCATTAATTGAGTATGTGTGTATATATGTCTGTTTGTGTGTGTGTGTATCATGGGTGGTGGTTACTTACACTTCCTGTCTGTGTGCTGTCCAGGGTACACCTGCCATGCCCCAGTCCAGCATCGCTGCTGACCTGCTGAAGGGCACCATCACCAAGCTGGCCACTGAGGACATGAGCAGCCCCGACAAGAGCAGCCGGGGAGAGCAGATGCCCAAAGGTCACGTCATCTACGAGGGCAAGAACAGCCACATCGTCTCTTACGACGGTGAGACGTCTTGTGGCTATTGCCAGTGGTTTCCTTGCTACTTAGCTTTCCATTCAGCCATTTTGCTTTGCTACGGCAAAGTAACAATTCAACGATTTGCGTCACATTTTATACTCATTATGTCTTTCTTTTGAGGCCAGTCAATGTTAGCATGCTAGTTAGCGGTTTACTTAGCATAGTTAGCGAAACAAGTCACCTGGTTGAACATCCTGAGCCGTAAACTACTAAGAGTTTATTGAATGCTGCAATCCTTTATGGCTCCATCAGTCTAACCATGTTTACAGTGCTGGTCATTTTAAATAGCAGGGGTGCAATTCTTATACTTTCCCTTATGGAGACCCTGCTCCTCATAGCTGACTCTAAACTCTCCCCGGGCCTCTCTACAGCCATCAAGAACCCCAGGGAAGCCACCCGCAGCCCCAGGGCCGGCCACGACCTGAAGCGCTCCTGTGACATGATGGAGGGCCCCATGGGCAGAGGACTTCCTGGCCGCGACGTAGCTCCGTTTGAAGGTAGTTTGATTGTATCTAAATATCTATCGGATTATATTTATTCAGTCATTAAATATATATTTTATGATATTGAGACTTGGAGGTTTTTTAATTTGTTTTTGATTATAATTATATTCGCGTGATTGCTGATTCAATGTGTACACAGTGAGATGTGTTGTTCTAACGTTTATTGTCATTTTATTATAAAGAACTGTATCCATATGGAGATGTGTCTTCATGTTATCCATGAGACTATCTGAAGGTACGTTGTTGTTTGTTCAGGATTGTTGGGTAGAGCGTTGCCTAGGGAGGGTCTCCATGGAGATTCCAAAGAGAGGTCTTTCATCACCGGATCCATTATGCAAGGTAGTCCCTCCTCTTGAAGCTGTAGTAGCTCATAAATAGATTAGAAGGACACATTATTTTAATTAACAGGGAATAGTTTAAGAACCACCTGTAGTTATTTCCCAGTGCTTCCACCATCTTTGGTGGAACAACTTATTTGCTTATTTGATTTTCCTTTCGGTTTGACTTGAAGCCATTTGACGTCACACACTTTAAAAGAACCTGGCTACCCCCCATTGCTCATCAAAAACCGTTCATTGGTTAAATGTGCGCGCTCTCACTCCTAGGGACCCCCCGGACGTCGGCCGAGGCCTACGACGACAGCCCCAAATACAAGCAGATCAAGAGGGAGAGCCCGCCAATCCGCTCCTTCGACGGGGGCATCGTTAAGGGCAAGCCCTACGACGGAGTCAACACCATCCAGGAGCCGGGCCGCTCCATCCACGAGATCCCCCGCCAAGACCAGTCCGGCGGGGACAGCCGGAAGACCCCCGACATGGTGGACCGGAGGGTTTTGGAGGGATCCGTGTCCCAGGTATGACCGCGGCTCCGTGGACTGGTCTCGCCGTGTGCGCTCTTTAGTCGTTACGCACACTTGTATGACAAGTGACTTGAATGCTGGGAGCAGCCTGGCTGCGGGCGTTGAGGATTAATTAACCCAGTACCTGTAGTACCCAGTACCCAGCCCCGGGCCCCATTTCTAGCTCTGGAATGTTTGTGGCGCTAACTTTAACTTTTGTGCTTCTGCTCCCCCACAAATTTACCAATTTATCCCCCCGTCAACATCTGCGTCGGTATTATAAATGTTCCGGTGAACATAATGAGATTGCTCTACTACACACAAGTAAATATAAGTTTGCTTGTTGGCCGTGAATCGTTTGGGAAGTCAGTTTGAATATAAAGTGGATAAAAATAAATAAATATAAAATGTAATTGACTATCGATGGCTCAGCAATTTCCTGCAACTCCATATTCAAATCCAGGGCAATCCACCCCAAGTGGGGTCCCGAACCAAAGTTTGGGAACCACTGCTCTGTACTAACCTTACCCGCCCACTACATTATCCAGTAAATCCCCATTTTATTTATTTGCATATCCATATTTTTGATCAAGCGGCTTTCCCCCCCTGTCCCCAGATCCATTCTATGAACCAGTCCGCCATCAAGCACAACGTCAAGTCCCTGATCACCAGCCCCGGCAAGATGTCCCACGGCCTCCCCCAGCTGGAGGCCACGGACCGCGTGCGCCAGTCCGTGGTCAACTCCACCGGCGTGCTGCGCTCCACCCACCAGGAGGCCAACAGGACCCAGCTCAGCCCCGGCATGTACGAGGACGCCAACGCCCGCAGGACCCCCGTCAACTACAGCACCAACTCCCGGTCGTCGCCCATGCTGGGACGGGCCCCAGACGGTAGGGTCATAATCCCGGTTGTACCCGGTGTGTGCAACGCTCTGGCGACCGCTGGAACATTGAGGTTCAGACCTAGAACCGCTCCGGTAGTCGCCAAGCAACCTCGCTACCAGACTATGAATACAAATTTTATTATATTATAAGTATACTAATTTTTTGTACTACAATTATTAAGCGATCTTATATCCCACGTCCCTGCATTTTAAGTGGGCTTAAAATACAGGGTTGTGGGGGTCTGAGAGGACAAGACACGACGCTTGGGATTTGTTTATTTCACAAGTGCTGCTTGTAGCAAACATGCTTGACACCCAAACCTGCATCTTCTCTCCTCTCTAACAAAGGAGGCATAAGCTCCGGGAAGGCGGTGTCCCACGAGAGGAAGAGTGTCATGACCCCCACGCCCAGGGACAACGTGCCGGCCAAGTCCCCCGTGTCCGACCCGGTGGCCTCCCACAGCCCCTTCGACCCCCACCTCCGCCCCATGGTCCCCGGGGAGGTGTACCACCTGCCCCCACACCTGGACCCCACCATGGCCTTCCAGCGAGTGCTGGACCCCGGTACGACCGCTGCTGCTCCTCCAGAGCCTCCCCCTCGTCGCCCTGGTGACCCGCCTTAACACGGCTACATTTAGCTGTAGTTTGCGTTTCCACCAATTATTCATGTGCTCCGTTGACTGGACTGTAGACCTCTCATGGAGACACAGGGCCAATTCAGTGTTTTATTTTATTGGTCATACTGTACGATGTATAAAATAATCAGGATATTCTTATTATTAATAATAGTATTAATGGTAGCCGCTTGATCAAAAATATGGATATGCAAATAAATAAAATGGGGATTTACTGGATAATGTAGTGGGCGGGTAAGGTGGTAGTTGGCTGAATACAAACATATTTTTCCCTTTGTTATGACCTTTGTTCACACGCCCCGCTACCATTAAAACTAGAATTAGTTCTTTTCAGGCTAGTCAATATCGGGATGCTAGTTAGCAGTTTCCTCTGCATTAGTTAGCGGGGGGGGAAAAAAGCGACTTGGTTGAACCTCCTGAGCCGTCTCACTCAAACCAAAACCCCCTCTACCGCTCCGTCTCCGTCCCGCCGCAGGCGCGTACATCTTCCCCCGGCAGCCGACGCCAGCGGGCTACCCCAACACCTACCAGCTGTACACCATGGAGACCACGCGCCAGACCATCCTCAATGACTACATCACCTCCCAGCAGATGCAGGTCATCCCGCGGCCAGACCTGGCTCGCGGCCTGTCGCCGCGGGAACAGTCCATCGCCATCCAGTATCCGGCCGGCGCTCGAGGTATGCAACCGCGCCCCCGGGGGGGGGGGACGCTGTAGGACGCAGGCCTGCCTCCCACAGCGTGTGTGTGCGTGTGTGTGTGTGTGTGTTTGTGTGTATGTGTGTGTACCTTGTAGTGGCTATCCTTTTCCAGACGCCCAGAAGCAAATGACCTCGACAAAATTAGCAGTTTTTTTTTTTTTTTTGTAACCGCTGAGGAGGGCTGCCACTGATTGGGCCTTACTCCTCAGTGATCGGGTTATGGGTCGTACAAATTGGTACCGCCGGGCTCGGCTCCATGTAGCCGCCCGGCCCCCCAGCCTCTCTAATCACGCCCCTGGGGCTCCACACACGCTGATCTGTAAACCTATAACTGACGTGGCGGGCGATGGGTCCCCAGCTGATTGCGGGGCCCACGGCGTCCAGGTAGACTGATGGAATTGGTTCTTGTTGTTCACCGCTGGCCCTTTGCTTCTGTCTGTAAAAGGGATTATTGATCTAGCCCAGATGCCTCCAACTATCCTGTTACCTCACCCTGGGGCAACAGGTTCCCCTACTATGGAACGAATCGCCTACCTCCCCGGAGCTCAGCCCCCTTTCCCTCCTAGGCCCTTCAACCAAGCCTCCATATCGCCAGGTGAGGACCGCACCCCCTCACTGTCCCCCCCTCTCTTAATCTCACCTCCCCCCCCCCTCCCCTTCCTCCTCCTCTCCGTCCCCCTTTACATTGCCTTTCCAGTGGACCTCTCCACAAGGTCCAGGTGGTGGTGTTGGTGATTCACATGTGACCACTTTAAGGGCACTTGACCATCCCCTGGTGGACGGTTTTGGTGGTACAGTCCTGTCCATCTGCAGACGGATCAGTCCAACTCATCTGCCCTTAAAGGGGGGGATAGGCATGCACTTGAGTACAGCAAAGAAGTAACTCTTAACTCTTAAAGTACTTGATATTTAAACTATATATATATTGCTAGGCTGCCTGTTTGAAAGCATGGTTTCATGATACAA
Source organism: Micromesistius poutassou (assembly GCF_964030765.1). Taxonomy (NCBI): domain Eukaryota; kingdom Metazoa; phylum Chordata; class Actinopteri; order Gadiformes; family Gadidae; genus Micromesistius; species Micromesistius poutassou. Next base: position 13,180,788 of record NC_140280.1, read on the forward strand.
AGCTGATAGTTGGAGCCAATTATTAAGTGTATTATTGGTATTAGGCCAATAGCCGGAATGGCCCATTTTACTAATGTATATGTTAAATACAAGCTGAATCTCTTGTAAGAATAAATAATGTTTTATTATAACATATTATATAATATATAATATAATATTATAACACTTTGTCGACTCCCAATGGTAATATATCTTGATGTTTGAGTCTTCACCAAGCTTTGCTTGTGTAGAAACATATGCTTTAGTAACTGGCAGCCTGGTTCAGTCCTGGCTGAAGTGGCCTCTAACGGTAATGGTCCAACCTGAGTTTATTGCCCTAGTAAAACCACCACGGGATCCAGTCTAACGCCACCTCGGAGAAGGTTTCCTGGCACGGCATTCTGAACCCCGCCCTGGTTCCCTCCTTCCAGCGCCTGTGGACCGAAACTTTATGCATCGCGTGTGTGTGTGTGTGTGTGTGTGTGTGTGTGATGTCCTTGGGCTTTCAGGCCACCTAGCCGCAGCAGCCAACGCCGCTGGCATGGAGCGAGAGAGGGAGCGGGAGAGGGAGAGGGACCGCGAGCACCGCGATCGGGAGCAGCAGCGGGACCGCGAGCAGCGCGACCGGGAACACCGAGACCGGGAGCACCGGGACCGCGAGCACCGGGACCGCGAGCAGCGGGAGAAGGAGCGGGAGCACCGGGAACGGGAGATGCGGGAGCGCGAGCATCTGGTTGCCGCGGGCGCCAGCGCGTACATCCGCAGCGGTGAGCAGAGTCGAGGCTTGTTGTTCATCGATTGCATTTTTATGTTCCGCTTTATGTCACAAAGGTGAACATGATAAACATTTCCACTTTGTGAGCGCTAACGTGTATCTATATTATCCATCCATCCAGCCTACTGGTCAAGTATGTTTTAGATTGATGGATGGACCCCTTAATGCCCTATGAATGAAGCTGGGACTGCAATAGTGGATAAACAGTAGATGATGCCTCGTTTCCACCGAGCGGCGCGGTGCGGCTTGGTGGAGTAGTGAAGGTGCGGTTCGGCGCAGCTCAGTTATGGCTCGCGTTTCCACCGCCGACAGTACACCTTACGGTAGGGCGGGGTTTAAGCTGGACGGCGATAGCCGCGGCAGCTACGTAAGCATCGTGATCTCATAGCAGCCCGACACAGTGTAGCCTGCTAATAAATCCAAGGAAAAATAATAACTTTTTCGCAACATTTTCTTCAATAAACCAAGCTTACGCCTTAGAAATACCTTGCGGCTACTGTGTTTGTTTCTTATTTATCCCCCCGTCGCACGGAAGGGACGATTCTGTCTACCAATCAATGGACGGCGTGTGTAGCTCAAACTTGTTGACACCCTTTCAGGTGTCTCAGTACTCCAACTTTGCATACTGAACCGACCCGCACCCTCCGGTGGAAATGCGCCATTAATGTCATCCAATAGTCTGTCTCTTGTGTTTAATCTAAGTGTGTGTGTGTGTGTGTGTGTGTGTGTCCCTCCAGGTTCAGAGCAGCCGGGCAGGCCAGTTAGCCGTGGTTACCTGCGCTCCCCGTCTCCCTCTGTGAGGACCCCTGAGGGCGTGGTCCAGCAGAGGCCCAGCATCTTCCAGGGAACCAACAGCAAGAGCGTCATCACTTCTCTCATGTAGGCACACCTTCAGCACCCGCTGCTTTGAGGAGCTCACAAGCACACACAGGAGAACCCTCAGCCCGTTCCATCTGTGGCTCTAATCTCGCTTCCTCTTATTACTCTCGCTCTTTCTCTCGCGTTTTTCTCTTTATCCATTTGTTTCTCTTTCTCTCTCTTACTCTCCTTCAACCTCTTGCATATTCTATCTCTTTCTTTCTAATCTCTCTGGGTCTGGGTGTCTCTCTCTCTCATATCTCTGGGTCTGGGTGTCTCTCTCTCTAATCTCTCTGGGTCTGGGTGTCTCTCTCTCTCATATCTCTGGGTCTGGGTGTCTCTCTCTCTAATCTCTCTGGGTCTGGGTGTCTCTCTCTCTCATATCTCTGGGTCTGGGTGTCTCTCTCTCTAATCTCTCTGGGTCTGGGTGTCTCTCTCTCTCATATCTCTGGGTCTGGGTGTCTCTTCTCTCTAATCTCTCTGAGTCTGGGTGTCTCTCTCTCTCATATCTCTGGGTCTGGGTGTCTCTCTCTCTAATCTCTCTGGGTCTGGGTGTCTCTCTCTCTCATATCTCTGGGTCTGGGTGTCTCTCTCTCTCATATCTCTGGGTCTGGGTGTCTCTCTCTCTCATATCTCTGGGTCTGGGTGTCTCTCTCTCTAATCTCTCTGGGTCTGGGTGTCTCTCTCTCTCATATCTCTGGGTCTGGGTGTCTCTCTCTCTAATCTCTCTGGGTCTGGGCGTCTCTCTCTCTCACAGACCCCAGTCCTCCGCCTCGGCGGCGGCGGCGGCGGCGGCGGCGCAGGCGGGCTCCCGCTACAGCACGGCGGCGGACGCCCTGGCCGCCCTGGTGGACGCGGCCGCCTCGGCGCCCCAGATGGACGTGGCCAAGGCCAAGGAGAGCAGCAAGCAGCAGGACCACCGCGACGACGACATGGCCGCCCGGCGGGCCGAGCACCAACAGCTCCAGCAGCACCAGCAGCTCCAACAACAACAACAGCAGCAGCAGCAGCAGCAGCACCAGCACCTCCACCAACAACAGCAACAAGCGCTGCACCACCAGCAGCAGCTGCAGCAGCAGCAGCAGCAGCACCTCCACCAGCAGCAGCTGCAGCAGCAGCACCAGCAGCAGGAGGCGGAGCGGCACGCCATGCAGGCTCAGTACGGCTCCAAGGACAAGGGCACCAAGGCCCGCATCGAGGAGGAGCTGCGCACCCACGGGAAGACCACCATCTCCGCCGCCAACTTCATCGATGTCATCATCACGCGGCAGATCGCCTCGGACAAGGACTCCCGCGAGAGGGGCTCCCAGAGCTCGGACTCCTCCAGCAGCTGTGAGTTTGTGGGGGTGGGGGAGGTCCCATCTCAGAGTTAATCCTTTCTTTGTTTGTACTCTACATAATGTTGCAGCAACCAAAGATGTCGATTGTCTATGCCAAACTGATGACGATAGAGATCAATAGTGTTGCGGAGCTCGGTGCAGTACTATCGGTTTCCATGCATCACAGGCTAACCTTTTATCTCCTTAATTATGCAGTGGCATCCAATCGCTATGACAACCCCAGTGGAGGCACCATCGAGGTCATCAGCCCCGCCAGCTCCCCAGTGCAGCCGCAGCAGGACAAGCCCGAGGAGAGACAGCCGCAGCCACCAGGTGAGGAACGCGGGAAACACCTAAAATATCGACCCGTGTCAATTTGATTAGAAAAAAAAAACGGATAAACTCTGAAGTTGTAGTGAAGCCTCAACCAGAGATGGGCTTCACTTTAAATCCATCAACACACTCAGCTGTCAAGAGCAGAGCGAGTCCTTCTTCCACGCCTGCCCCGTCACCCACTGTGCTACTCCAGTCTCCTTAACCACTTCTCTCTCCGTCCCCACCCCCTGTCCCCCCCCCCCCCCCCTGCCCTCCAGCCCACCAGCGCTCCATGTCTGGGCTGCCCCCCGCGGCGGGCATGCGGCCCTTCGACATGAGCCGCTACAGACAGCAGGGGGAGTCTCCCCACGCGGCGGCCCAGCAGCCCCCGTCCTCCCAGGGGGACGGCTACGCTCAGGTCCCCAAGACCCACCGCGTCATGACCCTGGCGGACCACATCTCGGTGAGACGCGCTCCGGGGTCGGGGGGGTCTGGGGTCGGGGGGGTTGTGTCCGTGTGGCGGCTCTAGTACTGCTGGCGTTCCGCAGGACACCCGTTTCCGGCGGTTACCCAGGAGATCACTTTCGGGCATTTTCAAACATGCTGTCTAGGAAAATAAGCAATATGTCGTCGTTGGCTTGTCAACACTTGAGATCGCTATCATTCTGTCTCTGTATATTCTTGGCAAATGCAAAGTTGCTAATGATCAAATTAAACCGACAAGGGACAGACAATATATATATATATATATATATTTTTGTTTTTTTGTTTTTGTTTTTGTTTTGTAGCCATCCAGTTTGAAAAGCACTCCTTTATTGCATCACTCTAATTTATTTTCCATATTTGTCCACGTCTTCTTCCCACAAACACAGCACATCATCACCCAGGACTTTGCCCGGAACCAGGACCCCCCAGCCTCCTCTGCCTCCAGCACATTCCAGGGCGCGGCGCCCCTCGTGTCCACCTCCAGCCGGGTCAAAGCCCCCAGCCGCTACAGTCCAGAGAACCAGGCCCAGGCCCCCCACCACCAGAGGCCCTCCAGCAGGGTGTCCCCGGAAAACGCTGCTGAAAAGCCCAGAGCAAGGTACCCCACGGCGGCCAGCCTGTCTGAGTGAACACTGGCAACTCCTGGTTGGGGTCATAGCTGTCCCAGCTGTTGCATTGATCCAACTGGCTGTGTTTTGCTCTGCTGTCCCTTCCAGACCCGGGAAGTCTCCGGAGCGGGGCCGGCAGATGGAGAACTATGAGCCCATCTCTCCGCCCCAGAGCTACCAGGACAAGCAGGAGACGGCGGGCCCCCCGGCCCCGCAGCGGAGGCAGAACGACAACCCTGAGATCAGGTAGGGAGGAGTCAGAGAACCCAGAGCAGCACCGTGGTTAAAGAGTCTCCGATGAAACCCTAGCCATGGAATTAATCAATTGATCCACGGTCCCCTATTGGTTAGGAATCTGATCCCACAAGGACAAATCCCAGAACAATATATTTATAAAATAACAACTCACACTTTTAGGTTTAACTCCAAATGTGAATTTGAAGTCTTAAACTGGTATAAACTGCACCACTCACCCATCATCGTCACCCATGTACACACATTCATCACTGACACCCATGTGCCTTCCCTCTGGTTCCAGGAGTGACTCTCGCTCTCCGGGGAACATGTCCTACCTGCCCTCCTTCTTCACCAAGCTGGAGAACACCTCTCCCATGGTGAAGTCCAAGAAGCAGGAGATCTTCCGGAAATTGAACTCCTCTGGCGTCGGGGATTCTGATGTTGGTAAGTGTGCCTTCTTTTTTTTTCTCCATGCATTACATTATGCATGCACCCGCACACACACTTTATTGTAAAACCTTTGTTTTTATCTATCAGTTTTATTGATCCATCCTACAATTTGTCTTATAGGAAACGCACAGCCGGGCACCGAGATCTTCAACCTGCCTGCGGTCACCAGCTCAGGTAAACAACGCCGGGGTTGTTGACATCCAAACCTGCTGACGTCTGCTTGACCGAGAGCTAGCTTCTCATTCGTAATTTTGGGTTATTCAGCTTTTATTTAGGGAGGTAATTAATGAGTAGGTAGGGCTCACCCTAGTCTCAAATTCTTAGCTGGATTACTGTTTCTGGATTCTGTTGGCAGGTGAGCTTGAACTCTGTGAACGGGGCGTTTGTTTTGCTTTTGCTTCATATCTGTGCGGACCTTGTTCATTGATAACGTTGCTGGAAGTGGGGATATGCAGGCGCGTCATTGGCTAGTCATGGCAAACACAAACTGGACCAGCACTTGTGAACAGTCAGAAAGTGTCTGTAAAGGTTTCAAATCAACACCATGTAGACCGCCACTGTAGAAATACAGTTGTTAAAATCAGCGTTGTCCATTCGCGCAAGTCGCTTCCTCTTTGGTAGAGTAACCAGGTTTTGGTTTCCGGGTCTCAGGCTCTGTGCCATCTCCCCCGCTGTAACTCTCCTTAACCTAGTTAGACGGCTAGAGATTAGGAACCCCTGGACCACCAGAGAAGCTTAACCTGCCCCTACTAGACAAGCCCGCCCGCTCACCCGCCCCGTGCTCTCTCTCTCTCTCTCTCTGTGTGGTTACCATGGCGCCCTGCAGGCAGCATCAACGCCAGGAACCACTCGTTCAGCGACCCGGCGAGCAACCTGGGTCTGGAGGACATCATCCGCAAGGCCCTGATGGGCAACCTGGAGGACCGGCCGGACCAGGACCACCAGGGGGGGCCCGGCTCTCAGCCGGCCAACAGCGAGGGCCGCCAGGACGCCAACCGCTCACCCAGCATAGGTGAGGGTCAGCGCGCCCCTCTCTCTCTCTCTCTCTCTCTCTCTCTCTCTCTCTCTCTCTCTCTCTCTCTCTCTCTCTCTCTCTCTCTCTCTCTCTCTCTCTCTCTCTCTCTCTCTCTCTCTCTCTCTCTCTCTCTCTCTCTCTCTCTCTCTCTCTCTCTCTCTCTCTCTCTCTCTCTCTCAGACACACGCAGGGTCCCAGCTCACGCATCAGCCAAAGCTGAGTCGATGCACACATTTGGCAGGTAAAATAGTTCTGGGTCACGTGTTAAAACAATCGCATGGCTGGATGATGTTCCCATAGTGGGAATTAGGTCAAAAGATAAAATCAGACAGAAGGTTTGGGACCCTGAGTGAACACACAACGTCCGTCATGAATCTCCTTTGAACGGCAAACCTGCTAGTTTGCAGTAGTCAAAGCTGACGCTTTGCCGACCGCTGCGCTCTGTCCCGACAACACAGGGAAGCAGAAGCCCCAGAGCAAGGCGGCGAGCCGCAAGTCCAAGTCGCCCAACCTCGGCCAGGGCTACGCAGGGGCGGAGCGGCCCTCCTCGGTGTCCTCCGTCCACTCGGAGGGCGACTACACCCGCCAGGCCGCCCCCGGCTGGCCCTGGGAGGACCGGCCCTCGTCCACAGGTAGGGCACCACCACCACCACCACCACCACCTCCCCCCCCCCACCACCACCACCACCTCCCCCCCCCACCACCTCCCCCCCCCACCACCACCACCACCACCACCACCACCACCACCTCCCCCCCCCACCACCACCACCGGCAGACAGACGCCCCTGTCCACCTATCCTTTCCCTGAACATGTAAAGATGTGTGTTTTAAATCATGCAAATAGACCTCTTCTCCTGCTCCTCCTTCTCTGCTCCAGGCTCCATGCAGTTCCCCTACAACCCCCTGACGATGCGCATGCCGCCCACCTCCATCGCCTCGCCGGCCATCCAGAGCCAGCAGCAGCAGCAGCAGCAGCAGCAGCAGCTGCCCCCGCCGCCCCCTGCTGGCCCCACGGCGCAGCAGCAGCAGCAGCAGCAGAGGGTGTGGGAGCGGGAGCCTCTGCTGTCAGAGCAGTACGAGACGCTGTCGGACAGCGACGACTGAGCGGGCCTCCAACCGCCCACCTTCCCCCTCCCCTCCCCCCAACTGAAACGCCCCGTAAACCCAGGGGACCGGGGAGAGGGAACAGACGGACAGACAGACAGAGAGACAGAGAGAGAGAGGGGGAGCCTGGGCTCAGGGCAAGTTCTGCCCAACCCTGTCCCGCCCAACCCTCTCCTGCCCCGCTTCCCCTCACCTCCACTCTCTAGATCTGGCCTCACTCACTGGTGAGTGCGGCCGACGACCGCAAGGGGATGGTATCCGATGTTCGTTTTTTTTTTCTGGGTCCGATGGCGCCCCCTGGTGACAGCTGTGAGGAATTTCAGCTGTGGCTCGTGACCCGGCCAGGCCTTTTCAGGACAATGTCCGTTTTGAGCAGTCAGAGGAGGAGGCGTTGATGGGGAGTAGGGGGGTCACTAAGAGGATTTTATGAGTAACAAAGTAAAGATGAAGAACTTGTGTAAAAAAAAATTAAAAAAAAATTAAAATGAGAGTAAAGGAAATGACACGAGAGACAATTTCTGAATTTTTGTTTGATTTCTGTAAAGATACACCTTGTCTTTAGAGAAAATCATTGTATGTAAATAGTCAGCTTTTTGCAGTGTTTTTTCGTAACTTGATTTCTTATTTTAATGTTGCTTTTTAAAATTGATCCACTTTAAAATGGGGAAGAGGAGAAGGAGGAGGAGCATCGCAGTCTTTTTGGTATCACAGATGGTCTCCCTCTTGAAACATCTTCCACCACCGCTTCTCTCTCTCACACACACACACACACACACACACACACACACACACACACACACACGTACCCTCTTGTGATGCATCGAGGGAGAGGTGGACCTGAGGGATATACTTGAGTGTGTGTGTGTGGAGCACAGAGACGTGCTGGCCCCCTGCCCACCAAAAACCACCAGATTCTCAACATCGCGTACATTAGTGAAACATACAGATGCACACCGGACACATTTACATTTCACTACAACATCTGGGACAATTCATTGAAAGAACCCACCTGTAAAGTTAACTTGTGTTACCCACTTTGCAGTCAGGAAAACTATCTTTGGTGTGAGTTAGAAACACTGGTGTCAAGAGTATGAAAAGTGAAAGTCATTGATAAGCTTAATATTGCCGACAGTGATATTCTTGAAGACAACTTCTTGGGCCCTGCATTGATCTGAATTATGAACGTGAGCTGAAGTTGTCTATGTTTTGGGGTTTTTATAACATGAAGCAGTAAAGTCTCCCACTATTGCACAAATTGGATGCTCTCTGAAACGTAGTCAAAGTGAAAATAGTGCAAGAGAAGAAATCTATTTTTCTTTTTTTTCCTTCGTGAGAGGGTATGCCATCCCTGGCGGCTTGAAAAAACAAGGCAGCTTTAATAAATTTTCTCAGAGATATACATTTTGGTGTTTATTGATATTTGTACGTTCCTTTTCTCTTATGTAGTCCCCCCTTTTTTTTTTATACTGTCAAGACAGTCATCTGAAACTGAACTCGGTATTATCTTTCCGTTGGATAAAAAAAAATATGAAACTAACCAAACGTGAAAAAGAACGTCGCTGCACCGTTGCACTTTTTTGTTTTGCATTGGGGCTTTTTGTCAACAAAAGGCCGGACTACCTGTTGTGTAACTTATTCAGCCTCCGTCACAGGAGCTCACTGAGGTGTGCTTTAAATAGCCCTAGGCGGCTCGCTAGAGAGACGGATATTTGGACTTCCGGCCTTCTCTAAAGTAGCTGGTGCTTCATTTCTTTATATTTCTCCAGTAGGACACTTGCTTCACGGTCTCAATTAGTGTATGGTCCCTTCTTTTATTAAACTTTTTTTCCGGGAGTTGCTGTCGTTGTCATTTTTAATCTCTTCTCTGGATCCTGGGTTGACAGCATCCCCCCCCGCCCCATCCACAGGCATGAAGCTTTCAAGTATTAACGCTATAGGTCATCATTTATAATGGCAGTAACGCTCCTTTCTCGGTAAGCCTCTTCTTTTGTCAAATATGTGAAATCCTACCGTGTTATATTATAGACAACCAATCTGCTCTAAACTTGATACTTTTTTTTTCCTTCTCGTCATGATTTTGAATTCTAGCTCTTCTTTCCCCCTGTCTTTTCTATGATTTTCAACATCAATGTATTTCATCCCGTATTAACGGGGTGTTATGTGTTTACAATGGCAATGACGAAAAAAAAGTTTACAAACTTGAATTTTAAAAAGACAAAAAAATGAAAATGAAGCCGAAACTAAATTGAAGCGTCTTTTCAGCTCACAATCAAACACGCAGTGGTGACTTTTCTGAAATTGAGACTTGAATTAACCCATGTATCCTATGATGTTGAAATGCAATGTTCGTATCGCACAATGTCTCTTGGTAGTCTATTACAAGAATTCAGACCAATCAAATAAAGTGGATCAGTTCTCCACCTCTGAAAAGTGTATCTGTTAATCAATTCATACATACATACATACATACATACATATACACCCTATTCAATATTTTACTTAAGTAAAAATGGTGGCTCGGGTGTTTAGACTCCAACGATTCAGGATATAAACCTACATGCTCTTCATTGACATGAATTTACATACAGGTTACTTGTATGTGCCTCCTTAATTAATGGCAAAAGTATTAAATGGTCATTTATCTTACTTTGACTATAGCCAAGGTATTTTATTCCCCTTCTTATAGCTACATTTGTAAATTTGTTTTGATTGCCTGAATGCATTATATTATATTATATATTATATTTTCTTTAATCAATATGACATGTCGTACAAACACAGATAAAGTGTGTGATAAATATGCATGGATTTCAATATTCTTAATTTATTATTCGTTGTAGTAAACCAATCTTAGGGCAACAATGACACACGGTTGTCTTTAAAATATTACTAAACCAAAGTAAGAATCAAGGCATTGATTCTTACAATGACGAGGTTGGCAGCATTCCTAACTCCAATATTCTGCTTTTAAGCACACAAAACGTAATTCGTAATAATTGTATTAATATAATTTAATAATAATAATTTAATTTAATTATTTTTGCAACGTAAGACCAGACTTTTATTATGACAGATCGTGCCTTAGGCTTTTACTTTGGAATAAAACGTAAACAGGAAACGTCGTAATATACGATCAGCCCATTGGTCAAGATACCGCAAGTAAATCTAAAGAGTTCCTGTAAGCAATGCGCTCTCTTTTACCTGCAGTGGCTGAACAGTTATTTAAAGACATTCAGAAAACATATGAAGAAAAGTCACAAAGTAAGGACAGTGTTGTTAAGTTTCCTATATTGCTAACTAATACGTCCTATTAGTAACTTTATATTGGTAACGTAGCGCTTACCGTAGCATTTTGATGTTAGCATGTCACTCTTAGTAACCTTAACGTTACTAACCCTAAAAGCGAAGGCTGCGCACTAACCAAAACGTCCAATCTTCAGATCAAATAGCAAATCCTCTCAACGCTCAGAAAACTGCGACGTAAATGTCATGTCCATAACTTCAGTAGTTTATTTTGGTTACGAAGGAGCAGTGAAGCGTGTGAGATGTACCAGTAGGGGGCGCTGCAGGGGGAGTTTGAACCATGGCTTAGAACTGGATCATTTAACTCCAATTGAGATGATTGCCATATATTCGAGGATTCAGATGTTTTTCACACAACTTCACACCTTGACGTAGAATACAGTGCCTCAATACAAAAATCATTATGTTCTTGTAGTTATTTATTTACAGTTATTTGACATAGATATTTCCATGATTAATAACTTGGGTCTCAACAAAATTTGTGACTCAACTTCTTGTTAATATAATATAAAACATCCTATTACTACCAGAATGGTGATCTGCATGCTTTTTCAACCTAAATAAATGTGTAAAATGATCTGCAATTGTTGTCCATAACTTTTATGTGATTTATCTGAACTGTTAAACAACTTCTTCTCTCTGGTCTTTACCTTACAGTCCCTGATGACCTACTGATTGCGTAAGTATCAGTGCTTACAGTACTGGGTTTGTTCTTAGTGGCACTTGTGTAAGTATAGTCGCATGCTTTAGGGTTGTTAATACGGCTTCTGGTAATGCGTTATCCCACAAGTAATGTGTTTAGTTTGCACTTGCACTAATCTTTTTTTTTTTTTGCCTGAACGGAAGACCACTGAAGTCTGGATGGCAGATTGATTAAAAAAAGAACAACCTTGTTCATGTCCATGGATGGGCCGACATGTTCGCTGACTCGCATGATTTGATTATTTTTTTTACCAGCTCAGTGTTGACACAGTGACAATCCAAAGACACAATGCAATGGCACTGCACCACTCTATTGTCCTTTTGTCAAGACATTTCCTGCAAAATTGCCTGTGTGGTTGTGTGACTAGGGAGGCACAGTATTGCTCCATGCGTAGGTCAACATGACCACTTCCTGTCTGTGAGGCAGGATGACTCGTTTGAGGGATGGCCTCGAGTGTCGCTCCTACTCGGCATTCACACTTTTACTTCTTCCTCCTCACTAAGTCACTTTCCCTTGGAACCGATACATGGTCTGAGATGAGACTAGACTGGTTTTACTTTACAGTCTTGTTTGTAACCTAGTATAGGTTACTCTGTGACACTTTTATCTAAAGCTGCTTTAAAGTTAATTTCTTTATTATTCACTATAAGTCAGCACTAGCAGCCAAAAATCAAATTGAGGCAACTTGCTCAAGGATGCCTACAGGTAGACTGCAGACAGTAGTGGCCACAATAACCGCCATACCCCAAGACAATCCTGCCAATGTTTGGTCAACTAAACACATTTATTCATTGAATTTTACGTTGTGCCTCCCGTGTTATTTTAAATGATGTATTCAATAATAAACATTTTACAAAATGCCATTCAATTGCAATGCAAGCTAAGTATGGTGGCAGTGTGAATTATCCAGATGAATATGTTCTCTTATGCTCTCCTCCACTCTCTTTCAGGCTTAATATGTTCTATCCTCGTGCTCTCCTCCACTCTCTTTCAGGCTTCAGTTTGTCTTTGGCTCTTGTGCGGTGCAGGCTCTGGACCTGGTGGACAAGCACTCGGTCACCTGTCTGTCCTCACCCAGTGGACGCAAAGTGTACCAGGTCTGCATTGTTTTTTTTGACCCACATTGGATAATACACCGGTGTCCCCGTGTGTCTCTGTGTCTCTGCCGGAATGTAGCTCAGTACATCTACTTAAGTTCTGCACTCTGTACTTAGGTTCTTGTACGTCTATTGTCTGCTATCTTATACATCTACTCCATCTCACATGCAAATATTGTACTTTTTACTCTATGTTTGACCTCTTTAGTAACAAGTTACTTTGCAGATAACGAATAACAATACAAAATATAACCAATAAATCAATTATGTAATGGGATTATAAATGATATTATAATTTCAATAAAGCTTTATAAATTAATCAATAATGCCCAGGAGGGAATTCACAAGCTAGCCAGCAGTATTAAAGGTGATGTCTAAAATATACATATATTAATAATAATAATAGGCCATTCTGCATAATGAGTAGCCTACTTTCACTTTTGGTACTTTAATAATATTTTGATGCCAATACTTACTTTTATGCAAGCAACATTTTCAATGCAGGACTTTTACATGTTACAGAGTATTTCACAGTGTGGTATTACTACTTCTACTTCTTGAACCTCAGATCTGGGTTCAACCACTGGTTTCTGCAACTCTCAGCTTATGTGGTGTCAGGGAGAGTGGAATACTGAGATAACTCCTGCTGATGATGCACTGTTTGCTTCTTGGTATTGCAATGTGTTTAAGGTGTGTCCAAACAGGTCAGGCATCCAAGGCTCCATAGCTCAGAGGTTAGAGCACTGGTCTTGTAAACCAGGGGTCGTGAGTTCAATTCTCGCTGGGGCCTACTGCCGTCTTTTATCCAAAATAGTTAAATATTTAATGCCCAGTACCTTACTGGTATTTATTTTTTTAATCAAAATATTATCTTTAATCATCTATTGTGAAGGACATGTTACCAGTATTCAAGTCTCACTTACCCTATATCTTCAAGTAGTTGTTAGCTATTTAAATCTTTTGTGCCTCTTTCATATATAATGTACTAATGAGGTTAGTTAATTAACAAACTAATTAAGGCTAGCATTTGCTAACTCACGTGTCTGAACAGTACTACATACAATAGAGACACCCCAAGTCAGGGCATTCCAAATACGTGGGATATGTGTTGATGTTAGTATCATATCAACCATAAAAGTTTCATTTCTTATTCCATCGAGACTAGCCTGAAGTGATGTCTATGGTTATCTAAAACGAAAGTAAACTCTTATCTGACTATTTAAAACAAATACTGAAAGAAAACTTCTCTTTTTCTCAAAATGGTTTTAGTGAAGCCCAGTCAAATGATTTTCCATTTCTCACTTGTCTCAATTGAAGGTCATTAGGACTTTACAGACACTGTATCAGTCCACAGGGACCATGGTCATTGTGATTCACATTTCCTTCTTTTTATTTTCATCTCAATAAAAGGACCTGAAATACAATGACGCCCAAAATAATCAGCCTACATACGGGCCTGAGCTCTCCTTTGGGTTTGGATACAATTCAGTGATACCTTTTTTAATTGTTCCTTATATCCCTAGGCTGGAATGGTATTTGTGGTCCACCGGCATTCATTGGAAATGAATTCAATAAGTTTATTTAAAGATGGTATCTGTTTTGTCAACCCTGAGGTGCACCCACTTTTGTCCAATTCAAGATGTACGTGTTCCCATTTCCAAAAGATACAGTGTCACGTTGAATATGTTGTGGTTTAAAGTGTATTTGTTTATTTGATTGTTTAAACTGCGTTAACATTTTCATTATCTGAATCCCTAATGTCCGATGGGGCTGTGAGTCTGGCTGTTTGCCTTGTTGTGCCTGCCCATTGTTATCCACCTTCTTGGTAATAGTTCTCAGGGTTTTCTGGTTAAAAGCCCGCTTCTTCAAGCTTAGACGAATAGCCAACAACAATAACAGTAAAAAGAAGATGTGTAGTTTCGTTGCATCTATTCTTAGAAACATAGAAGCAGAAACAGGAACATGACAAATCAGTTTTCATGAGCAGCTGTTCTGAAACGTGACGTTTAGTCACAAACGTCTTTTCTGTGAAATGTGTTCTTAAAATAAGAAGTATTCAATTGCATACATGTAAAACAACTATTTATCTTCCTTCTGTCTCTGATTCCCCAATCAACTTTCTTTTACTATTCAATAGCATCTTTAGTCAATTAAGTCCTTATGAATTCCTCTTTGATGAAGAAAAATGTAACGGGTAAGTGATAATGTACAGCCAGCGAGATAAACCCAGACAGGGTGAAAGCAAGACCCCAAATATTTTGCAATAATGAGGCTGTACATTATTCTACTTTGACCCACAATATATCAACAATTAATTAGATTGATTTAGAAAAGATTGTATTGTTTCCATTAAAACAAATAGTTCTTCTACAGATTAAACTGTATCCATAGCAACGGTCTGTTATCCGTGGCAGCCATTCAGAAATGACAGATGGTAGAATGCCATAATTGACCGAGCAGAATGGAGGTTTTCAACAAGATAAGGACAGATAAATGTCATTCCACCTTGATTTCTGGCACAAGGGTTCTCATGTTAGTCGGTTGTAGTTTATTTTTTTAATCTAAAAAAGAGGTGAAGATTCCCATATTCAGACACAGAAACTAAATCATTGGTCTCTTCATCTCCGGACCATCATTAATGGCTTAAAGTCCAAACATTACGAGATGCTGTATAAGTCATGAGGGAGGTCTTACATGGGTGGTGCTGCAGTTAAAGTAAAACCTTTGAGCAAACCTCTCTTGAATATTGAATATCAGTGGAAAACAGAAAGATGTCTCTGTACAGTAGGCCTCTTAAGGCGGTCAAACGTTTTATCGTAACACTGCCTGTTTGCCTAGTTGACACAACAGGTGTCTGTTGTTTTATATGCATTGTTGCTTTGGGTGGGTGGGGCCCTGTCCAACATATTCTGTGTGGTTTATGAAGTTAGAATAGCAACTTATAAATGGGTCAACGCACGATGGTGACTGGCTTTCTGACGTTGGTAATTTTTGTGATTGAGTATCTTTATTTTTTATATAAAAGTGAATGAAATAAAAACATGTTGTACATTTTGTGCACGTAAGCCTGGGTCAAAATGTACCTTTTAGACTTGTGTCTTTTGGCCTGCCAGATCAGAAAAATGGTTTGAATAGTACAATTTGGACCCTGTATATTAGTTATCAATATGAATGTATGAATGAAGTACTAGTAGGCGCTTGAATGCCTTTGCTGCACCCATACCTTTATCTAGCGAGGAAGTGGGTGGCTGTGGGTGCACACCCTGTGCTGTACTTTGTGGTATCGTCAAGTACCGAGGAACAGAGAGAGTTGACAGAGCACCCTTCTGGGGTTGTGTGGCTCCCTCATCTTATCAATAGAAGGGACTTCCAGATGAGTCTGGGGGCGAGGCCTTACTGGAATCACTGTCTGCTCTGTCTCTGCATGGTGTGCTAGCTCCACTCCCAGCACCTGGCCCTGGGTTCCTTTGCTGATATGTAGGCTGCTGTTTTCTTTGGACCGGCGCCGGTGTTGTGTGAGGCATCACTTTCTCATGCGGTCACGTCTCTCTGGTGCAACTTCTTCAAATACATGAAGAAGATGAACGACTTTTTTACTGCTCGTCATTTTTTATAGGAAGATTAGGTTGTTGTTTTTCCCCAGTGAATTTTCCCATTTCTATTTAAATCTGGTCAGTTTTGAGCTGATTTTGACTGTAAATAAAAATAACAGTACAAATGGAGTTTATATGTGACTAACATGTTAGTATAATGGATGTTGGGTCAAAATGTGGCATGTTGGAGATATTAATCAGATGATCCTATTATTTATCCACTAATATTTACAATACAATGAGCCACATCGTCTTCTCAGACTATCCTCCTCTTCTCAAGAAGGAAATCTTGCAGAGCAACCACATCCTGTTATAACCAAGACACAAATTAAGATAAGACTTGCTATGAATAACAGAGTCTCTATTTTCCTGTTGTTGTTTTTTATTTGAAAGGAAAACGAACAAAACATTGATAGAGTGACCAGCTGAATCCGGCGTTGTGTGCTTGTTATGAGGTCAGCAGGCGGGCCGGAATGCAAGTCGAAGTTCACACTGGAGCCCTTTTGAGACGTGTTTAGGACAACCGTATTGTGAAAAACGGCCTGCTTCAGCAAATTGCATACAAGTTGGATCAAATATTTATTCATGCTTCCATCAACAACGGAGGGGCCGTAATCCGGCCCACAATGTACATGTCAATTCATGTTCCTCACGTGGTGTTCTTGGCTGTTTTATACCAGCGCCCTGAGAACCAGGGTCATGGCTACCAGGGGACCCGGCCCACGCCAGGGCTCGCTCAGAGAGGGCTGTGGTCCCTCATGCCATTCATCCATTTATTGATTTATTTGTTTTCAACTCGCAGCGTCCGGGCGGGGCCACTTGATTAATAGTTCTCACTGTGGACTCCCTCCCTGAGCCATTGGCTCTCAGCCCGGTCTCACAGGGACGCTAGCAGAGCAGCAGCCAGCTGGTGCCGTCGCATCCCAAATGGGCCGCCGCATGTGGCATGTGACTCTGCCACGCCAGATCCGCAACATAAAGGGGAGCCGAAAATGTGAGCTGGTTTACAATGCGGCCAGTGCTTTGAGGCCGGCCGGCCTCCCTGGCCGGACCTCAGTGCTGGGGCTTGTGCCTTGTTCCCACTGCTGATCTCACGATCTCAGACCGCCCCTTCTTTCTGGCACGGCAGAGAAGGCTTCGTGTGTAAACGGTGCTCTTCGTGACTTATTTAACGATGAAGCGTCACGCGTGACAAATGTTTAGATGTTTTACTTGGGAAGGTCACAGGTGAAGGTGATGTAGAGGGGCCATGGAGGGATAATGGGGCGGGGACGGGAGGCATTAGTTACATCACGGTGCGGAGACGCTCCTCTGACATGCTCCCCCATGTGTCTCACATCACCGCCTCGCCGCCCCCCCCCCCCCCCCCCCCCCGCCGTGGCAGGAGGCAGGAGGCTGTCAGCGGAGGGCTCATTAGTCCTGCTCGGCTGGACTTGTTTAAAAAATGCATCCCGCCTGTCCAAGGTCATTAATTCTCCCAGCGGAGGAAGGGGAGGCGAACCCAGCGCTGTCAGCCGGTCCGGGGACAGGTGACAGCGGTGGAGGGCGGTCAGGAGAGGGGCTGGTGTTGGGGGGCGGGTCTGGTCCTTCCTGGTCCCTTCCTGCACTGACTCGTCAGAGAGGGAGACGGTCCGGGGCGATGCACAGAGAGGGTTTGTGTTTCTGATACAAATACATAAAAGAGGAAGTTTAGATCGAGGGACTTCCTTATCTATTGGTCTTTAAGAGCGGCGCTCAGGTGCGTGATTTCATGAAGCCCTAGAAGCCGGACCAATGGATTCACGAGTTTTCAATCTGAGCGCATTCACTTTAAATGCGCTTTGCATGAATCAGCGCTTCTACAGGCCTGGCTCCCTGCGGGGCGGGGTTGATGTGGCCGGGAAAGAGAGCCACTGACCGACTGTTTGTGTTTGTTTACGCCACGCAGGTGACGGGAGGGTCGGGCCGGCTGTACACCTGCTTCACCTCCTGCCACTACTGCCACTGTCCCGCCTTCGCCTACACCGTGCTCCGCAGGAACCACGGCCTTCTGGTGAGTTACACGCGCATGCACGCACGCACACACACATACGCACGCACGCACGCACGCACGCACGCACGCACAGCTGCCCCAGTGCTCAATGCATATAATGCATTGACCCAGTGCTCAATGCATATAATGCATTGACCCAGTGCTCAATGCATTGACCCAGTGCTCAATGCATATAATGCATTGACCCAGTGCTCAATGCATATAATGCATTGACCCAGTGATCAATGCATATAATGCATTGACCCAGTGATCAATGCATATAATGCATTGACCCAGTGATCAATGCATATAATGCATTGACCCAGTGATCAATGCATATAATGCATTGACCCAGTGATCAATGCATAGAGCACACAGACGCTATAGTTAACGTCTTTAGCTAAGTTTAAAGGACGCCTGCGTCGGGTTGTGGGTTTTGTGGGAGGGTCCGCACGCTAAGGCCCCACGTTGACCCGGGTAGCGCCCTCGATGCGGCGGGGCGGGGGTCCCTGTTGTCGTCTGGCTGTCCGAGGTTGTCTCCAGCCCACGGCAAAGCTTCAAAAAATCCCCGGCCTGTGCTTCCCCCGAACCCCCACGCCTCCCGACCATGGGGCGACCAGGAAGACGGGTCCCTCCCCCGGGGGAGGGAGGACGGCTGGCAGGAAGAGCCACACATCAGCACCCCCCTGGCGCACGGAGGGGGGGGTGCTGATGTGTGGCTCCTGGCTGCGCACCAGCCATAGGCCTCTGCCAAATACTGCGGCATAACAAGAGGGGTCATAAAAGAAACCCCACTGCATTGCATTCCTGGGGTTCGTTTATGACTATGCTATGCTATGCGCTGCGAGCTAAGTTTAGCCTAGCACCCCTCCCCCAGTGAGTTAGCAAGCGGGGTGGGGCTGTGGGCCCGTCGATCCCCTGTGGATTTAAACAAATGTCGAATACAATGAGATGGTCAGAGAAGTACAGTCACACGGCTCCGGCAGGGCAGGGATTTCTCATAAATCTTCTAGAATATATCTTTATGAGTGACATCTTGCTTCGCTCCTCTGTCGTGTGTATCAAAACAACAGTGGTCTATTTGAAGCTATGTCACTCACAGGGGGCACGTTCAGGTTGAATGGAGACATCCGGAGGTTTGAATGGAGTCGAAGAGGTGATATTATGCCACCAGGTGTGAGTGGCATTAGCCATTACAGTATACAGTGGCATTAGCTCAGGAGGTAGAGCGGGTTGGCTGGTAACCGCAAGGTTGCTGGTTCGATCCCCAGCTCCTCCTAGCTGAGTGTCGTGGTGTCCCTGAGCGAGACGCCTCACCCTAATTGCTCCTGACGCGCTGGCTGTCGCCCTGCATGGTTGACTCCGCCATCGGTGTGTGAATGGGTGAATGTCAGTCAACACTGTAAATAGATAGAAATGAGGACCATTTACCATTTAAGCCGTTTGGAAATCAGACTTCTCCTGTGCTTTAGTGATGTCACAAGTGGGCGTGTCGTAAGGGGGCATGGTGGCAAGCCGCATAACACAGAACTAAATCTCCCTTTGTTACTTGAGTAAACGTGCTAATACACACACAGACACGCATAACAACGGATGGCCCCGGAACACATTGACGTGATCACAACCACGCTTCCAGGAACATATTTCACCCAGAATGGTAACTGGACTGTGTTTGCATAGCGCTCAGGGTTAGGCGTCTTGGGCGGTGACCTTTCCCGGTCGCCAGGCGACCTGCTCGGCCGCCTGAGCTACTGCCTTTCACCCTCCAACGCCATCGGTGCCTTCATTTGACTGTGACCACGACTGTCGCTTTCACTCAATCATCCCATACATTTACCAGAGCCCTGCATCTATAGGTCATCACAGCGTTCGCTCTATAGGCCACACACACACACACACACACACACACACACACACACACACACACACACACACACACACACACACACACACACACACACACACACACACAGGCGTCTTTCACATTTGCATATTAGACTGGCTGGCATCAACAGTAAAGCTCAGAATAAACATGCGATTAGGACAGATGAAGACTCCACCGTGTGTTTAATTAAGCCCTGTCTGTCCGTCTGTCTGTCTATCTGGTGACTGTCTGTCTGTCTGTCTGTCTGTCGGCCCCGCCCAGTGCAAGCACCTCCTGGGCGTCTACCTGAGCCAGGCCATGGGGCTGACCCAGCAGGAGAGCGTCTCAGACCAGCACATCTCCGCCCTTCTGGCTGGGGGGGCCGCTGCCTCCTGACCCCCCCCCCCCCCCCCGCCCACTTCATGAACCTGGATCCCAAAGCACCGGAACAATCTGGAGAACCCCCCTGCAAAGCCCACTGTCCCTACCCCCACAACCCACCCTGCTGAGTTATCGACACACACACATACACACGCGCGTACACAAACACAAACACAAACACACACACACACACACACACACACACACACACACACACACACACTTGGGTGACACCCAGGAGCGGTGCGCTAATCTGGGGTTCCTGCCCGCTGAAGGACGCCAGATGTGTTTTCTGGAACAGTTCGTCGTCGGGCTGTGGTTAAATAAACAGCTGGGACGTTTGATTTCACAGGACTCCTTCGTCAGCTGCTCCTTGTGAAAATAACATGTTTTTCTTTTGTACTTACTAACGTTCTCTGTTAATGCACAACAATGTTAATATAACCTTGTTTCTTTTTTTTATATACATGTACATTTCCTTAACAATAAAGATGGATGTGGAACAATATAAACATTGCCTTTATTAACAAAATAATTCACCTTACATACAGCTTGTATATGTTAAATAGCAGTATTGTTTTACAGTTGTGGTTTCGTTCAGAGAACGTCGCGGGGACCTCGGTGGATCTTCCTGACTGGGAATGACGAAGTGGCAACACATGGACACAAAAGGCAGGAATGTTAGTGTAGATGGGCCTGTTCCTCTCTGTCGGAATCTGGGATAGTAAGAGAGACCACACTCCCGTCCATAGCTAGAAAGACAACGTTTCTTACTAGTGGCTATAACAGACGACGCTGACATTATAGTGCACGGACACAGTATAGCCGACTCCATTGGAATGTACTGGAATGTCGACACACACCTTTGTTGTTTTTAGCCCTTGGTTATGATAACGAGGTGTTTTGCAGTGGTGCAATTGAGTAGTAAAAATCAAGAAGCTCCTGTGAGACACCAACAACGAACACGCCACAACGAGAACAAAGAAGGAAGGAATGGGTCACTCTCAAAGGTTTCACAACATAGAGATCTGCCGTCTCCTCGGAGCGACCCATTTCTTCTTGTAGTGATGCACAAGGTGAGCCCGGTTATAAAGTGAACTTGCACTATATGGCATCCCTTTATCACAATCATTGGCATGTGGGGTTCAAACTAGTGCATGACCACTTATTAATTAATTCATTTTCTTAAAATTAAAATTTCATTCTGGGAATAAAGAGCAAACCACTGAACCATTTCAAATAATTTGCGGGTACAAATGAAGGCCCGGTATGCCCCCCCCCCTCCCTCCCTCCTTCCTGAATACCCAGTGGGGGTAAAGACAGCCTTTACAATAACCCAGTTCACTTAGAGTCAGGAAGTTGGAACCACACTGGACATGTGCGGTTGTTTCAGTTGGCACACTTTTTGGGCCAATCGCACAAAGGTTTCACAAGCGCTTCCTGTTGCACAAATAGGTAACCAATGTGGTCACTGATGTGTGTGCGATAGAGAGAGATAGAAAAAGGGGAGTATTCCGTTTCAGTTCAACTCTCAATGATAACTGCACAAAGATGGCGTCAAAATTACTCCCACCACAATGTGTTGCAAGCTTGTCAGTGGACCAGATTACATGCTAGGGGAGCCACAGATGTTATTTGTAAAACGTCAATTTATGTGTGTTTGGGTTGTCAACATAGTTCCTAAGGCGTGTCAGCAACCCAGAGAGACATTCACAGCGGACACGTCAGAAGTGCTTTCGGCCTTTTTGAAACATTGTGGGGGCCGGATTGAGTAACACTACTATTACGTATTGCGGTTTTTGGAAATTCTGGTGTTAGCTAAAGTCTGACCAAAAACCTGGCACTTGGCATCTCATTAGTGGGCTAGTTCTCCTTTATGGCACAATCAGTTTTCCACTTCCTGAGGTTTGTTGTTTAAAAGTATTTTTTCTTGACTTTATTGAACCCACAGGATCAGAGGTGTTCAAATCCTTCCCAGCTTCTCATATACCCTGTTCCTTCATCATCGCTCTCTGCCGTCGGTAGTCTTGAATGATAACTTCGACACCATACCAACAGCTGTTAGCAGCCTGTAGCCAGCAGTCGCGGTACTAGTCGTCTTTTATGACCGCTGTTTCTCTGATTTCTCAGTTTAATCTTGATATTCTCAAGAATAGGACACTTCAATAAATAAATAACTAAATATGAGCACGTAAAAACACAACGCAAGACATCTCCACCGGCTCGTCCGCGTTGGAGCAGTGTGTTGTATCTTCAGTGGGGAACGTGGGGTTCAGCAGGAAGAGTAGCAGTTAAGAACGTCGCTGCTTTTTCACAGCCCTGCAAATCCAGTTAGCTTTAACATGAAAACAAAGACATTAAAATCCTTCACAAAACAAAATCTACACATTTTGCTCGCAGCTTCCGCCGCCGACTTGAAAGCCACCGCGTAAATTCGTGTCCACATTTCAAGGCATATCCAAAAAAATTCACTCAACCTTCGCATAGCACACACTGTCTTGTTCTGTAAACATTTCCAACAACCTCACAGAAAGTAGAAACTCAAAAAAAACAACGATTGAACCACAGTAGAATCAACACGCGATGGAGTCGTCCCGTTGGCCCCCCTCCGCGCCCGGGGCCGGGGCGCTCTGCACCGGGTCCCTGTGCCGGTGGTTACCGTTGGAGCTGCGATAGACCTCCTCCCGCCGACACAGGATGTGACGAGACAGGATCTTGCGGAAGGTGTTCCGGAAGTCCTGGATGCGGTAGGCGTAGATGACGGGGTTGACGGCCGAGTTGGCGTGCGACAGGACGATGGCCACGTACATCAACATGGGCGGGCGGTGCAGATCGGGGAAGAACAGTTTCAGGCAGTTGAGGACGTGCACGGGCAGCCAGCACACGGCGAACAGGCCCATGATGATGGAGAGCGACTTGGCGGCGCGGATCTCCCGCTGCAGCAGCGTGCGGTGGTGCTGGTGGCTGTCGCCGTTGCCCACGCACTTGAGCTCGATCTTGCGCATCTGCTTGCGGGCCACGGTGAAGATCTTCAGGTAGATGCCCAGCATGATGAGCAGCGGCAGCAGCACGCACACAAAGAAGTTAAAGTAGACCATGTAGTGCATGTCGACCACGCTCTCAAAGAGGCACTCCAGCTCACAGCTGCTCAGCAAGCCGCCGCCGCCGCCGGAGGAGGAGGAGGAGGAGCCTGCCCCGGACTGGTTGCCGGGGGGCGAGGGGGTGCAGGAGTCCTTCTTCATGTTCCATTCCAGGAAGGGGATGAGGCCGATGATGAAGGACAGGATCCATAAGATGGCGATGATGACCCTGGCGCGCTTCCCGGTCATCAACTCATTGTACCTGCAGAGGGACATCTTGTTAGCATCTCGTTTGTGTAAACCTTCAGCGAGAGGTCAATCGCTTTATCCTGCCTGTCCTGCTTTATTTAACATTCTGGAGTCATTTAAGAAAAAACATGCAATATTGCTTTCCATTGAGTTAGATGCCATTTTAAACGACAGACACACATACTTGGATGTGAAAGATGTTGGCTGACTTCAAAATGATCAAGTGCATGAAGCTGCTGATGCAGACTCCTCCAGCATCGTGGCGGCTTCGTAGCGTGAACTAATTAACCAATTTCTCCTACAGGGGATTAATAAAGTTGTATCGTATCGTATCGAACGTATATCATCAAACCGGTGGTGCATAACATAGGCCTATGGCTATCCCATAAAAATGTTTGTGACCCATTCGTCCACTTAGAACTCCTGGAGCCGTTCAGCCTCCAGCGCTCAAACCCTACGCTGAGCGGCCCGGGGCCGCAACAAAGGAGCCAATCAATGAAGGTGTAGGGAATCCCCCAGGGCCCGAGGGGCCTGAGGGCTGATGGCCACATCGGACGATAGTCTCTGTGCATGAGGGAGCCGCCTCTTCACTGATGATTTATCAATACCCTCAGAGACAGAAAACCCTCAGGGCCTGTCCGGCGTTTGACTCAGTCCGTCATCTGCATCATCTGGACATCCCCCTGCAGTCTGTCCTGCCTTCAAGGGACGGTGGAGCTACTGAATCATCCGCAGACAGGACTCACGCTAGCGTGTAGCCAAGCCCCTTCCAGTTCACACCCCCAGACAGGCTGCTTTTTTTGTTAGGAGGAAGTGTTGAGCTGCTTGACGAAGTTGTTAGAGTTCCATCCATGGTTTGTTTAACAGTCGCTGTCACAACACAATTACTACACAGAATTTGCCAGTTAAATGACGAGTAGGAAAGTCTGTTCTTAATCATAAACGTCTGATCTCTGGTGGTGCCGGTCCTGGTTTGATGCAAATATTACAACATGACGGCTGCAATGGTCAATTATTCATTAGTGGCTTTGAGACAACAGGTATTGTAAATATTATATGGGTAGCAGTTTGGCACGCCATGACGTGAGGATAAAAATGGCTCTGGAGCATACACGCATCTCTGCTGATCGGACCCAAGGTCAGGGCTTAAGTGGGTGGAAGGCTACAGGGTGACCATTTTGTGAAGGGTGCATTAAATAAAACCCATACATCTTATATTAGTATTCAGTTTTTCATTCTCACTCTCTGTCTCTGTACACATGTTTATTTCTCTCCTTAATTCTGTCCTTTGTATTCCTTCAACTTTCTATCTCTATCTTGTTTTGTTTGTCTCATCTTGTCTCTCTCTCTCTCTCTCTCTCTCTCTCTCTCTCTCTCTCTCTCTCTCTCTCTCTCTCTCTCTCTCTCTCTCTCTCTCTCTCTCTCTCTCTCTCTCTCTCTCTCTTCTCTCTCTCTCTCTCTCTCTCTCTCTCTCTCTCTCTCTCTCTCTCTCTCTCTCTCTCTCTCTCTCTCTCATTCCGGCGGTGCCACGGCCAGGGCCCTCTCTCTCTGGGGTGCCTGCCCCAGCCCGGCTTTGGGGATTAGTTCTGGCATGACGGCAGCACGCTGGCATCTCCAGCTTTGTTGTGCTGTCTTCACTCGCTCCATTCTCCACGCATCACCCCACCCCACCCCACCCCCACGGCCCACCCCCACCCCGTACCCCCACCATCGCCGCTGCTGCTGCTGTATGCCCCCGGGGCAACAGACCTCCGCCGACAGCAGCCAAGCATCCGCTCAGAGGGACCCACCATTTTAGGTAGCTTTAATGTTCACAAGCACAAACACACACATGCACACACGACTGCCAAGACATGCACAAACGCACGCACACTAACACACACACTAACACCCCCCACACACACACACACACACACACACATACAAGCACTAACACACCCACACACATACACAAGCACTAACACACCCACACACATAGACACACACACACAAACACAAACACACTACAGAGGAAGTTTGTGTGCTCTTCTATTCATGCATCCTTTTGTGGGTATGCAAAATACATCGTTGTGGCATTTTGCATGCGTTTTGAACTGCAAACGTCTGTTCTATCAAAGACTGCAGTCAGATAAAATGCCTGGATTGAGAAACTGAGCGCCTAAAGTGAAAGGGACAATTTTGAAGATTGAAAAAAAATAAGGCAAAATGTGTATAATCTCAACATGATGGGTTCAGAGATGGCATCCACAGCCCAAAACATTTATATTTTTATAGATATGTACATCACCAGCATACACAATTTCTACTAACTACTACTACTACAACTATTATTTTTCAGTCTCATTGAAAGTACCGTTTTTTGTCTTCACAACAGATTTCTCATTGTGGTATGCCACAGTAGTACATACATTTTGTCATCATACCATCTACATCCAAACACAAATCTATAAGAAAAGATTAAGACTAAGTTGTGCATAATGTAGGTGAAGTTTATCTGAACATTATGGATTGGCTGTACTCATGCTGCACTTTTTAGAATGAACTCTCAACTGAAACAAAGGCTGGGCTCTTTACAAATCCAAACCAATGAAACCTGGACAGAACTGCTCAGTCCCTCCAAGTCTGAGCAGCGAATACCCGTGTACTGAATACACCCAAGGTGAAACACAGGCTCAAGATAATTTCCACAAAATGACACCTATGGGCTGATCTAAAGAAGCTGGTGGCAGAATGTGAGCGAGCAAGGTTCAACAAGCTTTGCAAATGAACTAACTCTCTCACATCCCCTATAGCACATACCTGTCAACGGTACATGCTATGGATCAATTATTCAGCTATGTAGGTTGAGTTCAGCCAAAAAACAGTTACACCTGGGGCTATTTTGTCTTTGTTTTGTTTTTTGAAAAGGTTTGCAGTTTGAGTCCCAATGCCCTTCACCCCGAACCGACCGCTGAGCATCCTTGACCTATCTGCCTCTCCTCTCTCAGAAAACCTGCCTCTCTTTATTCCAATCCCACTCAAACTCTCAAACGGAAGCTGTGCGCGACATGGCACATCACTGTAGTGACATCACACATACGCTTCTGGAATGAATCATAGCTCTGCTAGGGGGCTCCCACCACACCTTCAGTCCCGACCACCTGTGGCTGCCCCTGGGCAACTATTAGAACCAGCTTGTGGTTGTATGCCGAACGTCATTGACTCATTCTGAAAGTGACACCCACCACAGAAGTCTAAGCGCAGAGGCGTTGGGGCACCACTGTAAGTGGAACTGTTGGGGCGGAAACTGGGTTGGTGACCACCGACAGCGTAGTGGTGGATAGCGATGTAGCTGCAAGGGGAAACCCGTTGCAAATGCGTTCATCTCGAGTGTGAGAGTCAACAGAAGCCGATGTGTTTCTGGGAAATGGGCAACAAGCCGTGATGCTGCTGTCAAATTCTGTGGAAGCGGGGAAGTGGGGGAGGTTAACGTCCCCCTCCTCGCCGTGGTGCAAACGATGCTATCTTCTACTTAAACATTCTGTGAAAAATATACAATCTGACCCAGAACGATAGCCTGCATACATTAACATTGCATCGCATGTTTATTGCACTCTATGGGATGGAGTGTGTGTTTGCATGAATAACACTCATGTTCGTACGCGCACATGCACGCACACGCACACGCACGCACACACACACACACACACACACACGCGGTATGTTAGCCATGGGTTTGTAATACGAGCTGGTCACACACATTGTTCTCATTAACACACATGGACATGTGATGCTGTAGGGTAAGAGTCTGGGTTCTGGGTAAACACTGAGATGTCACGTTGCTAAAGAGAACAGACTCAGATGTTGGCAGTAAAAAGTTTGCTTGTGAGAAGGTACACTCTGCTCTTGAGGTTCGGGTCTCAACTTGTTTATGTAAAGAAAAGATAGAGCCCGATGTAGGAGACAGCTACCACACCAGTGGAGTCAGAGGTTGATTGAATGGCGCCAGTACAACCATCAGTTTCAGTTCATTGCCATGCATTGCCTGCACTGGCTGCATGTATCAACTTTTCAAGAAGTAATTAGTCATAATACCACTAATAATAAAGATATGCAAAAAAATAACTTGGTAAGCCTACATGTGATATATGATAAACCTTCATTTCCATGGGGAAATTCATGCTCTACATTTGGACCCATCTGGTGCTGGGACCAGGGAACCAACCCCAGGTGTAGTGCCTTGCTTATGGGTAGGGCAGGAGGGTTAACTCGCATGTTTTTGAGGTGTTGGAGGAAACCGGAGTGAATACGGGAAGAACATACAAACTCCACACCCCGGGATTGATCGCAGGAACCTTCTTTGTGTGTGCTGCCCACAGTGGTGTCCTAGACGCCAGAAGATTAAAAAGATGAGAGAGATAATAAGAGTCTTATTTGCCCAGCTGATGTGGCCCCCTGATGTGTCTATTGGCTTGTTTGAAAATCAGAAACTACAGTGTGCGAACAAGCTCTGGTTCATCACCACAGGGAATCTTTTTGGCCCTGGTGATCGATGAGGTGACAGACTGTGGTTAGGTATTAATCTAGTGACTTCCACTGTCTGCTGCGGAGGAGACTGGTGACAGAGCTATCCGTCCCGTTGTTTAATGCCCTCGGTGACGAATGAAAACCTCGCCTGCCTCGTTCTCCTGAGTTATCGCCACAGGCAATACAGCCGTGTTGATTCATTGAGGAACGCGTTTAAAATCGCGTTTGCGTACAAAGAATCGTATGCCTTTTATTTCACGACAGTATAACTATAAAGATGATATATATTATAGGCCTACAGACCTATATTTAAATTAATAGATTCAGCCAGCAATACATCATCATAACGATTATGACGTGAGGAATGTCTTATCTGATTAGATTTAAAGAGCAGATAATGCCATTAAACAGTGATTAACCTTCGCGGCAATCATTCACGACACTTGAGACTGCTCTGACCCCACACACACACACACACACACACACACACACACACACACACACACACACACACACACACACACACACACACACACCACACACACACACACACACACACACACACACACACACACACAGGGACGGCCGTTTACACACAGTAGCTCTGAGATAGGATCTACCATTGTTATCATAGTTTAACCACCCGAAAAAAATGTAAGCTAAATCATATTTGCACAAGCAAATGCGATGCAAGAATATTCCAAAAAGTCCGCCAGTAAATGAAAGCATCATTGAGCCCAGGGCTGATCATGGTCTTTCCCAGGCTGAAATTCTATTTCTTTTATCCAACGGAACAAATGTGTTTACAAACGGGCAGTTGTGGAGCCCAAGGCGAGGTTTAGTTGGACTACAGGCGCGTTATAGGCGCTCCCGAGTGTAGCCTGATGGTGTCCTTCATTCAACCAGTGTTTTAACAGCTATTAGTATAACAAATCGGATTAAAGTGAGAACCATGCACATACAAGCATATCATGGAGAGGGAAAAAATAAATACTCACCGAAGAGAAATTTTGACGGCCAAATATCTATCAATGGCAATCGCAAGCAGGCTGAAAATCGAGCTTTGGGTCAAAACTAACACAAAACACGCGAGGAAAAGACATCCGTAAAAGTCCAATTTGATGCCGATGCTGATGGTTATGGCGAAGGGGATGGCGAGGCTGCCCACCAGGATGTCTGCTACAGCCAGGGACACCAGAAAGTAGTTCGTGGCGTTTTTCAAAGTGGTGTTGATCGCGACAGCCCAGCACACCAATATGTTGCCTGCTACAGACAATATAGCGATTATTATTTCAATGACAATGTAGTGGTACGGTGTACTCATCTCAGCAAGTGTGTAACAGGTCTAAGGGGCTGGCTTGGCAAAGGGAGAAAGAGAAGCATGAGCACGGAGGTCCTAGATCCAGAGAGGAGAAGTCTGAAGAGTGTAATCCAGATATATTCCACCAGCATGGGTTTCGAAACCAGCCATCTGCAGACAAACACACGATCAAGTAAGTCATAAATCACACCTATTTCATAAGATATAATTCACTAAGATATAATGATTTTGCCGCGATCCTCATAAGCTTGACTTATGTTGAAATGCAAAATAGTCACAAAATAATATAAATCATATTGTTGCTGACCTTAATTGACTTGGACAATTATCCACATCCACATAACTCATTGGTCTCTTCTCGTCAGCTGCTCGTCGGGTCGCGTCCGTTGCGCATGGAGTCTGTGGCTGAACTTCCCCCAACACGAGTTTTCAAGTGAAGAAAACAAATCAATTACGCGGAGTGGCCACGCCCCCAGCCCAACCATCTCCTCGTGTACGAGGTGAGAGAAGAGGAATCATGGCCGCTGTCTCTCCAAATGCGTAATTACGCACGGTAGATGAGGTCAAAGGCTTTTTTTTTTTTTTTAAACGACTAGGTTTGAATCAGAAGGGACTCGGTTCCATTTGGATGCCATCATTTTAAGATACTTCTCGCCGCAAGCTATAGAATTTCCTGTTCACATGAGACTTGTTGGTACAACTCCGCGTTAAGTTAAAGAAATCTCTCTCTCTCTATGAAGATATATAGATATATCAGAGCTGCTCTCACGGTTTCACCGTGTGACCCACGCTTTTGCCTGTTTACACACGCACACACGCCACACATCCAATTTCTCACGGCAAAAAAAAAAAAAAGCTGAGACGCGTTCGTTCCTTTCCAAACTCCCCGACGGTAGAGTGAGACAGCGGGAGAAACTACCTCGAGACCCCCCCTCAACAATCACACCCGCGGACCCTGCTATAAGGTATGCATTACAAGATTCTACAGAATCTCACTCCGGCCAAAACCCAAAAGTTGGCAGCCCTGATATATATAGTAGAATAAAAATAATCCATAAAGGTTAACAATAAAAAAGTGTTGAATTCCTTGTCAAGTGGCAAACATGGTCTTTAATTTTCCACCCCTTGTTCCAACACATAAAAGTTTTACTGCTCTGGCAGTTTTAACGGGCGCGGGGGAAAGCGAGTGAGACCCGTAGGCCTGCTGTAAGAAAACAGCAGGGAGTCCACGGTGTTAACCCTACACGACGAATAGTTAGGAGATGGCAGGGGTCTTGAAACAAAATACACAAATAAGGGTTGTAATCATCGTCTACGCAAAAAACTATAGGCTACATTCACACACTATTAAAACCACACGGAGAAAACAGATTGATAGAAAAAGAGTGTTTATTGGTCACTATATTCATCCTTCAAACCTGTGGAAATATAAAACTGCAAACATGTCGGCTTTTGTGTCCTTTTCGGGGCAACATTCTCTTATTTGAATAAATAAATAACACTTTTAATTGTTCTTGATATTTTCACACATTAATGATCTACAAACGTAGTCTTAATCAGATCACATCACTGATGAATAAGGTGCCTAAGCTTTAACATCTTAAAATCCTTTCCCAGGTCTTAAAATACAACGTTTTTATTGAATCATAGGTACTTCCTGAAATCAACTGCAGAGTGACAGAGGAGCGAGGTTAGTGAAACATTAATGCGTAAAACCAAACCGCACGGCAGAGCGAAACACAACTAACCAGTCCATCCTCACTTCAAACGGCAGTAGGCTTAGTGCAATGCCCGTCAACAGCAATCCATTGTCCTAAAATATAATTTATATTAATCTAATCTATGAGCTCTTGTCGGCTGTTGTTAGGAATGTTTGCTGTTAAGTCGACAATAGTGTATACTAAATATATATATATATATGTGTGTATTTCCGGGATAAATTTAGAACACTCAAAAAGCTAAGACTAGAACAAGCATAACCAAATCCTGGTGAAAACATCACTTTTCAAAAGGCCCCGACCTGGAGGCGCTACAGCAGTTCACGAGAATAATCGCCCATTTCTGACTTGCATCGACAGGTCCCCTCGGCACTGAACCAGCCGAGGTTTGTGTGAGCTCACACCACGATCCCCACAGACGCTGCCTGCCCTGCCGTTGCCATGGAGATCCAACAGGGCATGCCAAGCATAAACGATGGTCGTCATGCATAGGAAATCGAATAAAACCTGGGGATTTCTGGAGCCACAATGGCGGCTACGAAAAAAACGAAACTTTAAGAGGGAGGGTTATCATTAAGGTAACGCTAGCGCATTACCGAGTTACCGTAACAGTTTCCAAAAAATGAGGAACGCAAAGCATACAAAACGACTCGCTCATGGAAAACATAAAAATCAAAAAAGAGGAAGTTACACTAGCAGCAAACTACGGTCGTCCAAAGTGGACTGTCTCGTAAACAGGAGGGACTGAAATGTAACGCTGGGGCCCCCGGGCTGCTCAGCCGGAGCGGTGCTGCTCACTGCGTACTAATGCTGCTGCTTTGGACCGCGCTCGGGCCCCTGGCCTCAAACGTCCCCCTGGCAGGGCTCCCCGCTCCGGCCGGCCAGCCACCAGCAGCCAAGCTCCAAACAAAACCGGAAACAAACCCAACGAATCAAACCAAAGAAATCCGGCGAGGCGCTACGGGGCTGTGTGCTGCTGGGTGGAGGCTGGCGGGGGGGGGGGAGGGGCGGCCCCGTCCGTGTTGGGTACCCCCCCCCCCCCCCCCAGCGGAGAAGCCCACTGTTCCAGGCCACCTCGCAAAAAGCAGAAGGAGGAGGAACGGGTCCTTGGCCGTGTGTGGTGGATGAGATGTGGTCGGACAGGAAGGGGGGGGCGGGGGCGGGAGGGTGTCGGGGGTCGACCGAAGGACGTGGTCGGGGGTCGGTCGGGGGTCGAGGGGGGTCAAAGGAGCGGTGGGAAAGTGCGGCGGTGCCTCCGTCGGAGCGTCCCGGGGTGGGGGGGGGGGGGTCAGGTCTCAAAGTACTTGTAGATCTGCGACACGTACTGCATGACGCTCTGCCAGTCGGGTCGGTCCGTGTGCATCAGCTCCTCCATGTTCTGTACATCAGAGAGAGAGAGAGGGAGAGAGACAGAGGCAGAGAGAGAGAGGGAGAGAGGGGGAGAGAGACAGAGGCAGAGAGAGAGAGAGAGAGAGAGAGGGAGAGAGAGGGAGAGAGAGAGAGAGAGAGAGGGAGAGAGACAGAGACAGAGAGAGAGAGAGAGAGAGACGGAGACAGAGAGAGAGAGAGGGAGAGAGAGAGAGAGTGAGGGAGAGGGAGAGAGTGAGACCGAGAGAGAGAGCGAGGGAGAGAGACACAGACAGCGTATGGGTGCTCTGCCAGTGGGGCTGGGTGATGGTGCTGATTAAAGGTGACAGATCACTGAGCTCGGCGAGGGGCGGGCGAGGGCGAGGGCCGAGAGCGTGCCGGCGCGTGTGTCTGCTCTGGCGCGTGTGCGTCACGCCGCACACTGCCGCCTGTGGGTCGCCGTTACACAACCGCTCGCATGACGGAGAGAGCACCCGACTCCGCCGTGGTCGCCGTGACGACCCTGCTGTCTCATGCCCGCCTCGCCCCCGCACACCACCCCCCCCGCCGTGCTCATCAGACTCACAAACTCCCCCAAGAACTGGGGAACTAATCCCGGGAGAAAGGACCTGGTGGAGTACAGGTCACGCATCCGACAGCAGCCGTTCATTCAGAGACGTCTTTAAAGAACGGAGCGGGTGAGACTCAGGGTGTACTGGAACACCAAGTCGGCACAAGTCGATCATTTGCTATTGACTTTGGTCTCACACATTCCAAACGTGCCAAAGGACGACCCTGTATGGAGTCCTGCCTGGGTCATGAGGAGGTGGGAGGAGGTGGGAGGAGAGGGGAGGAGAGGGGAGCTGTTGCTGTGGATTGGTGTGACTTTAGAGTTACCCTCCCACAGAATAACCTCTCCTAACACAGAAGGGAGGACATGTATCACCCACGCACACACACACACACACACACACACACACACACACACACACACACACACACACACACACACACACACACACACACACACACACACACACACACACACACACACAGAGACACAAACACACACACACACACACACACAGACATATACAGACACACACACAGACACACACACAGACACACACACACAGCGATGATAAAGAGGCAATGGCGGGTGCAGTCACCTTAGATTAACTTTGACAGGATAACAAACCGGCACTGAGGCCACTGCTGAATCTAACAAGCACACACTCACAATGACAAACATTACCGAACAGATATACATCCAGAAGGGTAGCTGCAGTCTGCCGCACTAATGTCCTGTTGTACTGTCGAGGCAGATTGACCCATGCTTTTGAATGGGACACGTGCACACGGATTAGTTCTACAAATCTAATCCTTTGTTTGTGTAGAGTCTTAAGATTTGTGCAGTGT
This sequence comes from Micromesistius poutassou, assembly GCF_964030765.1. NCBI lineage: Eukaryota > Metazoa > Chordata > Actinopteri > Gadiformes > Gadidae > Micromesistius > Micromesistius poutassou. The sequence goes on from NC_140280.1 coordinate 13,214,526, forward strand.
ACATATATATATATATATATATATATATATATACTATATTAGGGGTGTAACGATACACTTAAGTCACGGTTCAGTACGTACCTCGGTTTTTAAGTCACGGTTTGGTATGTTTTTCGGTACAGCAGTTTTTATTATTTTATTAAACAATTTGATTTTGATTTGATTTGTTAAATTGTATCAAACAAATGCCTTACACAAATGAAAAGACATCAAATACAATTGAGGATAAAAACATAACAAAGTCCAGGACTTATTTCCATTGTGGTCCTCAACACAAAACATCAGGACAAGACAAGACACTCACAGAGTGTGTGATAATCAATAAAAACTTTTTTCGGTACGTACCGAAATGAAACGTGCATCGAACCGTTAGACCCATACCGAAATATTTCGGTTAGAATATGCGTATTGTTACACCCCTAATATATATATATATATATATATATATAGTGTTTGCATGTGTGTCTCACTCCCTCCCCCCATACACACACTGCACAAGCCTCAAGCCTTAAGAGGCATGCATGCAAAAACATGCACGCACACACAAACATGCAGCACGAGCACACAAACACACACACACACACACACACACACACACACACACACACACACACACACACACACACACACACACACCCACCCACACACTGAAGCACACAACACTAAGAAGATGAGCAGCTGTGTTTTAACATAATATTTCATTACCCCCAAAAGAAGTTCATACAAGAGTGAAATAAGGTTCCGGCTTTGCTCCATGTCCTCACTCTAACCCGAAGACAGCCCTGACCCACATGCCTCAGCCCTACCTGCTCCTGAAGGACGTGCATATGAACCCGCTCTGAGGCACCTCATCAGCTCAATGAATAAAGAGTCAGAGGAAGACTTGAAACTTGGCTGCAGCGTGCTGTTGTGACTCATGCAGACGCATCAAAGCGTGTAGCCATGTATAATAAATAAATACCAAAAGTCTGCGCTGTCGACCAGAAGAATCGTATCATTAAAGACGGCGACAGGCTGCACTGTCACACGTGATGTTCGTTAAGGAAGGCCGGTCGTTTGTCTTTATGCGCGTGTGTGTGGTCTGCTCACCAGGGACGTTTTAATCCCGATGCTCTCGGCTGCTTGGAAGGCCAGGGTCAGGTTGCGGCTCTATAGAAAAACAAACATGGAGATGTTTGGGTGCTCAGCACAGAGCTGGGTTCTCCTAGAAGACACGGACTCACCCAGGCTCTCCCTGCTCACTGCAATCAACAACGCCATCATTATTATCATTTTACAGCTACTGTGCTCTCATTCATTCCCCAGGCGTTCGAAAGGCCTTCTCTTAATTAAGTTCTTATAATTATTATTCTTATGTTAGTTATATTATGTTCTATCACTTTCAACCTATCAAGCATTGTTGGGGAAGGAGAAAAAGTACACTTTCTGTGAGCAGTAGGGAATCACAATGATTAAATAAACATGAAATATAATAAGTACCCCAAAGGAAAACACACACACAAACACACACACACACGATCAATAAGACAGTAATGGTACTACTGGCGACTGTGTGTGTCTGTGTGCGTGTGTATGCATGTGTGTGAGTGTGTGTGTGTATGAGTGTGTGTGTGTGTGAGTGTCGTAAAGAGGAAGGGGGGTGTGATGGGGGGGGCGTCACTCAGCAGGAGTCATTACAGCCAACGCTCCACTGTTGAATTATTTACATCCATGGACTCTCGATTTACCATGTGTGTGTGTTTGGTGAGGAGAGACGTGTGTTGGAAACATACTGGCTTCCAACATGTTTCCGCTATTACAGAAAGTTTGTGCGTGTGTGTGTGTGTGTGTGTGTGTGTGTGTGTGTTTATGTGTGTAGCAAGGCAACCAAGGACACTGCATGTTTTCTGCCAATGGTGATGTTGGTCTCATCACCAATGTTGGCGCCAGATGCTGACTCTTAGATGCTAACTCTATGCTAACTCTTAGATGCTAACTGATCACCCGCGCGCTACAAGCCAACTCTTGTGTCCTAACGGTTACCTTAGCGTTAGCACCACAGGGCTAGCATCTAGTCTGCTACAATGGGCTGTTCTGACTCTACTGCATACTCCAGGGAATATGGAAAACATTTTGGAAGCAATCTGGCAAATACTGGCATAGCTTTTAAACAAAGAGGTTTCACAGAGAGTGACTCATATTAGACATGGAACATTCCTTAGAATAACTTGACTAATTGGCTAATTCAAAACAGAGCCTTTTTTTCCAGCTCTTTTCAATAATAATTACAAAGGCCCCTGGCACCCCACTAATGAATCCTAGGGTATCAGGGGTTCAGGAAGCACAGCAGAGCGGCTGGAATAACTTCACGTCCCTGACCAAGAGAGCAGCCTTCTGAGCCTTTGGTTCTATGGAGCCGAAGACGAAAGACGAAAGATGGACGGCATCTGGATATTAAAACGTTCTGTCTGTCTGAGGCTTGTTTGGCCGAATGTTGTCCTTGTCGTCCTGGCGACTGACCAGGCCTCATAGGACCTGTTCCGGAAGTTACAAATAAATTAAAAATAATCTCTCTCTTTAACCTGACATCCACTTGGGAGTACTGCTATGGACCCAGCTAGGGCAGTATGATGTGGGGGTAGCAGTAGTCGCTGTGATAGCAGCTAAATAGCATCTAGATAGCATCAAAGTGTCTATTGTGAAGAACAGACACAGAGCAGAGCCACCGGCCCCCAAGAATGTGTATATCTGTATCTGTGTGTGTATGTGTGTGTGTGCATATGTGTGTGTGTGTGTGTGTGTGTGTGTGTGTGTGCATGTGCATGTGCATGTGCAAGTGCGTGCGTGTGTATGTGTATATGTGTGTGTGCGTGTGTGTGTGTATGTATGTGTGTATGTGTATGCATGTGTGTGTGCGTGCGTGCGTACACATGTGTGTGTGCGTGTGCATGTCCGTGCGCGCACGCGCGTGTGTGTGTGTGTGTGTGTGTGCGTGCAGGCCGTCACCTTATCTTGACTGATGAGCTCTGTGTAGGGGATGTGGGCGGGCAGGTATGTGTGCAGCAGGGCGCAGAACGCCAGGCCGTCGTTCCAGCTGCTGCTGAAGTTGGTCACGTCGATATTCTGACAGACAAGGGGACAAGAAACGGACAAATGGAGGAAAGCCGATCCATACAGCACAGCAGATGAGCTAACAATGTGCTGTACTTGTACACTTGTAAGTACTAAGCGGCTAATGGCTAATAAATGAACCCGTTAACGGTTGTATCAGCGACTCTCGGCCGAAACACAAATGATCACATACATCTGAACGTTCCTCACAATCCGCTAGCTGCCCGCCCCATAAGCAGGCCGTCAAAAAAACGCGTCTCTGTAGGCAGCCTGTGCTCCGAGATCATACACAAAAACAAATGGTACTACCGACCACTCAAAACCAAAATAAATAGTATAATAAATAAATCACCGACAAGGGGGTGGGTGTTGTGGGGTTTTGCGCTGCGTTCAGGATCGTTTCTACTGGATGCAGCTGGCTCTGTTTGTTTGGGATCTCGCTTCAAATACCAACAGAAGTGACGTCACGCAACATCGCTGATACGACCTTTGAGCCACTAGGCCGGGTGTTCCATATGAGATGATCCGTCACTAGTAGGACCGGGTTGGGGTCTGGGTCAGCGCGTCTACACGCCTTGCCGGGTGGTGGTGATGCTGGTGGTGGTGCTGGTGTTGGTTGGAGGAGTTTCCCCCGAGCATCTCCTCAGATCCCCCCCTCAGAACGCCCGACACACAAGCTTTCCTCTTCTCCCGGGAGAGGAACGTGCACAGCCGCACATCCACTGTGTACGTGCGTCGGCGTGTGTGACGTCGTGTTTGTGTGTGGCTTGGGTCGTGTGTGTGTGTGTGTGTGTGTGTGTGTGTGTGTGTGTGTGTGACGGCCCCCGATGCTGGCTGGTCTTAGCAGCTGATAGACGCACCACACTGCGGGAGATTCCT
>NC_140280.1:13225994-13328494 GCF_964030765.1 Micromesistius poutassou
GGGCTACAGATGTTATGTTAGTATCACCATAACCTGAGGTTGGATCAACACTGCTTTCTAGAGGGTTACACTGCTATTAGGGAACACAGGGCTGTTTGTACATGCTACAGGGAATGGGAATGTGCTAAGAGTTTTAACTAGCTGGCTATAATCCCACAGGTCTTAATGTGCTCCTTACAGTAGCAGTGAGAATAGTGGCTAACAGGCTGGGCTGTTAACACTTGGCGCCATGGACACAGGGACACAAATAGAAAATAGGATACAATGCTTATTGCACAAAACAAATGGTATGGGTATATTTATATACAGTATGATTGTAGCTGTCACTCACGCACACACGCACATACACACACACGCACGCATGTACACACGCACGCACACACGCACACACCCTCTCCTCCACAAACTCTCACACACACACACACACACACACACACAACCACAAATGTTTGCACACATGCTAATTCTTTATCCATTCTATTTGTTCTGACTTGTTTTATCTCGCTGATTGAATCTCCATAACTATCCTAGACAGTCGGCCCCAACGTTTTGTGCGTCAACAGAGCAGTAGCAGCGGCACGCCATCAGAGATAAACAGCTCAATGACACCCTCAATAAAACCCCCACCTTAATGTCCACAACAAACACCAGCCTCAGAGGCGCAGACCTATCCACAGGACACGTTAAAGGAACGCGCGCACACAAAGAAACGTTTTTTTTTGTGGGTTTGGGTTTGGGTTAATGTCCTCAAGATCGATCTCCCCACCGTGCAGTCACCAGTGATGAGGCGCGAGAGGGATACTGAAATGTCAGAGCGACACACACAACGAGCAGTGAATGGTCCGTGGCGATTATCTTAAAAGGGAAGTCCTCAGCCCCCGCCCGCCCTACCGGATAGCCCTCTGTTTTCTTCTGGCACCACTTCAGTAGAGCGTTGCGCTTCGATCCTCCAAACTCCCGCGCCAGTGCAGCCAAGGGGTCCTTTCTTTCCACACTGCCACCAGGGAACGCATAGCAGTCATGTCGCAGAGAGAGAGAGAGAGAGAGAGAGGGAGAGAGACATAGGGAGACATGGAGAGAGAGAGAGAAAGAGAGAGTTATGTCATCTGGTGTACGTTCAGGATGTGCAGTTGTCTCTCGACCATTGCATTCTCCACGACCCCCCCCCCCCCTCCCCCTGCTTCACCCCAAACACGTATGCATACACGCACGACGAACACACATCTGCATCCGCTGGGTTCCAGGGTCCCAACACCCCAACACAACATGGTGAGACCGCATTGTGGACACCGGGCAGCAGAATGGCTGGTTGTCTTTGTTTTTTCCACCATACAGTACAGTGATCAACTGTTGTTGTGGTTTTTGTCAGCAAAAGTAAACTCTTTAAGTGCTTTCCCAAAATAGATCCCTTGGGTTCAGGTCTGGCAACGGGGCCATGGGAAGACCAGTGGGAGAAACTGCATAGGACGGGCCAAGCTCAGCATTACTCCACACTAAACAACATTACACCACACTAAACAACATTACACCACACTAAACAACATTACATGACACTAAACAGCATAACTCCACACTAAACATTACACCACACTAAACAACATTACTCCACACTAAACAACATTACACCACACTAAACAACATTACACGACACTAAACAACATTACACGACACTAAACAACATTACACGACACTAAACAACATTACACCACACTAAACAACATTACACGACACTAAACAACATTACACCACACTAAACAACATTACACCACACTAAACAACATTACACCACACTAAACAACATTATACACACTAAACAACATTACACCACACTAAACAACATTATACACACTAAACAACATTACACCACACTAAACAACATTACACCACACTAAACAACATTATACACACTAAACAACATTACTTCTTACTCAACATTACTCCATGCTTAACATTAATTCATGCTAAACATCATTACTCCATGCTAAAAAACATTATTCCACCCTAAACAGCCTTACTCCAAAACTGAACTAATGCAAAACAGCATTACTCCACCCTAAACAACATGAGTGTATGCTAAAGAACATTACTCTAAAGAACATTAATCATTACCCCGTGCTAAACATACTCCATACCAAAACATTAATATAGATCTCTGTGCAGCCGAGGGAAATGGGAAAACCCTCGGAATGCTGCACAGGGGGAAACCATACGTCTTCAGTGTGGTAGGAAAGTGTGGCGAGGCAGTAAACAAAGAAACAAAAACAAGTGTTGTCATGGGGTCACAATTTATAGATTACTTACTCAATGTGTGAGAGTAAGATAAACAGATAATTTATAAACAAGCTCATAAACCAGGAGGTTGTATTGATCACGTTAGACTCTGAAGAGGTGAATAGTGACAAGAATTGAGAGGTAGCGGATTGCCTCGGACTAAGGACAGGAGGTCAGTAGATAAAAGCCTATCTCAGCCTTCTATTAGTCATCTGTTGGAAAGAGAGAGTGGAAGAATCTGTTAGAAATGTTAAACTTCATGACATTTCTAACAGATTCTCCTGTATGTCTTTATAGTGGATTGTACTATTTACTGTTAACTCAGCAGTTTCTGTGATCCAGAGTGACCTAGATTGAACAGAGATACATGTCATTCGTGAGCAGGCAGAGGCAGAGCATGGGAGACTACAGGCCAGACTCCCTAGCCACTCCAAACAGCGACAGTCTGCCAGGAAACTGCTTACACACCATTTATTGGGAGAATTCTATCATTTAATGCCAAACCGCTGAATGCTGGTTTTGCTATTCAAATCTCAGAAATAAATTAAAAGAAGAAAGAGGAAAAAAGCTTGCTGTGAAAACATTACAAACATTGATGCAATCTTAGAGGATGTATACTGTTTTCTTAATGTTGCTAAAAGTATGCAATATTCAAATATGTGAGAAAAATATATATAAAACCAGAACTGAAACAGTTGTGGTGAGATTACAATTAAGAAACAATAGAAGGCTGGTTCCACCTGGAACCAGCTATTTCAATCTAATCTCACCACTGGGCTGTTCCCCTTTATTCTGAAAAAAGATTTGCATTCGCAAATTGCATTACATGACTTTTGGCGCCCTTTCAAGCTGTTGATAAGGAAGAAGAATAGCGTTGATATCAGATCAGTCTGCCCAGACTGGAACCTCACACTCCATTCTCAATGCGCCGGATTAGGTTTGAATTGGGGTTTGGTAGGCCTCGGCATAGTGGGAGTGTGGGAGTGGGGGGCTTACCTCAGCTTGCTATTAGGCCGGTTGTAGCTGAAGGACGCGGTACGACCAGTGAGGGAGCCCGGGGCTTTGATGACAGATTCCAGGGAGGGGCTTTTCCTCATGAGGTTGGTGGGCTTCAGGTCGTCCCTACACCCTGACAGCTTGTCTGGGGGTGGGGGGAGAGAGAGTGAGTGAGACGAGACAGAGGAGAGCCTTATAAGGCCCTGTGAGAGACACTTTTCAGCATCCAGTTGTACAATACCGTGAGTGCATAGATTCTCCTCATGGGTGTGCCCCTGACCCTGGTGTCGTTAAGGCAATGCTCTATAACTTGTGTTACACGAGACCATCTTTCTATAGAAAAGCTGTTGCAAAGCTGAGAAGTAGGGAAAATGTTTACGTAATAAATATATGGGAAACCTTTTTTTAAGGCAGGATGCTTACTATATCAGTCATATCAGGACAATGATGGTCAATGTGTCTAAGCAGTGTAAATAGACCAGATCAGTCGGACAAATCTGATTGCTGATTTTAACAGAGCACATCAGAATATATATGGGTCACAGAACATTCATTCACAAGCCCACATAACGACTGTGTCACAGAGAAACCAAAATACGACCACCGATGACCACAACGACACCATTAGTGTCCTGGTTCAATCTGCTAGAGCTTGGTTTGAAGATTGCAAAAGAAAAAATGTCATTATGAAATTGAAACCTCTTTTTCAGTTTCACATATTTTGAGTTGATTGTGTTATGACTTTCCACAAGAGCATTCAATAAAAAGAACATCGAGGTCCAGGTTGTTTTAGCACAAAGGATAGGTGCATAAGACATGTTGCCTGTTGAACTCTACTAGTTGTGTTGTTCAACAAATAATGTGACATGTGTTCAGCAAGAGCCAAAAGCGGAGCGCTGGACTTCACCGACAGACAATCTAGGAATACAACTTTGGTTCTACAGCATTGTTGGTATAAAGACAGGGTGTTACTCTCCACTAAATCCACAGGGCACGTACCAGGATGAGAGAATTCCCCGTGGTTGATCTTCCTCTCCAATGCCTTAGGGAGGGGCTTTATGTACGACAGCCTCTACAAAGACAACACAGATGGTTACCATACAGCTGGTTGGAACAAATGCAAACAGCAGATAAGATGTTCATTTTGGCCCCAGCCAAATGTATACCTGGGTGGGAGAGACAGCAGCAGCAGGGGCAGATCGTACTGGGATCCCACTGAGAGGGCTTCTAGGGGTGGAGTGGATCAGCACCGTGTCTGAAAGGATCGATATGCACATTAGTTGCAATTTGGAGTATTGTCATGGGAGGGGAACCACTTTCAAGACAGTTATTAGCTGGCTAAACAAGGAACCGCCAGCCAAAAGAGAGTGCTTAGTAATTGTAAAAGAAATATACGAGATGGAAAAGCTTACATTCACCCTTAGACTTTGTATTAATAAATTTCAGAAGTACTGGTTGAAATGGTTATCACATGAGAATATTATTTAGATTAGATTTTCCAAATTACTTTTTACATTTGTGTCTGGTCTGATCGAATTTACACTGGACTTTGAGGCATACTTCTTGGATAAAAAGAAAAAAGAAAGAAAAAAAAAAAAGGCCATAAAGAATCGGCCACTTTGGTTTCCTATGCTGGATTTACTTAATTTGGACCCTAATGACTTTATCTGAACTGTGATGACCTGCTGGTGATACATTGATTTTGTGCCCATCCCCTCTTAGGAATACAATGGAGGTAACCCGTAACATGTGTCTTGATTGTAGATGTTAGGCTTTATTATGCCCTGTCTTCAGTGACCTAAATGTTTTATTCTGTTTCCTTTTCCTTTTTTTGTTTGTTTGTTTTGTTATTTTTTCTATTGTATGTGCTTTATCATAAGAAAAAAAATAAAGTTACAACAAAAAAAAGACAGTTATTAGCGTCTTTTTAAAGCTGTGTAGTGGACATTGCTAGACGTATTCCATTTTTGTATAACGATTCATGTGATTACATTTCGCAGCTCGGTGATTACAGTAATGTCTATGGATTTTAGCCTACAAACACAAAGGCTATGGTCAACTTTTAAGTCATAATAGTTACGTTATAAGGAATCACATTCAAAAGATTATCCTTTGCAATAACAGACCAAAAGTATCTTGTTTGCAGGTGAGCGTTTTGATGTATGGGGGTGCGCCCTCCTTCACACTTGAAATGTAAACCTTGTGCTAAATCAAAACCCCCAAAATAAAGGCCAAAAAACAAGAGCAATGCATCATTTAAACCGAGCAACTGACCCACTGTATTCTGGGAAATGTTGCTTTGCAAGCTGCTGTGATGTACCAACGAACCACCCAAGGAATTCACTGAGAAAAAGCAATGATAAAACCTCAGTTCAGCCCGGATCTAAAGTGCTCACCCATAGTTTCCCTCATCCACCACCCCCTCTCCCATTTCCCATCATCCCATCATCCCAGCCTCCCTGCCTCCCTCCCTCCCTCCCTCCCTCCCTCCTCCCCTCATCACTCCAGCCATCCATGACAAGGCAGCAGAGGACCAGATGTTCCTACCCACCGGCATGCCGCGCGGCCCAACAGGAAACGTCTGTCTGCATGTTTGTGTTTGCATGGCGTTGTGTGTGTGTGCGTGCGTGCGGCGCACTCATGTGAGGGGCTCACTGGGTCCGACGGTGTCAAAAGACTTGATGAGAGACTGGACGGTGGCGCCGCCGTCGGAGTCGTCCTCTGTGTGGACGTCGCCAGGCGAGGTCGGGGTCGTGGTTGTCCTGGCGATGCCACACCAGTTACCGCCGCCACTCCCGCCATCTGTGCCAGACACTCTGCCCGCGTCCCCCGGTGACCTGAGACACACGCACACACACACAAAGTGCAAGGTATATAGAGATTCAAATACAAGTGCAAACAAGTTGGGAGGGGAAAAATGCCACACAGTTTTGAGGAATAAGAAAGCGATGGATGGAATGTGTGTTCTTATCACGCTTGGTTAAATGTTAAAGGGATCACAGACTATATTTGGTATTGATCCTTAGTGTAGGTTGGAAATACGTTGTAAAGAGCAGTTCTCTATCGGGCTTCTGCCCTGAGCTGCTGCTGTGGTCATAGCGAGAATACAAACATTTCTACTATCTTTTGAAGCAGGGCGGTTCTGGTCAATAATGACTGACTGGTTCTAGATAGCCGGTTCTATATTTGGACCACAATCTCCCAATGACTTTCGACCCAGTCCCCAAGGTGAACATTTGACCTCCAGAACCCCCATACTTTGTGTTTAACACGCATCTTGTTGAATACACGTGATTTATATGGACGCAAATTCAGCTCTGAGCTATTCAGTTTGAAACACACAAAACCAACGCACCCAAACTGGAGTGGAGATACTTTATTGATCAATCGACCCAATATACAACATTTAAACTGACAAATACCGTGGACACGTAGCACTGTGTATCCCGTCATAGGTAAAAACAGCAAGGAGTCTCTCTGTAAATATGACAATATAAATTAAAACCTTCTGAGTCTCAGAATAAAACTGTGTAGATATTTCGGCAACTGCACAAACTGCAATAACTGCAATAACTCCGATGATAACTGGATTATCAACAAATCCTGAGATGCAGAAAACCAAAATCCATGCTTCTTCAACCCTACATGAAAGCAAAACAACCATTTTGCAATTTCCCATCAGAAAGTGAACAAAACAAGGAATCAGGCATAATGGCAGAAATGAATTAACATCATCAGTGTTCACCGTTGGTATTTTAGAACCAGCCGTTTTAAGATACTTTAAAAACATATTGATTTTAGAACAACTACCTTTCTGCTTAATGGTATGGCCTAAGACTATACAAGAGCTATTCTGAGAGGCACAGGTGGGTGTATTGGCAGTTAAAACTGCCTTATCAGCAGTGTTCTGCCAACATGGCTTTAACTATTTAGTAATTCCCTGCTGAGGTGTATAATCACCATTGTCCTGAACATAATTATTGGCAGCGAAAAGTGGAGACTTTTGATATAATAGGAAATCGATCGTCACAAATACACCGTTTGGGACAGCGCATGTAATAGGTCCATGGCAATGTGTTCGCACTCCTGGCTCAACAACGCCATCTAGTGGTTAAATATCCCCACTGCATTTATTTTTCTTGATTTCCATACACCGAGTCGGTGTCCTATCACACATCTACCAGATGTTTCAACGCAATAATCTGTCTAAACGAGATCATTAAATTAAATAGTTGGATATTGTATGGATTGTAAGAAAGCTGAAAAATCGTCAATCAAGAATAAAAAACAACATTCTAAAGCCAAAAAACTGCCTGAAATGTTCAGACTGACATCGTGTTTGTGTACTGATTCTGACAGTAGAACGGCTGGACTAATAACTAGGTTGGCAATCAACACAAGACTAGTTGAAGTTTGATTTATGATTCCTGGGTTGTTGTTTTTGAGGCCTCTCTTTCTATCCAAACTAACTGTATATTTGTGACAAATAGTGTTGATGATTTCTTCTTTCATTCTAAAAAAGGCACAAATGCAACTTTAAAAAGAACATAAAAATATTTTTTTTCTTCAACGCAAACAAGAAAGTCACAGGTGTAAGCATACATTCACAAATAAAATAATAGAAAGTAAACTTAAAAAGTTTCGTCAAATAAAAACACATGTTGAGACATGGATGCTTTTTTGTTTGCTGTGGCACAAACACAGCTACATGTCAAACCAGCATAGGATTTGGCTATGCACTGCTTTAACGACAGCATCCAGTCTGGCTTCTGTTCAGATGCATGCAGCACATGACAACGTCAACTACATGGAGAAACAATAAGTGCAAAGATAACACTGTCTTCAGTCTGCGCTGGGCAAGGTCCCTGGGCTGGGGGGTGGGGGAGCCGCCTTATCGGCCCTCCACGGCCGTCTTGGTGTCAAAAGTGGCCCCGGGGCCCATCCTGGAGAGAAGACGGAGAGAAGGGTCAGGATGGACTGACAGGCAGGAGACGTGTAATACATCACAGTGTTTCATGTAGGGTCAGTATTTCTGTGGGAAGCAAGTTGTCCCTCATCAAATGCAGTAATGACAGTGGAACAACATGTTTTTGCACTGCTTTTGTTTTCTTTTTTTTGTTGGAAAACAACAAGTGCTTGTTTGCGTAAATGAAACGTCAGACTTAGTTTGACTTAAGATGCGTTTGACTTAAATGCAATCCAACTAGACATGCAATCTACTCTGCTACGTTGCATTTAAATGTGCGGTGCTTCAAACATCACCAGACTTAACGCTAAGCAGAGCGACTACTACTTCTAATGTGCGGCGTCTTCATTGAATATCAATCTCAACCATGCAGCTGCCTTGCCCCACTACCAATCGCAATCAGCAGGCCCATTGGTAGTGTGGCTGATCAACAGCCTCTCCATCTGAAGCAGCGCATTAGGCCCATTCACTGGACTAAGCTCTCTGTCAGGTTTTTTGCTGAGTTGATAGCAATTATAATGAACAAGTTGAGGTGTGCACTCTTCAAGCCAGCAGCGTTGCTGCTGTCTGGGCGGCCGGGCCCTACACACTACCTTTAATAGACCTCCTCTACAAACTCTACACCATCCACCACTGAATGGACATGATTACAGTTCATTTTGGCTGTAAATGAATGTAAAGTAAAAGAAATGGTCACGTTCAAATCATTTCACAGGGAAATGCAGTTGGATGTGAAATCCTGGCTGAATAAATCATTCAATTCATAAAATTGCTCTCATGCTCTTATTAGAATTCTTCTTAACTACAGACTCCAAGTCAGTGTAATGACTATTGGAAATGTGTGCATTTCATGTCACTTTGTTTCACTGTAATAACCATTCATCACGTCCAGCTCCCCTCCACAATATTTTCCATACTATCTTATCTTCTCATCTTATCCAGTAAGTGAGCCACGTTATGTCTCAGGGTCAGTGGCAGCCTGCATGGATGGCATGACTCCTCGTTTCTCCTCCTCATGCAACTCTCCACAGGATCTAACATGATCCACGCTCCATGATCGCTATGCTACTGGTGTGCATCTGAAGCTGATGACACACAGCGTCAGTCTCATCCCCGTCATGCCGTGCAGAAGGGGCCGTCTAACGTCCACCGTTAGAGGCAGGTGGTTCAACGCTCCCATCGGGAAAACAATAACAACACCAGAGGGAAAACAGCAGAGGGCGCTGTATACACTTAACATGGACAGGACAAGGCACAGCGATCCATCAAGAGTGCCCCTTATAGAACATCGAGGACAACAACAGCCGGGGAGCCAGACAGGCACGTGGAGACAGTCAAGACAAGACAGGTGACGCTAGCAGAGGATGCAGACAGAGACAGGAAAGGGCAGCAGCAGCAGCAGCAGCAGAGGGAGCTCACAAGGCAAGGGAAGGCGGCTTGGCTAAGGGTAGGGAACTCACCTGGACTTCTACATAGGGAGCCTTGTCAGAGGACCATCTTTGACACAATCATCTTGGGGTGCTGCCGGAGGAGGGGAGCGGACGTAGCATAAAGGCTAATCGCAGGGAAAGCTAATTTTGCCTACGCTTCGGAAATTAAACCGGCTAATTTAAATTAGATTTGAATCAGCAAGTTGCATTTTAGACCAAACACTGGCCTTTATTGATTTTCTATTGATTGATTTTTGATTTTTTGATCTACAATAGAGACGACATGTAAATGTTTAAACAACGATTATTTCTCCCGGTTCCCAGATTGTGCAATGACGGTGGACAGGAAGAATACAGCAGTGTGTTACGATCAGGCACACACACACACACACACACACACACACACACACACACACACACACACACACACACACACACACACACACACACACACACACGTGTTCCGCTCCGGTGTGCTGCAGTAAAAGAGGCTGCTGGTGGTGAGGTGCGAGGGGTGAGCGTTACTACAGGGCGACAAAGTGGGAGACAGAGAAGGCCTCAGCTTAAGGGAAGTGAATATACACGAGGGGAAAATGTTGCTGGAGACCACTGCCAACAGAGCGTGCCAAATCCCCCCATCCGAACCACAGCCCAGCAAGCAAAAGATTTAAAACTAAACAATCCAAAGGTCTACATTATTGACGTGCATCAGATTTTACTGGCAAACAATACATTTAAAATATGTCTCCAAGTATGAATCCCTGATGTTGGATTTCAGCTACCTAAAATGAACTATGTACCAACCCCGGGAGAAAAGGAGACCATTCTACTGGTGTCGGTTCTGAATGTTGATTTATAAAACATGTTCAACTTAATGGGGGGGAATTTGTCAAAGCTCTGGCAGGATATCTCATGTCTGTGCGGTGCATCAGGAGAGATAGGGAACTGCAGCCCAGTGGCAAGACGTAGGATAAATAGGCTGAGCGAGAGAGAGACAGGGAGAGAGAGAGAGACACAGGGAGAGAGAGAGACACACAGGGAGAGAGAGGGAGAGACAGGGAGAGAGACACACAGACACAGAGACAGAAACACAGACACAGACACAGAGAGAGAGAGAGAGAGAGAGAGAGAGAGGGAGAGAGAGAGAGAGAGAGACACAGACAGAGAGACAGACAGAGACAGGGAGAGAGAGAGAGAGACAGAGAGTGAGAGAGACAGAGAGTGAGAGAGACGGAGAGAGAGAGAGAGACACACAGAGACCGAGACAGGGAGAGAGAGAGAGAGGTTGGGGTCCAGTGGGAGTTAAAACATGGACGTGGAGGAGGTACCTGACTCCCTGCAGGGCCTCCAGGTCGGTGGAGAGCTTGGCACTGCGGTGCTGTTCCTCCTGCAGCTGCCTGCGGAGGGCGCGCAGCTCCTGCTGGGCCTCCACCTTGATGTCATTAGCCACCACCACCGCCGTCTGGAGGTCCGCCTGGAACCGCCTCCACTCCTCCTTCTCCTCCTGGACAGGGGAGGAGGACACCGGGACAGGCATGTGTTCAGGTCAATATCCTGCTCCATATTAAGAGGTGCGGGCCACTGTTTGATCGGTAGAAACTGTTGACTGAATTTGCATGCTACGTGATTGCTAGCTACTATACTCTTTATGTGAGCTGACCATGTAGGCAATACGCTTTGTAGTGACCCCAGGTTGGATTCTGACCGGTAATATTCCTTCCTTCTTCAACAGACTTTCCTGTGTCTCTTACCTCATATACAAATGAGCTGTTGCCTCCTACAGTGAGGAGTACTGTACTTTACTCTACTTACTCTCTCACACTTACAGATAAAACAGATAAAACAAAACTTAATACCACAGCAATCCCATAGCACCCATCTGAGTGACGGTGGATTAATTGGCACACTGTTCTTGTTGCAACACTATCCGCAGGTCAGTAGCAGTAAAAGTCAGCAGGTAAATACAAGAGGATTTGTGGTGGTAACTGATACGAACACACACACACACACACACACACACACACACACACACACACACACACACACACACACACACACACACACACACACACACACACACACACACACACACACACACACACACACACACAAAACTCAAAAAATTCATTATCCAGAATGATTAACATATTGATGTTTCCAGTGAGAAATGATAACTGGGTTGATAAAGGTGTGGGTGGTGGATTTTTTTTTAATGTATTTCTTAGACACTCATGGATTCAAAACAATTTTCAGCAAAAGTGATGGCTGTTGTGACGAACTGCGGAATAAGTCAGTGCCAAAGTGACAGCTGCAGTGAAAAAGTGTAATTGAAAGTTTCAGACTGCAGTGGCGCCGGCGGTGCAGATGGCGGCTGGTTGCCTTACCTTCAATTGTCTCGTCAGGAGCTTGACCTGTCGCTCGGCATCAGCCTTCTGCTCCTCCAGCTTCCTGACATGATCTGCAGAGACAAGAGCCATGAGAAGGTCTCCTCGGATGTGGAGCAGAACCCTCAGTACATCGTGGAGTACATTCCTATTTGGCCTGTTTAGCCCTTTGAGAATGTAATGGTGATTAAGGGCTATACAAATAACATTTAATTGGAGTGAGTGGGACTGCCACTCCCTTCACCTCAGTGTTCACAACAACAATGCACAGTGTGTCTAATCAGGTATGGATATTGCATTAGTTTTGTTACATGGCAGAACTATTACCCACACTTGTTTTTTTTTATTCTAACAAAAAGGGAAAAACAAATCTTCCCTTACAATCACTGAAAGGGTTTAACAGATAACATATGTTGTGCTACCTTTGAAAAGCAGCTACAGCTATTAATATATGTACATCTCATGAATTTTTTTGATTTCTCCCACATTCCCATGAATCATTTTAATGGTAAATAGATACAAAATAATTACATGTTGATGATGATTAATTGGTCAACACCACTCCCAGACTCTGTCAGCAGATTTGAAACGGTGAGGGCCATTGATTATCATTTTTGATCAAGCAATGATGAAGTCACAGGTCATTTCAACACTATGATGAATAATGGCCAGTACCGTGGAACTGGATTTATTCTGTGCCGTCCGCCTATGGGGAATGGTAAGCTGACTCTATGGTGAACGCACCATGTTCAGAGCTCCCTGCCTGCCTACATTTGAGCACAACAATTTTCAATACTGATAAATTATGATTTATGAGTACTTGATAAATAAAAACTTGAACTTGAACTTGAAGCTGACTCTATGGTGAACGCACCATGTTCAGAGCTCCCTGCCTGTTGGTTTGAATGGTAAGCTGACTCTATGGTGAACGCACCATGTTCAGAGCTCCCTGCCTGGTTTGTTGGTTTGTTCCTGCAATGGAGGATGTTTGCAGTCTCAGGACCTCATTTCTAGGACCCTATATTTTCCCACATTGTGCGCTCCTAGAAAGAAGGTTTTTTACTGCCGGCAAGCTAAAATAGTGAACTAATGTAGTTAAACGGGCTGCGGCAGGCATTATGGGATTAGATCATAAAAACCTATGTAGGCAGCTGATGGACAACCCCAAGCATATTAATGTCAGGGTGACTGGGTTTGATGTCATTCTACATGGGGTTGTAAATCAGCAAGGTTCTAGTTGGGAGTCACAGATTTTCAATGGTAATTAGTACATTCAGTACGTTCATTTGTTCACTTTATTTTCCCTTTAGGACTGCTGTTTCCTTTACTCAGGGAGGTTGTCATTGATGACGTGCCTTGAGCAAGTAGATGCTTCAACTTTTTTCCTGTGGTAATCTCCACCCTCGTGAGTACATTGTACCGCTTCGAGAAAAGGACAGATTTGTTGTCACTGGGAGCATTTTAAACTGACCGAAAGCCTGTTAGCATGCTATAATGCTAATCGTAAATGTATTTATGGGCTTGAAGCGGTCTACAAATGCAACTCCAGGATTGACTCGTATTTCAGCACGACTGGTCAGAGCAAAAAACTGTCTGAATAGGCATCTCCACCATGCTGTGAAGACATAATTGAGGAGAGCAGCCTGCTCACCAATCACTGTGTTGCTGTTCAATCCTCTCATATTGCAGATTAGTGAGGATGGATATATTAGACAGATACATAAGATCTTGGCTATTTCCCTAATTAACCAGAGGAAAATAACTGCGATTAGAAGCAGACCTGTTGTCACTGTCTATTGGGAACTTGTGTCCTTTCAGCCTTGAAACAGACAAAGTAGCTCCATTCCACCCAAAGCATCTAGGCTCTGTGTCCGCCTGGTCTAAAGGCAGGGCGGACCGTCCATTCCTACACAGCGGGGGAGGCCCTGGAGCCACCGGGCAGAGCGGACACATACTCTCCATGTCCAGGACGGTCTGGTTGGTGTGGAGGTGGACGGCCCTCTGCTGCTCCACCTGGTCGTCCAGCTCAAAGATGGTCTCCTTCAGCTCCTTCACCTGGTTCTCCGCCTGGAGGCCCACCTCCTCCAGGGAGCCCACCCTGGACACCAGCTCCTGCTCCCGCCGCGCCGCACTCTCCTGGAGCTGCTGGCATCGGCTCTCCACCTGCATGGAGGGGCAGTGAGTGAGTGAGTGAGTGAGTGAGTGAGTGAGTGAGTATACACACGGAGTGGGACACAGAGTCAGTCAAGTCATGGGTAAAAATAGATTTGCGTTGGACTCATTGTTGGCTGGCAGTGTGGTAGCGGTTATTCATTGAAGATGAATCTATGGATTTTTAAATCGATTTAAGCCCTGTGATGAAGCACCCATAGAGACAGTCTCAAAGGTGCTTTGTTTTGTCATACAAGCAGCAAGGGTAAAAAATAAACTGTAAAATCTCCAATCTAAACCACACAAAATTCAACATAGAATTCCTATTGATTCATTGCCTCGTCATTTTAGCAACAATACCCTGCACATTTTGATCCACGGCAATGTCCCAACAGTGACTGAACCTCAGCACACGAGTCCAACAGTGACAGAGAGCAACGGGCCGGCTCACAGTGACTCATGGAAATTAGCGTTCACGGTCTGGGTTGGGTATGACGTTCACCGCTCATCTAGCCCTTTAAGCCCCTCTAAAGATCAACGCTGAGGCCCTTGTGAACAGCCCTGCTGTCAGGGACACGGACACATTACAGCAGCTCCCCTCAAGACCCAAGCCCATGGAGCCACTGCCAACGTAGCGGTGTGGTTCCCCAAATGACATTGTATGACTCTAATAGAGCACGATGTGAGCAAGAGAAGCTGTGAACTGGCCTCACCCGCCCGCACCCATGTGGCAGAGGCCAGTAGCATGACTCAGTGTGTGTGTGTGTGTGTGTGTGTGTGTGTGTGTGTGTGTGTGTGTGTGTGTGACCCCAGAAAAGGCACCACTCTCCAACATTATCCAACAATGATGACATTGAATATGACAGGAGTGAACACAGCCACACCCGGATTCCCACAGTAAACATCTCTGCTGTTGTTTTATGCTAAGAGAGGGAAACCACCCTGAATGTTGTGCCAACAACCACCACACAAGTTATATTTGAGTGAACATGGGTTGTCAACACCCACAGAGAAAGCCAGTCTGCAGAGGGAATCCGTCCAAATAAATGTGCCAAATCCAAATGTGCAATCAAAAGCAAGTCGAAATGCTGCAAGGAAGTTTTGCAAACAAGGAGAAATGATCTCATGCTTTGAATTGGAACACAATGGGACTAAAATGTTTTTTATCAAGAAATAATTAAATTAAATACATAAATGCTATGACATTTGATATACATTTATTTGAACCGACAGCTGCTATTAATTGAATGACCTAAAAACTTACCCTATGTACATTTTTCACAGTACACAATCAGTTTTGTAAAGTTTTGTAAAGATTTGGAATAAAGTAAATTCATATAAACCTTGGGATTTACTCTGAAATAATTTGGTCTGTGGAGAAAAAGTTGAGCAAATACATTTTTTAAACAAAATGTATGGCTCTAGTGAAAAGATACAAAGCAACTCTTAAGGTAACTGTAAGCTTATAATTTAATCTTGTTCGACCAATTCCGAATTAGACCAATAGGATTATAAATAACAGAAAAATTAAAATTTATTATGTGCACAGTTTGACGGGTGGTTAATAATACAATGTTCAAATTAAGTTTGCAGAAATCGTGAGCTTAGGGAATCGATCTAGATAATGAGTGCACTGTGTAAACGCCAGCTGAATTTGAATGAATGAAGTCAAAGTGCTTTGTTCCGGAGTCTCATACTTTGCTTGTTTCAATCCTTATATGCAGCACTAAAATGAACTCTCTCTTTGGAGGCAGTGTTTAAAAAAAGAAAGATCTCCTTTAAGTACAGTTGGCAAGTTAACTAGACCAACAATGTTTGTCTGAATTCATTGAGTCACATGTGACTCACTCCTATGAATGCCCCGGATTAATATGCAATCGTGCACACACTCAAATGAACAAAACCAATAAAAGTGTCCAACCAATAAACTGCATAAGAGAGAGTTGAATAAACACGGCCATAATTCTTGTCCAGCAGATCCTCATAAGATATATACAACACAGGTGTAATAAAAGTGCTCAATAAATAGTGGTCCGTACTGTCATATGCACTAGTACATTTAATAATAAAAGATCGTCAATGTGTGTATGCTGACTGTCTAACAAGAAACTTACATAAACAAATTATTTCCAACATTCCACATTCAAGATCTGTTACCCTGATAACATGTCTCTCTAAAAACACATTTTAAGGTATTCTTGTTACATAGAAGACACATTCAACATTACTTTTTAACGGAAAGCAACATGAGCAGACCATAACCATATTTTAAAGTAATGGTAGTATTTTTCCTTAAAAATATTATCTCTATAACTTATGGTTGAGAAACTGCATGTCAATGTAATTTCCTGTGTGATAAATAAAGCTCCATCTATCCATCCATCTAAATCTATATATTTTTTCTAGTAGTAGTACCCTCATACCTTCTAAACAGAGTGCAGTACTGTAGTAGTACCTGGATACCTTCTAAACAGAATGCAGTACTGTAGTAGTACCCTCATACCTTCTAAACAGAGTGCAGTACTGTAGTAGTACCCTCATACCTTCTAAACAGAGTGCAGTACTGTAGTAGTACCCTCATACCTTCTAAACAGAGTGCAATACTGTAGTACTCATACCGTCTAAACAGAGTGCAGTACTGCAGTAGTACCCTCATACCGTCTAAACAGAGTGCAGTATGCAGTAGTACCCTGTGCTGTACCTTGGAGATGGTAGTTTGAGCGTGCTCCGCCTCCCCCTGCGCCTGCAGCAGCTCTTGCCTCAGCTCCGACAGCTCGACCTCCAGCCGGTCCTTCTCCTCGTGTGCCGCCTTCAGTAGCCCCTGCAGCTCCGTGCTGTCGCTGGCACTCTGCATGGCTTTGAGCTCCATGACCTTCTGCCTCTCGATGTCCACCTGGGCTTTGAGCCTGCTGTTGTCCAGCCTCAGGCCCTCTCCGCAGGCCCGCTGCCCCTCGGCGGCCTGTGCTGCCTGATCCCCGACCTGCGCCGCCAGCTCCAGTTGCTCCTGCAGGCTGTCCCGCTCCTCTCTGAGGCTGCGTGCTTGGCCCTGGGCCTCCTGGTGCTCCTGCTCCAGGGCTCGCAGGCTACCCGTCAGCTGCTGCTGGATGTCCACCAGCTTCTCCCGCTCAAACCGGGAGCTCTCCACCAGCTCGCCGTACCGCTGCTCCAGCTCGGCGTGTCGTGGAGCCTGGCTGCCCAGCTCCTCCTCCCTCTGGGCCTGGGCCTGGGCTTGCTCCTGGAGCCGCCCCGCCAGCACCTCGTTCTTCTGGGCCACCAGGTCTACCCGCTCCCTCTGCTGCTGCAGGGAGGTCTGCAGGAGCCGCTTGTCCTGGGCCAGCCGCTCGTTCTCCGCGGTGAGCTCCTGGACCACCTGCTGCTGGTCTGCCAGCTCCTGCAGCGTGGCCTGCAGCTCCTCGGCCGTGCTGTGGTGGCTCTCCTCCATCTTGTATATCTGATCGGTCAGGCTCTGCACGGAGACGTCGGTCCCTGCCGCGCCGTTCCCTGCTTGTGCGCTGGTGGCGTCGCTGCTGATGCTGCTGCAGGCGGAGGTGGAATGGGACGGGATCTTCTCGAACTCTGAGCAGTCAGGGGACGAAGTGTCCTTGGTGTCAGCGTTGGAGGAGAGGGAGGATCTGAGTGGGCTGCCAGCAGACGGTGGGCTGTTTTCCCCAGGAGGTGAGGCGTTTGAGTCTGACAGGAGGCCGTTGAGCACGGGCTTGGAAGAAGCCTCCAGGCCGAGCAGCGTCTCCTTCAGAGTCTGGTTCTCCTCCCGGAGGCCGGCCAGCTCCTTCTGGAACTTGCCGTTCTTTTCCCTGAGCTCCTCGACCAGTACCAGGACATCTGACACCTGAATCTGCCCATGCTCGGGGGACTCCTCTTGGGATGAGTCGGAGCCTGGTGACCCTGCGGTCGGGGAGGCCGAGGGGGCTTTCTCTCTGTGGCGCTGCAGCTCCATCCTCAGGTTGTTGATCTCGTTGTCCTTGGCCTTGGCCTCAGCCTGGAGCTCTTTGACCTGGGACTCGAGGAGGCTCTTGTCCTGGCCCTCCACATCTCCCCGAGCCCTGGCTGTGCTGCGTGGGTGCCTGGCTATGGAGGAGAGGCTGGAGGTGCTGGCACTGGAAACAATCTTCTTGGCAGTGGAGCTCTTGAGCTGCTCTCTCAGAGAGACGCGGTCCCTGGTGATACTGGTGGGGAGATCTTTGGGTGCAGGGATGCCAGACTTCTTGGTCGCCTGGGCACCTTAAAGACAGAACAGACGCATGTTAAGGTATAATAATAATAATAATATTAATAATAATAATAATAATAATAATAATAATAAGTACACCTCAGGACAGATTGCAAATCTCCTTATATAATTATGCAGGTATGCACCAAAGTTAATTCCCCCATAATAATACGTACTCACATGCAAAATTAAGAAATAACATATGGCACTTCATAAACGAGAAAATGTCCACCAAAAGACTGAGATTTCTCTCAGAACTATTGACATTTAGCTCCTCAGTGAGCTAGTAACATGACCCCCATCTTGAAACCAACATGTTTGTTTACCACGAAGCTTAACAAACATAACAATAAGCAGATGGGAAACCAGCTTATACTCCTACAACTACAGTTATATGCAAGCGGGTAAAACTAATATATAAAACCATATAAATCGAGGTTTCCACAGCAGGAACTGCCCCCAGGAACTAGGAACCTTTGGAGGAACTCAAGGGCCTCAAGTGTGTTTCCAACACAGGGGCCACGGTCAGAACGAGGTTCCGGGGTCCATCAAACCCCACAAAAAACACTGCTCTGGGAATTCAATTTCCAAAAGTACAAGACCTTGGTGGTGGGGCTTGCAGTGTTGAACATTTCTGATTGGTCGAGCAGCCAACTCACAACAATTGATTCCAATAGACAGTTTGCTTACATTTAGATCAGACTCACAATGAATGAACGTCACAAAAAACACATAAAAATGGGAAAATAAATATCTCATAGCTGACATATCCAATATCAATCAGTTAGGAGACAAATATGCATCAGTTTTCAATAGATGACGTCAAGAAGACGGATGGGATCAACCCTCAAGATCAAATAGCCTAGTGAAGTGTATGTATTCAGAAGAACATTATAGTGGAGTTTCACAATTAATCCAAGTGTAAAACAGTGTTGTGAATGGCAGATGAGGGGAATTATGATGAATGGGTCATTTATCCATGTTTATTTTGGAGACCTCTGTTTTTGAGGTTGTTTCCCTGTCTGATAACTATAAGTAGGCTATCTCTCTCAAGGAGGAAAGGGGGTAAACATTGGAAACATTGGCTTGTAGCACTGACTCCTATCAGTAGTGTCGCTCTGTCATACGTCAGCTGACTAAAATGCGTAACCTTCGTGGGTCTTTACAACCGTGACGAAAACGCAGACAACAAAAAGCTGAAGGAACCTTTAAGTTCTTTGGTCCCTGGGACTAAAAGTTCTTGGTACTTTTGGGCGAAACGCGGCTGATGTCTTCTATTTGTATTCACTTGTTACAATAGATGCCATTCCACAGTGAGTTCATATCGCCGGTCACTCTCAGCGGGGCCATTCAGGCCTTGTGTTGCGGCTAGATGACAAAGCGTGTCTGACTGGCAACCTCTGTGTGTTGGATCACTGGGGTCAACCGGTGCCCTGGCAGAGCTCCACTGTGGCATTTAGCGGCATTAACGTGGGCCGTTGGCCTGGGACCTTTCCAGACCAAGATGGCCGACGAGAGCAGTGTGCCGGCTGAATAGCCTTTATTGTTTTGTTTTTTTATAAAATCAGCAAACAGCCACACACACACACCAGGGGTGGGATGGGCTGGACGTTTCCAATGGATGACAATGGTCTTCCAGCACGTGGAACATTCCAGCACAAAGTGGCTTTGGCCGCACATTAACACAAAGAGAGGGCCTGTATCTCTGACACACACACACACACACACACACACACACACACACACACACACACACACACACACACACACACACACACACACACACACACACACACACACACACACACACACACCAATCAAACCAATAGGGCCGACTGACACACAATGCACACAGGCAGTCAGGCAGTCTGTGTGCAAAGATAGACAGGGCATATCTACCGGAACAACACACTTATGGCATTGACAGGCATACAAATACATCCACACATTTTTTACAGACAAGCCACTTGGCCTAGTTCAGCATGGCTGTCCAAGTAGCCTGGCTTTGACAGACACTTCACAGACTGTTCCCTAATTGAACCAAGTCGGAAACAGATGGGGCCTGCCAGGTCTATATCATAGAAGTCCAGATCTCTGGTGGAGAGGGAGAACGGTGGCACGGAGAGAATAAAGAACACAGAGGAGATGTTCACAACAGCTATAGCACAGAGAATTTCAAGCTCTTATTTGAGTCAGTTTTATTCATCCAATGGAGGGCATAACGCAGCAGGGGTCATTCAAGAACTAGTGTTTTCAAAATGCATTACGTATCAGAGGAGATTTGAGAAAATGGTCTCTGACTACCACCCAAAATAATCAGTGTCTTGGCTTTTAGTTGAAGTTGCTACCTTCACAAATCTCCAAGAGAAAGAGCCTAATCCCACTGGGCAACGCTTCCTATCCACTAGTCTCTGGATTATCACACATGAGCAACATCAAGATAATATTTGACATTTTAAATATATCAAAAAAAATCCAGCATTTCATAGAAGGAAAATTACTGACAGAATGAGGACATCATGAGCGGCAATGGTAAATTATGTATTGTTGCATGGCAGAAATGGCATGCTGTGATGCGCATCGCTATAGCATGCTGGGTAATTCATCATCCACACAGGAAGGGAGCCCTAGCGGTTAAAGACAATGCCTCTGCTCCAGAGCGGGTACTGTGGCGTTCCATCTCACTGTTACAGAGAGAGATGCGGAGCGATAGAGGGAGAAAAGGAGTTAAAACTAAGAGAAGTCAGATTTATTCATGATCTGGTCACTTTCCATTAAGATGACATCTCCCAATTTTTAAGGCCGACTCTCCACTCCACACCATCAGAAATCACCCTTGGAGCTCAGGTCTTCTCCAGCGCTGAGTGAATGAAACCCAGATGGAGCACATGAACCCCATTGTCTCTTTTTACCCATGACATCACAACAACTGGCTTTATGTGGGGTTGAGGATGACACAAGTCGGAATTATGCGAGCAGCACGCATCAACAGATTCAAACAATTGTGAAGCCAATGATGCAATCTCTGGAATAGGGACTTCTGGTTAAACAGCTGAGGAACATTTCCAACGAAGAAAGCAGAAGGAACGCCGTCCCTAGAAATCCAAGACCCTTCTGTCGCAGTCAACGGCTGCCCGTCACTTTGAGTACATTTAATCAGAAGGCCCAAGACATGACAGCTTTCTGTACAACCTCATCCCCTATTCCCATGACTGAACAACTTCAGAACATCGTTTTAATCTCCTTCTCTCCAGGAATAAGGACTTGACCAGCTACTGTGCAGGCCAAAATGTGTCTCAATATGTTTCAATGTGAGGAGGTTTTATGGAACGATTATAAGTTCTTAGCTTGGAGTATGGGAACAGCAGTGGGAATACAAAAAGCCAAGTTTGCATTTTATGAGTAAAATATGGCATGGTGCTTTGAGTTTGAGTGACTGCAAAGCTCAGCTCGAGTTTAGCTTGCCTTAGGGGGACTTGGGGGAAGGTACCAACGAAGCTTCAGACATACAATTCAATTGGTTTGCAGTATAGAGATGGCTAGAGTACAGCTATTCCTTGGGAAACTGGAAATTCAGCCAGAGAAAATGGCCAGCTAAGACAAAGCTCCTGTAATATAATGAACTCCACTGGTGTCCATATAGAGTATTGATAAACTGGTGAACAGATGTCCATAGATTATTTAACCAAAGAAAATTCCTGTAGTATTGAAATATAGCTATTTGGGTTGGGGAAAATATAAACTATGAATGAACCGACCAAAAAGATGACATTTAGCCATTACATTAAATAGAATTAAAACTGCGCTTTTTTAAAACTGCGAGCAGTGATGAACGGGACCTCGCGCCGGCTTGCGGCCGCGTCACGTGCCGTCCTAACATGTGTGCTGGCAAGATGTGCACATGTTAGGACCGCACGTGATGCAGCCGCAAGCCGGTAAGAGGTCCCGTTCATCACTGCGCGCAGTTTTAAAAAAGCGCAGTTTTAAAAAAAATTCGCGCCGGCTTGCGGCCGCGTCACGTGCCGTCGTAACATGTGTGCTGGCAAGATGTGCACATGTTAGGACCGCACGTGACGCAGCCGCAAGCCGGCACGAGGTCCCGTTCATCACTGCGCGCAGCTTTAAAAAAGCGCAGTTTTAAAAAAAATTCGCGAATTTATGTAATCTGTAGAAGCAGATGAGGTAAATTCCCTAGGAGGAGTTAGTTCAAATACAAGGCGACGGAATTCAAAAATGGCCAACTTTGACGGCATGCCACGGACACGCCCTTCAACGTACAGTCACAAATAGCACGATTTTGTTTCAGCACCACTTCATGACTGTACTGACCAATTTTTAAGCAGATCCGATAAATTCCCTAGGAGGAGTTCGTTCAAATACAAGGGGAAAAAAGCGAAAATAAGACCACGGAATTCAAAACGGACAAATTTGACGGCACGCCACGGACACGCCCCTCAACGTACAGTCGCAAATAACACGGCGTTGGTTGAGCACCATTTTTTGACTGTACTGAGTAATTGTGAAGCTGATCCGATAAATACCCTAGGAGGAGTTCGTTCAAATACAAGGGGAAAAAAGCGAAAATAAGACCACGGAATTCAAAACGGCCAACTTTGACGGCACGCCACGGCCACGCCATTCAACGTACAGTCACAAATAGCACGATTTTGATTCAGCACCACTTCATGACTGTACTGACCAATTGTGAAGCAGATGCGATAAATTCCCTAGGAGGAGTTCGTTCAAATACAATGCGAAAAAGTGAAATTCCATTCAAAATGGCCAACTTTGACATCACGCCACGGACACGCCCTTCAACGTAGGAGTTAGTTCAAATACAAGGCGACGGAATTCAAAAATGGCCAACTGTGACGGCATGCCACGGACACGCCCTTCAACATACAGTCACAAATAGCACGATTTTGGTTCAGCACCACTTCATGACTGTACTGACCAATTTTGAAGCAGATCCGATAAATTCCCTAGGAGGAGTTCATTCAAATACAAGGCAAAAAAGTGAAAAAAATTCAAAATGGCCACCAAGAGTGAAAATGAAAAAATTAAAATTTCCGACTTCCGGTGGGTTTTGGAGCATGGGTCCAAGAGGCTTTTCTGTAGGTATTGCCACATTGTACGTGCATACCGAGTTTCATACATATTGGTGAAACGTGGCGCAGGGGCTGCTTTTTAAAGTTCCTGTAGGGGGCGCTACAAACATGAGAACCAGGATTTTTGGTATGTGAGCTACAGGCACCAGTCTACACGTGTCCTGTGAATTTCATATTCATAACTATTACGGTCTCCGCCATAACTATTACGGTCTCCGCTGAGTGATTTACCCTCCTCTGGCGGCCATGTTGTTTTGGCAATCGACTTCATTTTACTTGAGCAGTTGAAACTTTGGTCCTCAATGGCCACTAAGTTTGTTCCGCTCAAATCAAACATTGTGTCTATGAACTGTGGCGCTTTTAGTGACAGGCCACGCCCATTCCGATGGCACGCCCCATTTTAATTTTTTTTTACTTTATCTTGTTCAGAATTTGATTCTGAACAACTTTTGTATCTGGGTCAACATCATAGGAGTCCAACTTGATGTTGATATGAGCAATTTACTTTTTAGGCATTTTCAACCACACCCATTTTAGAACTCAATGGCTCATGGGAGCTTGACATTTTATTGTACAGACTAATCCTTAAGTCATATTGAAGATAATCGGCCATAGATGATATCTGCCAAAGGATTTTTGTCAAAGTCGAAAAACCTGGGATCCTTAGGCAATTTGCTGTTTTTAACATAATTCAAAATGGCGGAAAATCTGGCAACCCGGAAATGTTCAGTTCAAGAGACTTTTTTGTTCATCATGAGGATTTTCATGTGTGTGTAAAGTTTCATGAGTGTAGGTCAAACTGGTGACGCGTGCTGCTTGTGCAAAGTTTGCACTTTTGAACAGTTGCTATAGCGCCACCTAGGGGCGAATGTGAATTTGAGGGCTAGAATATCAAATTTTTCACCAGTCCCCACAATTGCACCAAAAAAAATTGAGTTTTCGTATATGTTCAGGGGGGGAAAAATGCAGTCAAAGTGCTGGAAAATACGGCGGAAGAATAATCACGAGGGTTTCAATAGGGTCCTTGCCATGTTTGGCTCGGTCCCTAAATATGATGTTTCTATTGTATTTCCATTTCTCGCTCTAGGTCAGCACAAACAGGTGTCAAGCTGCAATATAAATGACCACCAGATGAACCTGTATCCCTCCCAATAGAAAATAAATCCTCACACAGTTGGGGGGAAAACCTTCTCTCATTCATACCAAAGAGCTAACGATAAGCAAACACAGACTTTGGATGGAACATGGTTAATTTGCTAGAATAAATCAATGCATTTCTATTGATGGGCTTCCAAGACCCAGAAATAATGGAGACTAGACATTCTATGGCGTAGACGGTCATATAACAGAGCTTTCTTTGAGTGCGGAATCAATAAACAATCATCTTATCTTGGCTGTTTTGTATGTGAAGATACATTGAGGAACTCTGGGGCATGGGCAACGTGCCTAACAGGAAGACATGAACTGCCAACTTCAACAGGCCAGCCTAACCAACCCATTAAAAACAACTCCAAATGACCTAATACAGTCCACATTTTAATTTCTGTTTAAGTTATGTTCTCTGGAGCACGCTCAATAGCTTTGTGTCTTGTAGGATATGTACATTTCGTCTTTCACATAATTCCTGATACATACAAACATACCTCACCTTGTTATCAATTTATTACTTTATGGCGATTGCTTCCGTGAGCACAGTAACGGTCAGGGAGGATCCTTTGACCCTAATGAAGATAAGCTCCTCGTTCACAGCAGGGGGGGGGGGCTTGTTGCTGGGCAGTATTACGCCGCTATTGTAGTCATTCAGCCGGCCAGCAAAAGGGGTGACAAGAGTGCAATGAGAGCAAAGTGCAGTGCATCTTTATATTAACACAGAGATACCAAAGGGTTAACGACACTGGGTGATGTCCACAGCTGCTCGAGGTTCCCTGGCTTTGGCGTCGGGGATGATAAAGTGGCTTAGTGTGAAATGTCAGACATGCTCCTGACAATATTTTGTCACTCTCACTAGCTATGCTCCCACCCCCCCTGCCCCTTTTCCCAACTGGTGTTCCAGGAAGAGAAATGACCAGTACTTTCCAGTCATGTTGGAGAACAAAAACATGGGCCTGCGTGTGTCTTCCTGTTGTCTGGGGGTAGCCAGGTCAGGGAGCTGCCAGGGCATGGAGAGGGTCATCAGGAACCTAGCCTTCAGACATCCGTGCTTACCAGCATTCCTTTCCACTTACTGGTCGAAAAAAAAACACTGCCATGACGCTCATGGGGATGGAGTTTGCATTGGTCCAGACCAAATAGAAGGTCACTTATTCTTAACCCTACTTTCAACACTTATAGTGAACAAAGTCATAATGGGACTATTGGAATAGAAATTGGAAATAACAGTATAAATAATCTGATGTTTAAGGTAATGTAGTACATTTATTTTAGGATTCCTTTTGTCAGATTTGTTGAACTTCTGTTAACATCCTGACGTCAATCATTAAATCAAATGAAAGAAAATAATTTATAAAAATCTCAAATGCTCTAATTAAATTATTGGATGGCCTACCTGTCTGTCTACCTACCTTACAAACTACCTGTGTGTATTAACTAAGGCTAAGCAGACCAATTGCTAAAGCTAGCAAGCTAGTCAACTGTTTTGGGGGGGTGGCCTTGGACGAGGCCTGATTGGAGGGCAGGCATTTTTTCAAAATCCTTTAAATTGTCTAGACTAGCATTAGTAATGTATATAAATAAAGAATAAATAAATAAATAATCATAAAAAAATGTCATGAGTCACTCATAATAAATTAAATACATGTTTTGTAAGATTTGCACGTGACTACGTAGAGGTGTTTGGCTATTGTTTAAATTAAAAGTTTCAATAATCCCTGAGCTATGTCCAGTAATAGTAACTATTTTAATCTCTGAAGGGCATTGTTCCAATGAATGCTGGCATCTCAGCAGTGTGAGGACTTTAATCAAGAACATTTTGTGACTAACTGAGGGATAAAATGCTTGCTTTGACGCCACAAGAATTGATAAGTGACATGAATAGAGACCAGAATTCGACACACTATGGTTTTCATAGGCTGCCTTTAGCTACTCTTGACAAGCTTGGGCCCATAACGTCAATTTCAAGACGGTTTTGACTCAGACATGAAAAATAACTTATTTAGATTGAAGACCTCAGATAATGTGTTTAAAAATGCTTATATGAATAAAAACGTTGTGACATATATTGCAAAGTTACACTAGTAACAATGATATTACAATCACAACTAGACATTCAATTAATTTTCAAACAAATCTGTACTGATACACTACTATGGTGAATTTTGAAGAATATTAAAAGATAGTATTTGGGTGAAGGACGCATAATATGGGCAAGGACATAATCGTATGTGTTGTGACTATAAGAACAAATTATAGATTTGTGAGTTGACGAGATTATTTTTGCAATTTCATCAACAACGCATCATAATCTAATCCCTGTGACCCAGGAAAGGTTACTCATCCATAACCAGAATGTGGATTGTGCTATGCATATAGCAAAACAAAGGTTATTATAACCCACATTTGCAATGAATTGGAAGAGGTTGGACAGAAAGCAAATCAGTAAAGGCTGACACACTACAAACTCAGAGTAGAAATGGGACTCGACAGTTTTTACTGTATTTATCACATGAAACTCTGCTAGAGAAAGCCATCACTGGATTTCATTGAACTGCAGAGAAACGCTTCATTTATTTGCTGTGCTCCTACAGAAAGCCCACTCACAGCAGAGACGCCGCCATAAAAATAGAAACAAACGCTGGAGCCATGATGCTCCAGATGATGCTCCCCACCTCCAACGCAAGCCAACGTTAATGACATGCAGCTCAACCCTCCAGAGGTCTCATCTCAGCATGACAAAGTTATTGTTTATTATGTGTCCACGAGTGAGGAGTGAGAAACCGTGTTGAGAGTTTGGCCGGTTAGGTGAGCAACTCTCATCAGGATCACTTCAATCTAGAAGAAAGGCCGTATAGCAAAAGACCTGGCGAGCCACGGAAGCCCACTTAACCATGGCCTCTTTAATCATGTGAAGTAAATAATCCCGGCTGCCCTGCATGCTAATGGTATTGCCCCGGCGTCTTTATGTTGATGGACAATGAGGCGGCCAAATCTCCCTCAACACATCAGGAAGTTTGTAGCATGGGAACATTCTGCTCAAACAAGGAAGATACTTTAAGACGATTGCTCTGAACAAGCCAGATCGTTTACAAAGATTGAATGTTAGAGGCTTCTTCCTGGAACAATCACTCCAAACTGATGAAAGTACAATATTCATGACAGATTGAAGCATGAGAAGGATTTGCAAACCCCTGATCAAATAGAAGCCTGTATCTAATCCCAGACTAACAATAGTTGTACCATCTCAGTGATCTGACGTTATTTAACCAGCGGAAGCCCTTCAAGATAAAAACATAAAACACTCAGGGAGAGCTGCAGTGTTTGAGTTCATCCATCTCAGGTATGTGTACGGCAGAGCAACACAACCATGAATAATAAATAACTACATAGCCAACACCCAACAGAACACCTGGATATCTAAACATAATACATCAAGTCAAGTCAATGTGTCTACACACAGATACACAGATCCAGAGCCTGTTTGATTGGATATGTTGGATCAGACCTATAATTACAGATTGGAAAGACATTTGTGATATGGATGTATATTCATACATTATAATAGAAGATAACATGCAGGTCACATTTTTCACCATATTAGTGTGTTTAGACACTTTTACGTCAAGGGTTAGTTACGGAAGCAAGATATGCTCTTACGTTTCTATCAAGCCTCAGTGTTATGTGCCAACACACGGATGCTAGTTCACCACAAACTCAAATACCAGGACATTTTTATTCAACCTTATTCAACCAGGTTGAACACATTAAGATTAAAAATTGCTTTTGCAAGGGTGACTGAAATGGAGTAGCAGAGAGTTAATTTTCTCTGCCAACTGCTACAGGGAGAGCCAACGTTGGCACAGCTTCCATTGCTTCCAAGCTTTCCAAAATGGGGCGGCCTATCTTCTTTTGCCCGGACATGGTGTCGAGAGTAGGGCATGGATATACAACCCAGGGCTTGGCTTTGGTCCCCATGGGTAGAATCCAAGCTGTTATTTCATGAGGGGGAAACGGGGTCCCTTGCAATTGATCTAATTTATGTTAGCAGACGTGAACAAAAGGAAATCACAGTTTGTTTCCTAGATGCTACAAAGAGATAATTCAGGAGAGATGGTGGGCTATTTCATTTAAACAGACATGA
The DNA here is from genome assembly GCF_964030765.1 of Micromesistius poutassou. Lineage (NCBI taxonomy): Eukaryota > Metazoa > Chordata > Actinopteri > Gadiformes > Gadidae > Micromesistius > Micromesistius poutassou. Next base: position 13,254,822 of record NC_140280.1, read on the forward strand.
ATCAAGGTTTAATTTAGACTGATTAAAAACATTGAGATGTTTTGTATTGAAGGAGAAAATGTCTTTCCATGTCAGAGATATTTGTCCGAATGGGAGACAGACAACAAGCAGATGCAGCTGGACACACTCATGCATTAAGATCACTACATCAACATACTCAAGAGCTCCCAATTGAGTTCAAAAGGTCTCACACACACACACACACATGTTTATAAACCAACGCACACAGATGGGAACACTGTTAAGTGTACACAACTGAAATGTACCCCCCCCCCCCCCCCCCCCCCCCCACACACACACACACACACACACACACACACACAGGTACTTAAAGAGACATTCAGAATTAGACTGAATAAACAACAAATGGTTCTTTCATGTATTCCAAATACGTTTAGATTAGCTTGTTTAGGTTTGGGTCCTTTGCGTTGTGTGATGGAAGAATAGATGTATTCGGTTGCACATACAGCAAGCCAACATCTTATGGCTAAACTCTCATGTCGCTTTGCCAGTTGAAGTATGTCGTCATATTAGTAGTAAAAAACAACAAGAAAAACAATAGCTTTTGATGCAGTCCTGGATCATGATGTTGACAACCAGCTGCCAGTGCGTGAACCAAAAGAAAATACAAAAAAGCAGCCATGTTATTTCAATGACAATATGACTATTGCTACATCGGTATACAAACCACCTCGGGTGCTCCTATCAAAATGTTTGCACATACCCCTTTGGCAGCATTACCCTGCATTACAGACTCTCCCAAGCATCCCTACCCCTCTGCAGGGGAGACCGCAAGAGGCTGGACCTCAAAAAAGTTCCCTTTTTTGACCATGCGAGCACTTGCCAAATCATGACTGAACTGGCTGGACAAACATAGCTAGGAGAGCGCAGAATCTTGAAAAGTTCTTGCATTCCATTCACTGCGTGTGTTTCCTGACTGAATTACATAGAATACGGGATCAGACACTGGTTAAAAATATAAAGAAATGTTGAAGTTATATTTAAAGCTCTTAATGGGCTGACTGCCCGGTGACCGTAGACCCTGCGTCGGCAGAGGAAAGAGAAGAAGAAACAGTGGAGCAGTGTTCCTCGGTGTAGCAATGCTCTGATAAAGCTTTGCTTATCTGTGCAGCTGATGACAGCCCACCACTCAACCCCTCCACCTTGGAGATAACACTGCAAATCAAATGGGTAAAATGAGTTTGCTTGGCTTTTTCCCACGTCTCTGTGCCGACTTGCACCAACATCGCAGTGGATTCTGCACATCGCAGTGGATTCACACACACAAGCCCAATCTCTGACCAAACACAGCTGGCCTTTAGTTGGGATTGACAAGGGTGGAATGGAGGTCTAAGGTCTAAGGTTAACTTCCGTATTCCGGTATATTATTGAAGCAAAGAAAAAGACAATAAAGAAACAATGCTTACTACACAATATTTAATATATATATTGTTACAATAGGTGTTTATTATACCACAGTCCTGAAATTCCTGCTTATGGGGTTAGCTCCTGTGTTCAAGACAACTCGGAATTCTGAAGTTTCAGTCCGGAGATTCCGACATCAGTCATGCTGTGAACGTTAACTTGGGGAGTTAAAAAAATATGGATTTCCTAAGAAATTCCAGCAAATTGTGGCCAACTGCTGAATACATAAAATATAAATATTATAAAAAATATATGAACACAGCATTAAAACTTGAAGATGAGATTAAATTGATCAGGGTGCCTCATTTCATGTGTTTCAATGCGTCTGGCCTCTGGACTAAGCCACATCTCAAGAGAAATATTCTAGCAGTTTCATGATATATTCCAATTTATTATATGGAACACTGTGAATAATGGCCTGATCAATTAACATCAGACCACTCTGAAGCGCAATCTCTGCAGTCACAACATAGATCATTGGAAAGAGCCCTAGCTTAACCCAGCAGTGTATAAATACATCTCACAGCCCCAGCAGCATAATGGATGACTGAGTGAATTGGTGGAGAAGCCTAATCTATTCCCTGCCCGAGCAGAGATTTACCTTGTGTGTTTGAAATATCTTCTCATACCAAAGTTAATAACCTGCCAATGTGCCTTAATTTATAGTAAAGAAAGACCACATCATTTCATATCGTTTCTAATTCTTGTATTCTTTTCTGCTTGCACATTTAGCCTAAGAGTAAGCCACATCAATGGCAGCTTGATATTCACCAATTATTAAAGAGGAACTGTATAGCGACAGTGACAGCCCGTTAATAAGCCAATTGAACATGATCTTTGTAAAATATATATATATTTTTTTAAATACAACGTTATTGCCTATTGGACCATATCTGTTCAAACGATCCCATTCCATCATGTAACTTCACAGCAAGTGCGCTTACACATTCCTGTGGCTGTTGCATATCATCCGTCAAGTGCGAGCATGTGTTTGTAAAGACCAGTGGGAGCTGATCTCTGAAAGTATGCAGTAGCTCCAAACTCTCGTCTCTGAACCTGATCTCACTGTTCTCCATCATGAACCAAACAAGTGTTGGCTGAACCCCAAATACTGAAGACATGCTCCGCAGGAATTCTGTGTGTGGTCCTTTAAACCCCAATTGCCAACAGCCTTGCAAGTCTTTGGTCTGGTCTATTGGTTCTCAGGCATGGAGAGAACCTTGCAGGGAGCAGGTCACTTGACTGGGATGGGAGAGGATTGGTCCAAATATAAATGTGCACAACATAGCAGATGCAAATGATGTAGGCCACAGCAGGTTTGAAGACACTGCACATGTGCACAGAGTAAGCATGGGTACCCATGCTTTGAAGGGCGCATAGTTTTCAGCTGGTCATAGGGACTTTTAAAATAGAATGTTGTACATGTTAATACAGCATCTTAGTAACCAGGCAGTCGCAATGACACAAGGGAGAAACCTCACTCAGCATTTTTCTGTTGCACTCTACACACAAACACCTACACCATCATAAGCACACACCACCACTTTGTCATAATATTCATAGGGAATTTTACACCTTATATGCGCTATTGAGATCTGATCATGAATAAAAGAAAATGCCAATGTCGATTTTACACACACACACACACACACACACACACACACACACACACACACACACACACACACACACACACACACACACACACACACACACACACACACACACACACACACACACACTACAGCCCAACAAGGCAAGCTACAGAGATTATTAGTCCAAGATACAGGCAAAGTGCACTATGACTATTATGCACTATTAGATAAAAGCAGGTCTGTTCAGGAAACCAAACCTTTGCTTTAAAGTAAGGACAGATTAGATAGAAAAGAACCCAGTCAGATACAGGAGAAAGATGGATGAATATGGCTGGTCATGATGAAAATAAAGATTGAGGCAGGGAGAGCAAAGGGAGATGAGGTAGAGACAAAAAGACGGGGGACCAGCTGACAGTGTGAAAGATACACAGACTCGAGGTCAGACAGAGAGCGGAGACGTGAGGGGAGACAGACAGACTGAGAGCACAAGAAGAGACACAGACACAAAGAGAAACCGGTAAAAGGGGTAGGAAGAGACGGAGAGAAGGAGACATTGCCCGACAGACCACCTGGCAGACCGCCAGCCAGAGAGACAGACAGAAAGAGAGACAGACAAAAGAGTCAGACAGCCAACCAGACAGACAGAGTCAGACAGTCAGACAGCCAGCCAGACAGACACTGTTTGCGGAGTCAAAACGGCGAGAAGCACCGGGGAGCAGACCTGAATCCGTCTCATCCTGTCTTCCCGACTGGTTCCCCATGTTGTCCGTTCAGCAACTCCTCCGATCCCGCTCGGGAGAAGAGATTAATCCAAGAATTCCGTGGCGGCAGGTGGTGTGTGTGTGTGGTGGGAGAAGGAGGAGGGAGGAGGGGGTGGGGGGGGGGGGGGGGTTGTGGCGGCCGTATACGGCACTTGCCGTCTGTCCCGCGGTGCAATGTGAGACCGCCGGTTTAGCCGCGGTGATGGGCTACCACCGGCATCCCACCACACCAAAACTCTTCTCCCCTCTCCCTCCTTTACGTCCCGTTGTCTTTTCTTCCACTTCTCTCAGTCTGTGTGTGCGTGTTTGACAGCGAGAGTGTTCCGCTGTGTGTGCGTGTTTATAGAGAGAGAGAGAGAGAGAGAGAGAGAGAGAGAGAGAGCGTGTGTCCGCTAGAGCGATGGTAGTATGACACACTGGCAGGCAGAACCGCGCAGACTTCATTATCGCCAGGATGCCTGGAATCAGCCCAGAGTGGGCGTGGCCTCCCAGGCTTCCCACATGCACACACATGCAGATACAACACTACACACATACACACACACACACTCCTCCTATTCTGAGAGAGAGGTTGACTCTGCTGCTCACTGGCTCTCTCTCGCCCACACCAGCGGAGCAGCACACTCTGGCTCTGGCTCATGTTGTAGAGTCCAGCCAGTTGAGGGAGAGAGGAAGGGAGAAAGAGAGAGAGGCTGAGACAAAGAGAATAACAATTGAGAGTGACAAGGAGAGCAAAAGAGAGAGAGACAGAGGAAGGAGCAAGGAAGGAAGGAAGGAAGGTGAGAGAAACCAAGGGAAGGGCTGTATTTGTTTATACAGCCCCGTCTTTTCATTTCACATGAAAGCCGAATACAAGGGAGGGGGAGTGGGGGTTGCGTGTGTGTGTGTGTGTGTCCAACAGGACACACACACACGTACACATTGTGCCCCGTATAACTCTGGATAATGTGAAGGGGATGGAGCTGGGGTGGGCAATGAGGGGCCATGCCAGGGTGTTGTGGCACTTGTAGTCATTCACCCAACCGTTCACACCGCAGGAGACCCAGTGGGGGATATTTTGCGTGCTTTTGTGTTGTGTGTCAGTGGGTATATGTTTTTTCCCGTCCTCACTTGTTCTCTATGCCTGTGTGAAAAATTCATGCTGATAGGAGCCCACCGGGGCTAGATTCAGAAGGCAGTTGACTGGTTTCCTGATGAGTCACTTTCTCTGTGAAGTTTCATGTTGGCCGGTGTGTGCAAGAGTCCCATGGTCAAGTTGAGGTAGAATCAGCCTTAACATGTTGGTCTTAAAACATGACGCTAAACCATTACACATTCAGGGTCAACTGATAATTATTAGAATGGAATTTACAAAAAATGTAGAAATTCAACCTTCACAGATAAAAACGTGTGTTTTCGACATGTTTCAATTTTATATTGAAGCTTTTACAATGCAAGAGTATATCCAATGGGGCTTGTCTATTGTAAAAGCTATCCTTTTTTTGTTTTGAGAGTTTTACACTGCTTTGTAAAACTACATATAAAATACAACTGCACCATTGACATAGAGCAGAACACATGACCAATTAAAATTTCAGCAATTATAGCAGAATGACAGCACTGTACAAAACCTAAAAGTTCAGACAAGACATGCCAGTCCTTATCCGCAATTATGTGAAAGGTCCTTGTATTGGCATGTTTATATCTTATCTCTGATGGCAATAAAGCTTGTAGATCTGTGGGATGTTTGGGCAGAGTTTTTTTTAAACAACAGTGTTGTGTGTGAACGGTGTGAACAAGTGGTGCTTGTTTCTCTGTAACTCTCCTTTTGGGCCTTTGAAGCAGCAGATCCACTTCGGTAAACAAACAGTTCTCTAATCCAGCTAAGAATGTTCCCGCCTCAATACCGGAGGCCCATCTACACCAACCAAAAGAGCTTTTATAAGGATCGGAAGGACCCCCCCTCTCATCCCTCTCTAACAACATTAAGAGGAGATCTCTCTTTTCTCAGCTCCCCCTCCTTCTTTCATTCTTCTGAACTCCCTCCCCCTCTCTCTCCTTTTCTCCATTCTCCTCAACTCTCACTCCATCTTACAGGCTTGTGCATCTCCTCTCCCCAACGGAGGAAACTCTACAATGACGCAAAACACTAACTTTTGTCCACAAACTGCTGACAGGAGAGGCCAGGTGAGGGTGGTGGCCTACAGTAACGTCAGACCTTCCCTAGGACCAGAGTGAATCCGAGCCTTTGAGGTAAACCCTGTAAACCACCAGCTACGGTGAAGACTCCGCAGTTGCGTGTCAGTACCAGTCCAGCTGGCCTGCATTGTCAAACTTGAAGAGAACAAAATGAAATCAAGGTGGAGAACAAAACAAAATGTCAAAATAAATAAATAAATAAATAAAAGAACCCAGCCCAAATAAGTCGTAAGTAGAGTCGTAGATGACTGTGTATCCTACTGAAATGGTACCATGCATTGTGTGTGTGATGTATTGGATGAGAAGTTTGAGTGCATTAGGTTGAGGAAGGGACCACTAAAGGTGTGTTCTTGCATGCATAATGTCCCCCCCTCTTCCCATCCAACCCCCATTCCTCTGTGTAAGCATGCGTGGCATCTGTGCTGGTGTGTGTGTGCGCAGAGTGTGTCAGTGCGTGTCTGTCTGTTACAGCCGAGCGCTTCTGCAGGTTGGAACAGCCACGTGGGACCAGGATGTGATTGATTAGTGCATCTGACAGGTATGAGGACTACGGTGACTAGGCGCACACAGACATAAACAAAGACACACACAGACACACACTCCCTCCCTCTGGGCACACATGTTCAGGCTGGAGTCTGGGTCTCAGCAGACATGGGCACCATATTTCTTGAAGATGCAGATGCAGACCACGCACTGCACTCTCCTGAACAGAAGCCTGCCTCGTGTACACAGGTGTGTGAAATAAAATGCACATAACGGTATACATTATCTGTCAAGTTTTGGTTTTATTCCCACACAAAGACCAGTGAATGACAGTAAAAATTGGACTTTGTGCCATTAAAATACAAACCAACTAGAAAAATGAAAAGACAAAAGAGGAGGGTTGATACAAGATGCGTGTTTGACAAACCCTCTGTAATTGGTAAACATGATAAGAAGCCGAGGCTGCCTAAGCTAGAGATGAGTGATTGACAGGGACAATGCGTCCCTGTCAATGGAGAAGGTTAGCGGGTAGACAGTAGTCAGTAAAGCATTTCTCGGTGGCTCTTTAATGAAGGCGCTTTGGTTCAGGGGGACAGATATCCTGAGGGCGTGGGGGAGATGGAGGCGCCTCATTACGGCAAAGCTGGTTCGTTCTGTTAAACATCTTTATCGTCTTGCTGTTAAACTTGGAGCCGGGGTGCTAGAGACAGCCCCCCCAGTATATAACTCATGGAGAATGTCACAACAACGCTGCCCCCTACGCAGGCCGATTAGTTAATATGGAAGGAATAAACCACGACGGGCTGTGCCATTATTGAAAAATAATGAGGGAATACATTATTTTTCAATAACGGGATAGCCAGGAGTGGTTTATTGCCCTTACGCAACAGTAACCAGCTGGGATTAGATATAAGCAACTTTCATCTATTATAGTACTAGATTTTTATCGCCTTAATCAGCTTAAATTTAAATATTCTCCTGCGGTGCTTTGGGTGTATTTTTTTTGTGTTGTCAAGGAAACATCTGGTTGATAGTTATGTTTGAATGTTGGATTTGTAGCAAAATGATTTGGACATTTTTAAAGGCAGAGATGTACCGTGAAAAATAATGCACACCACCTTTGGCACATTATTGAACAGGATCAGGAATTCAACTACACTCTGGAATAATACTGCTATAGAAATATAGAATCTCATTACAGTCAATTCATGGAATCAATAACCAACTCCAGCTTATAGCGAAGGGCATTTTGAGGCTGAGTGCCTTTTTAAAAAGAAATGTCTTTCAAAACAGATAGTCTAACAGGGGAATGAGGGCTAAGCAGTGAAACGTGTTTGAGCATTTTTACAAAATGCAATTTCATGCTTCATGCCTGTTGACGCACAAAATGGTAACAGTGCAATTTATAACAAAGCCCAGCTTTAAGCCTGAATCGCAACAGCAGTTGCAAACCAGGGTGCAACCGCACCCGTCAATACACTTCTTCCTGACGGGATCAGTCATGCTCTTCCAGGCCACTTGAGCATTGACGTTATTTAAAGAGCAGGACCGTCTAACGCGTCTGTCCACTTTCCACACATACTCCACAGAGACTCGTCTCAGAGCGAAAGCTTCATTGAAATATTGATGAAGCATCCTGAATAAGTCATCCAGCCGCGGCTGGGTTTTAACCCTTTGCGACTGCCGGCCCTCTGCACGGCAGAGCTGGCCCGCTGACGAGGGGCAAAGTGACACGAGTCCATTAACCAAACCAACACTGGAGGCTCATTAGTGTAGCCCGCTGTGAGGAGGGTCACAACTCTTACCCAACTGGCCCTCTTTGAGCCCCCCCAACACTGACGATGTTGGTCCTCGGGGTGTGTGTGTGTGTGTGTGTGTGTGTGTGTGTGTGTGTGTGTGTGTGTGTGTGTGTGTGTGTGTGTGTGTGTGTGTGTGTGTGTGTGTGTGTGATCTGTCCATTGTAATCATCTTGAGTGAGTGCTGGAAGGGAAGGAAAGGGGTGCCAGGCCTGGTCAGAGTATGACATAGTGCTTCAGTCAGAGATATATATATATATCTCAATCCATCCATCTATAAAAACACTGTATATAGTTTGCCAAAGTAAAACTAACATATTAAATACACATTTAGATGTAATGATATAATGACATAATTTATGCTTATGCTTTAAGACAGAACGCAATGAGTAACATTTTTTTGCAGAATTTAAGGAATACCGTTAAATCACAGATAATACCCAAACATTAACGTTAATACCCAACACAGCAATGAAAGGCTGTGTGTTAGAAAGGCATATCTTTCTTCGATCATTTTTTACTTTATTCCTTTTTTAGTACAGATTCAGTCACACATCTGGCCTGCAGAAGTGAACGGATGAGCTTACCCCCAGATGGATACTTGCCACAGCATCTAGTTCACTAGATCAAAAGAGGCAGAGCTTATCATTTTCAAGTCAGACCTAGTCTGGTCATATTGGCGAAAGCCACACCCTTTATGGAATCTTTAAGAATTCTGTTATGACTTCATATGTCTATAGATACTTTACTGGCATTCGCCCACACGGTATGTACTTAAAATGCACCGAGGAAAACACTTTGCTTTACATTAAGCATTCTGTTCTTCTGTCAAGACCTTCATGGAGACCTTTCTAAAATTTGTAATTGTTTTATTTGTATTATTTTAGAATTGATTAACTATATTTTTTCTTACATTCAAATATCTATAGTTTATCAATCAGTCATCTTCCCCAGCCCTCTATGCATGTCAGGCGACTCCAAATGCGCCCCGACGCCGGCGTAGAGAAAGACAAAGGGAAGTGGCCGTCTGTCCTCTGGTGGCTTGGTGGACAGATGGGTCATGATGCCATGATGTATAGTTAACGTCCTGGATGTCATCAGTGAATGTAATGGGGCGTTAACGAGAAAACCAAAGCCACCTGGCCTGCTTAATGATAATGACTGTGACCCTGCTTTGGGGGCTACGCATTCTGCCTCAGACACTGGTGGATGAAGCAGGGAACCCGCATGCAAATGCACTTTTTTATAAAAGGCTTATTGTAGTTTGCCCAGCACTGCCTGATGAGAGAGTGTGTGTGCATGTGTGCATTAAATCTGCAATCATTACATTTCACACCTCTTTTTGAAGAGGCACTGCTTTGAATACATAATACATTTATTAAACACTGACACCAAATTCAGCTTGGTTAGCCAATAGCGACAACCACCAAATGCAGGACAGACCAAGCACTGTCACAGTAATTAATTAATTGGGTTTGATACAAAGTAGGGCTGTTTGTATCCTTGGGTGTGATTATGCTTAAAAAGTGCCATGTTTGCTAATTAGGAACCCCTCGTTCAATGGTAGCCTTTCATATGGGTTACACTGCAGAACTTTGAGAGAGGAAGAGAGGAACTAAATGAGAAAAAGTAAAAGAGATAGAGGAAAGCTTATTTCATCCGGAGCTTTGGTGCAGAAATCAATTTGTGATGCTTGAACCAACAGTCCTTTGAAGAGGAACCTTGCTGAAATACAGCACACAAACATTTATCTCAGTATCCCAGTGTCAGAGGGGACTCTACAACTACATACTGTGAATAATACAAATAGTACAAACATTCCTCCCTTTATCAACAAGCTAATTTGTCTTATGTGGGCTTGAATGAACTGCTCCATTAGTAGCATAATGCCTATGACACCAATTGCATAAATGTAAAGATACTTAGTAATACAATTGATTGTAAGAAGTACACAGCATGGCATATCACTTTGTCTTTGTTGATTGGGGAAATATGTCAATAAACTTAAATTATGTCAGTGGTACAACTTTTCCACAGTTAACGTAAGTTTTTTTCAGAACACGCATATTAACAGCAGGACGGTTAATACAAAGGAGTGCAGTGTTATAAAGTTAATTGCTTCAGAAACACAAAAAGACTTAGTCAGGGGGCCGTATGAACGCCTAGCTCCACCCTACCGCTGCTATTCATGCACAGAACTGAAGCCATAAAAGAAGTGCCTGACTCCATCATGTCACACAACATCTTTTTGGTGAACTTGCATAATACTAATCTTGCCAAACCTGTAACAACAATTAGAGATATGACCAGACAATCGCACTGTACACCCAGGCACACAGATGCATAGAAGACTGTAGATCGAGAGGCTCTTCATTCAATATGAACACAAACTATTTTAATAGCAAGTAAACTAATATGACTAATGGAAATCTGATATTTCCCCAATTCTTCTCAGGATTCTCAGAAATCATTACACAAGTAGACCAAACAACCCAAATGCACAGAATGAGAGTATGGGATCAATAAAGGTTAATCCATCCTTTTCCATATCCATGCATCAGAAAAGTGAACCCTCATGTTTTCCCATTTGCTTCCATATCCAAGGCTGATTTTCCCAGTCACAATAGCAGACAGTGGGCCAACACCCTAGGCACCTGCACACCCTAAATACAGCAAACAGTAAGAAAAAATAACTTGTGAGCAAGAAATTTAGAATGACCATCTGTGGGATAGAGGTGCTAAAGCTCTGTCGCGCTCTAGTGGCCATTCATTGTTAGTGTGGCTAGTCTTTGCTGACATAAAATGGTATGCTGGCACTTCACAATTACAGTACATTTCTATAATTACTTCAACATTAATTTTCATATAAATATGGATACACAAAATCAGATATTGGATATAAACTGTAAATGTTCCCTCTGACAGACATTACTTATTTGGTCAAGATCAAACAATACAAAAAGGATTCACATTCATATTCAATTGATGACGAATACACACAGAGTTCACTGTTCAGAACCACCTCATCATTCAGCAGTAGAAACACATCACGCCCCGCCACCACCCAGTCATAATACTTCATAATCATTGACCATAAAAATGTCCTACTGTATGCGTATAATACAAAAGTCAAAGAAGGTCAAGATGGTGTGTGGCACACAGGATCACATGACTCTCTGTGATTGGTTGTTGGGCCTACCAGTCAGGGTCCGGGGGCGGGCCTCTGGCAGGTCTGAGATAGCTCCAGTTGTGACGGTCTTCCTCATTCTGGAAGCGGCTGCTCCCAGCGCGGGCTTGGCCAGAGCATCGTCGCTACTGGCCCTCTTCATCTGCAACACAGAACATACATCTGGTGGTAAGACAGACACGCAGTGCACTGTAGGCTGGGAAGAGGTAGAGGAGATTCTAGAGCGGATACATTCTATTTCACTATTCTAGTTTCTACAGGCGTCCACTTTATAGCATCAACCTCATTATCATTTCAATACAAGCGAAAAGACATATGGGTGGTGTATGGGGGGGTACTTCACCGTCACTTACCCTGCTGAGGCGCAGGTCCGAGGCCAGCGTGTTGGAGGACCTGGAGGTCCTTAGGGAGCTGGAGGGTATGGTGGAGGAGGAAGGAATGGACGCATGTCTGGCCCGCTCTTGGGGCCCCGGCTTGGGCAGCCCCACCTTGGTGGCGCCCCCTTTCAACATGGCAGTTTGTCTGCTACTTACACCTGGACAAAGCAAGGGTCAAAATAAAAGATAAAGAGCCATTTGAGTCAAGTCATTTTTACCCTTTATGCACTTTAACTTTATGATCATTGGTCCAACAACGCTTAGTAGTAGACCTCATAACTGGCTAGTTTAGTCACTTTAAACACCCACAAAAATGACTAGGTAGTACTTCAGGCACCACCACGTTGCCTGGAGCTAATGGAGATGGGACAGGTCAACGCTTCAAAACCACTGGTAGTACAACCAGAAGTTAGACTGATAGGGGCAGTTGTGTGTGAACACGTTAAAACAGAAGCTGATAGTCAAAGCACTGGATACACTGTTAACAGGAAGTGGATGCATTAAGACTTGTAAATATGTGCAGTGTCCTCCAGGAGGTGATCTACTTTAGTGGGAGGGCAGCCAGTATCTGATGGAAAGAGCACTGAGAGAGAGAACGAGAGCGAACGAGAGAGCGAGAGTGCAGGAAGCGGGACGTGCCGGCGCTGGGCCCATAACGAGCAGCCCACAAGGTCCCTGGAGGCCGACAGACTCATTGATTCAAAAAGCAGAGGTAACGCTGGGGTTACAGTGTCTTCAGCCACATGCCGTGTGAAAAAGGAAGCCCTGTTAACGGGGCTGTAGTCTCCTTACAGGCAGTAAATGGGGACAGCTCTGGTCCCCTGGCTGGATGTTTTGGTCACCCGCCCTCCTCCTGACTGCTCGTTTAAAGCTGTACAACTAATATCCTGTCCCCTTTACATTCTGTAAAAAGTTAAAAAGGAACACATGACACCAAGCTACATGGTTGCCTAGAAGCACTTAAAAACAGTGACAGCTTATGTTTGAGGGCTAACGAAGCCCCTTTATAATAAAGAACATACGCCTAATCATTACTGTGTGTGTGTGTGTGTGTGTGTGTGTGTGTGTGTGTGTGTGTGTGTGTGTGTGTGTGTGTGTGTGTGTGTGTGTGTGTGTGTGTGTACGTGTGCATCTGGTGTCCACTGGCACCGCATATGCTGAAGGCCGGATCCTGTGACCGTCACCTGGCCCTGCTTCTAGTCTACTCCTGTACTGCTCGTTCAAGCTTCTCATTCACTCATCCCAGATCCCTTCATACTGAGACTCCTTTGTCTACAGAGATTGTTGATACACTTCAATATTTGTTTTGGTATTTCTTTTGCTGTGTCCATAAGTGTTGACTTAGAAATAGCCTACGCTCGCTGGGAGGATGCATTTATTGGAGTTGACAGCTTTGTTTACTCACTGCATAAAACAGTAAGTAAATAAAGGCGGGTCGATTATCTGCCACATCGTTTTCTTCAACTTATTTTTTGCTTCACAACGTTATGTCCTCACAGGGAATACTGGTAGTATCGATTTTTTGTATTTCCAAGATATGAGTAGCAAGGGTAAAGGCATCTTTAAGATTAAAATAGCATGTGAAAACCAAAGTCACAAGAACAGCAATTTGCTGACGCATCAAAGCTGTTTTTTTTGCAGAGAGATGACCTGTTCTGTTCATCTGCAGCTAGAAGCTTTTCTCTGGAGTGCAGCACTGCTCCATTTTAGGCCCCTTCACAACGTCCTACTTAGAAAAACCCGAAAGTCGTAGACAGGAAGAGAGCCTTTTCGACTCAACGAGCATGCACATGCAGAAATGAAAGAGACACCGCTAGTGGCACTGGCATCCTATTATCATTTCTCACTGTGGCAGGAATCACATCCATGTACAGTTAAACGCTGTTCACCATGTACGGTTAAATGTCAAGTAATGAAACTGAATGAGTCTTTAAAAAAATAAAAAAACACAACTTAAAAGTCGGAACTTGCCCTGTAAGTTAGAAAGCTGTAGGTACCGCAACCCAAACTATTGGCTTGTTCGCCGGTATAATTACATTGGTGCTTTTTAAAGCAGAGCAGTGGAGTGAACGACTCAGAGATCTAAGTGGCTGGTGAAACTAAGCCGCCAAGAAGTGACATGGAGGATGCCAGGTCTCTGAGGATCAACCGACATTAGGCTCATCAGTTTGGGCCCAAATCAAGCAAATCACTCTAATAATCTAATCTATGAACCCATTGAGAAGATAATGTGACGCAACACACGGTGAAACTTATTAGTCCGTTCAGACTCACTATGGCAATTTACCATTGCCATAGTCTTATTTAATTTAATATAACTAGTTTGTGTTGTGATGGCTAGGCTTCCTACAACATAACTTGGATGAACATTATGTAGCAAGCAACTTACTCTCCCCTCTCTGAGAGGTGGAGGTAGAAAACAAACTACCCCCCTAGAGAAAACACGAAATGCAGCCAAAATTACGTAATATGTTATTTACCCCGAAAATAAAACACTGGAAAACGCCTTAAAAAAGAAGCACTTTCCAAGTCAAAATAAAGAGCTCCAAATTACAATGTTGAGGTTTGACATGCACTAAAACACAAAACCGAAGAAAGACATTGAGCCCAAAACTAAAATAACCACCAGCCACTACCACTACAAAGTCCAGAGCAAGCACAGCTTTCCCTCCACAGGCTTTTGTTGCACTGCCCATCCGGGCTCACCATGGCCACCACAAATAAGTTAGGATCAGCAGCATACTGTACAGCTTTCAGCAACTCCTACCTATTGGCCGACCTTATCTTGGCTGGTACACTGATACCATCAACAGTTCTGTCTCTGTATGCAAATCACAGAAGAGGAGAGGAACTCACTGCCTGGCTTCAACAGGAAACAAATTGATCATATCTCTAAAATATGTCCGATTTGTATAGCAGAACATGAGCATGGCTGGCTGTGGGACAGTCAAAATAATCAGGAAGTGGTGCAAATAGATGAGGCAATGCTCTACTTCCTTACCCATTTCAAGCCACATACAATGTGATGTTGTATGGCACTGCACTCTTGCTAATGCATTACAAATGACTCATCATGATTCACATTAGAACCAGATTCACACTCATTGCAAGTAAACAAAGTGTCACATAATTAATCATCATCGCCAATCGAATGCCTTGAAATAATCTATTATGATGTGTAAGAGATGAGCCTGGCTTGGAAGTGGCTTGACATTGAGAAGGTCTGCCTATTATCCATAATGACAGCTAGCCAATAGGAGCAGCCACGAGGTTGATTCAGCCACTAGGTTGCAGACCGAGGCTGAAAGAACCTGGTATGAATGCCATCATGCTTCATCATATCCTCTGATGTGTTCCTGTTGTGCTAAAACAATGGAACTACTCATAGGCCACTTCAATAGAAGACTATGTGAGCTCAGAGCACATAGAATAATACACTCAAATGTACTAACAGGATGCCAAAAGGAGATCAAAAAGCTAACCCTGGTGTATTTCATTTTCTAATTGCTGTAGGCATTGTAACCCATGGACTAAACGCATTTAACCTTCTTCATCACATGCAATAATTCAAGTTCATATTTCAAGTTCATATTTCAATCCAACCACTCTTGAGATACAAATGCTGCAGTCCAGAACTGCAGTGGAGATATTAGGCAGAGACCGTGAGAGACACAGAAGAAAACTCACGGGTTTGCAATCAGAGGTTTCCGAGTGTTTCAGCACTCACTGGTTGCCCCAGACGACATATAGATCTCCACCCATTAGCATTCAGAACAAGCCAGTGGAGGTCGTCTGTCAAACACAGTGAAGGGAGAACGGCCCAAGAACCAGCAACAGTTACCACTCTGTAGAGGAGGGTAAGATAATAGGAGTTGATTTGACTCTCTCTGTGACACCCACACACACACACACACACAAAGAGACAGAGGAAGAGAGTGAAAGGGCTTTAGCCATGCACAGGTTTCTTCCTCTATTCGCTGTTTTTCCAAGGTTTGTCTTAGCAGAAAGCCAAGAGGGAGCAGAAGAGTTGGGCTCTCGTTTGGTAGAAAGCTGGTGCACCAGGAGACACAGACTACAGACAAATGCTTTTTTTTATCCTAACATGAAATGGCTATTTTGGTTTGAATCAGGAGGTTCCTTGACTTTATGTGGCTTGTCATCTGATTGTGCCCTGAATCATGCATGTGTTGTGTGGTTTTGTGACAACACAATCGGTCCATTATATGCTGTCTGTTTAAAGCCTAGTCAGTATGAGGTAACGACCTGTGGTACTTCAACCACTTGTTTAAAACGGCCCCTGGCTGTATGTCTCAGACGAGGTGGAGATTAGTCCATGGCTTGGGGCAAGAGCCATGGATGTATCGGGATTGAGAGTTTAACTGTCTTGGCTGCTCCAATCTAAACAATAGCCTTCAATGCAGACAAAAGCACTCTTTGTCACACTAACTCTTTTCTCAACACGCGGGTGGAAAATCTGTGGAATCGGCCTTTCGCTTTCTGCACTTCCCAACTGTTTTAATTTGTATCCCACAGCGTTCAGCATGCCAGGGACATGAGTGAGTGGGCAGAGAGGCACACTGCTCTCGGGGCTCACATCAAACCGGCATTGGTTTGGACTGAACGGTGAACCAATAACTTTACCCTGACCACACCCCGCCACCACCACAAAAGTAGAAAAAATAAACTGCAAATACTACACAGGAAGTATGCGAGAGATTTGTGTGGGGCGGGCCTGGCACCCGACACTTATGTTCTTATGTTTCAATTAGCTTTGCTGGGCCAGCTGTGCCCACCTGAATGCCCAATGGTTATTGCTGGACTTCAGACTAGCAGCATGGCTTGCCATACAAACCTATAATGATAATCATATAATGAGAGCCACAGCATCATCCAATGCATAGCCCAAATGTATGTCATATAATTGTGACTGGCCTCAACCCTGTGTTTCTAAATAAAATAAATAATAGTAATTTGCCGATTTCTTTCAAATGAACACTGATACTGTGTTCAGATGCTACTTGAGGCGAGAGGAAACAGAAGACCTTTGGGTCAGTCTCCGGTCAGGCATTAATAAATAATGGACAGCCATAAAGATTAGTGGATATCAGAAGCAGGGGAGGAGATACATAATGCTGGACCAGACTGGTTGGTTCGATACTGTAATCCTTAGGGGCGAAACACTAACATGGAAGGCAAACACATGGGACATCTTAAGTGTTTCCTCCTCCCTCCCCTCCCCCATCTCCTCCTCCTCCTCCTCCGCCACAGGAAGCAGCACTGAGTCAGAGTCTCCACAAGCATAGAAGTAAAAATAAAGTGTAAAGACAGGGATTCAAACCAAATGTGACAGATAATGAGACTAGCCCGTCTTATTCTGCCATTCCTATGATTCTAAAAAATAGATTATTTGTCAGTTGGGTCAAATGTAACATTTGTGTTGGAAATATATTGAAATGTGTCCAATACTATTATTTAATTATCAATAATAGAGCCAATCCTGTTGCCTAGGAAACACTTACTGCCATGGCAACATTAACAGCTTTCTTTCAGTAATAACGATTACCAAGGTGAGCATGGGTGACAAAAACATTCAATAATATAATGCAGTTTTCCATTCATACAAAACACATCCAAATTTCTCAAATTACCTGGGGGTGGGCATTGGCAAGAATCTGGTGCTAGGATACACATCACGAGGGTCACAATTCAATATATTGTGCTATATATATTGCTATATATATATTATTCTTTTGCAAAGAGTTGTATTGCAAAAAATGTTAGATTAAGTTAACAAATCTCAATGCTGAAGGTAGTTTTAGGTAGCGTTTTTGTGCAAGATGGAGAATTGTAACATGCTCCATCTTTGATGGACGTCCCGTTTCTTCTTCTGCTGTTGATAGGCTTACTCACGATCTCAACACTGTTGGAGTACAAAGTGCAGACAGATACAATTACTGGACATAGGTCCCGCAAATTAAGCCAGCCATGTCAAATGTAAACCACGTGTAACTATTAAATTGTAACATGCGCCATGAATCAATCAATACTATTTTAGTTTATCGATTTTTCTACCGAACCCTATAAACTGATTATAATTGGAAATATTATGTTTCTAACTACCTACCCTGCTTCCTTATAGTACTCATTGCTCATTTTCAGAGTCGTCCACAATGCTAGGCAGAACCATTGCCATGGCTAGCGAGTTAGCCACCTGTTTTGTGGGAGTGGCTTTGGAGGAAGGACTAAAAGGCCGGGTTGGGATTTTTTCGGTTTGATAAGTCACTATCGTCGAATGAGGTAACCCAATGGTGATTGAGTCTACGGCCCACTGACGAAAGCCCTCACATTTACAGAATGTTACGAACTGGGCGCCGGTGGGGACCTGACTGGGAAAAAGTTAAGAAAAACGCTTGGTTAATGACATGTTTTCCATCAATAGTGGTTGTTCTACCATAGAAGGTTGGTGGAGCTAATGCTACAGACAAGCTCTTCTAATAACTGGTGGGTGAAGCAGCGTACCTTTTTTTTTCTGGTCTCTGCTAGCGTTGCCGGTAAACCAACTGCTCATTGACTGACGTCACAAAGGCAAAACTCTTTGGATAACTGGGAAGTATGGGCCAAATACACACCTGCAATACCACTTATAGGTGTGGATAAAGAGAATAAAACAGAAATCGTCAAGATAACAACTTCACACATAAGACAATGTGTGCATATTTAATGAAATAAATATTAGGCAAAATAACTGAAACAGCCCAAAGCAAATTCTATCTTGTTGAAAAAAGGGCAACTTCTACCAAAATAATGGTGAGGGGTGAACAGAGACTGATTTTCCTCAGTCCAGGAAATAAAATGCTGACACACAAACATGGTATTGCAATTAACCTCTTTATGGGAATTGAGGTTTGACTAAAACTAGCTCTAAAGAAAACACTGTTGTGGTAAGCTAATAAATATGAAAGCCAGGCAGGGTTACTGCCAATTAGCTTTAACAATTACATAAAAGACAACCTCTATTGTAATTAATGTTTGTTCTGCTGACGAGGACAATGGGAGCTCGACAGTTGTACATGACAGTTGGGAGAGGCGACTGCATATCATGGCAGCCATAGGTTACTATAGAAACATAGCAGTTAATAATATAATTAACCTGCTAATCTAGGAATCCATTTTGTTCCACTTTACGATTAGCCTACAAAACTCAGCCAAATGTTGGCTCTTTTAACCACGTCTCTTGGTTCTCTGAAAGTTTATCAGACCAATATCAGATACCATTAACAGTGAGTTCATTATATTATCCCTAATAGGTGTCAAATCCCCAAGAAATATTGTTATAGATACACAGGGTGGAAGCTAATTGTTTTTACAGTGCTAAAATAGCATATCATTTCCCTTTTACTTCTCAAAAGTCCCAACAGCACAAACAAAGTAGCCCATTCCTCAGTATTGTTAAACACAAGAAACATAAAGCCAGAATGTGTTAATGTATGCGTTAAACATTTAATGTGTCGGTATGACCACGTCAGCAGCTCTCACGCATCTGTGCAGCATCTGGACGTAGGGAAGTGATGTGGTGTGCAAACTCTTTAGCTGGATGTAAGTACAAGAGGAAGTGGGGAGGATTAGGCTATGAGCACCATGCAGAGAGAAAGGCTTTGCTCTGCCTCTGTGTTCCCCTTCACACTGGGAGGACATGAAACCAGTACGCACCAGGACACTGATCCCCACAGAGGACACAGTGGCAGTTAAAAGGAGGAACGTTGCGGCCAGGCAGTGTGCTGCACTTAAAATGTATTCACTTACTTGTGAGGAAACTTTTGCCTTTCTTTTTTGCCTTTCGGTTTGGGTCTTGTTCTATTTAATAAAATGGGTGGCAGGGTCTGCTGTGTTACCTGCTTTAATATCTGTTTTGGCAAAAGCCTGGAAATGATACAGATAAACATACTGGAAGCGGTTGGTGGCAAAAATCCCTACTTCAAATCAGGTTTTAGCAGGAATCTGAATATTTCCAGACATATATTAATGTCACACATGAATCGTACTCTGTGATGGGTAGATACGTGGATCCGTTTTAGCATTGAAAAGCTCTCTCCTGAGTGCCTGTGGTCTGTTGTGAATTATGCAGCTCCACACAGCATAACTACCGCACAGCACCCGAATATGAAAGAGCTCCCAGACGAGAGCGTCAGCATAAATCCGCACCCAACACAGCGAGTCAAAATGCGCTGAGTCAAGTGATGGCCTATATCAGGTCAATAGCAGTTTGGATTCACTTTAGGCCTTCCCATCGGGAACCTGTACACCCCTAATAACAGGTGGAAACACCACAAGGATTTATAGGGCCATTTCAAAAGGTATAAGTCATTTTTTTAGACACGGGAAATTGATGATGGTGGTATTTGGTGGGATTAGGCTTCTTGCCCAGGGATGCCTACAGGTAGACTTTGGTTTTGAATCCAGAATCTTCCGGCTGGGAGTCAAGCTCCCCCAACCACTAAAATATCAGCTGACTATATTCATACTCCACTGCTTTTCCTGGATCAACATTAAGGAAGTGAAAGCCGCAGCATCTATATTTAATATGTTTAAGGCCTACAACGTATCCTTCTCAGAGACAAGCTCCCATGTGGGCTCAGCTTCCTGTTTTATCAGTGTCAAAGTTCACCACTGATAAACATTCACAAGTCATAGTCATGGCCTAGGGGACTTCACATGGGCCCTGCCCCTCTCTCTCTCTGTCTATGAGAGTGTCTGCATGATTGTCTATGAGGGTATTCAGAATTCAACAATTACAATGTATGAACACTGTCTAATTTAAAAGGAGTGTTCTGTGACATTTGTGCACTTCACACAAAAGCTTCTGGAATGAGAGCTTTTTTGATGAGGCACTGTGGTGGGTGTTGTTGACTGTCTGGGTGAGAGACAGACAGAAAGGAAACACACAATGGTCATAGATCTATCAACTCTTGTTATATGCATGTATTTTCTGCCACTCCCACACGTGCAGACATCCTCATGTGAACTAGCTCGTCCAGTTCACCCCCGGTAGCACATGAGACTATCACCCAATTATAGATCAAGTACATGTTGCACATTTAATGTGGACCTGTGAACCCCTATAATTAAAGGCCTTGAAATATAAACCTGACTTAAATCTAAAACAATAATGACTGAGCCACGACTAATGTAAACACTCAAGCAAAGGTTGTGTAAGTGGGACATTAATGTTCACAGACACCACCCCTGCAGTGGCTTTGACAAAAATGACTCGGCCTAGATAGGCCATTTATAGAAATGGCAACATTCCCTTTAGTTAGTGAATGTGGGCGGGGTAATTCACAAGCACACCAGCTGTCACTGCGACATTTGATTAAATATTGTTGTGAGACTTCAAAACCTAACATTTGACCAATGATGTGTGTTAGAGAAATGAAATTGGACTGGTAACGGTTTTTATTTCAGTGCTGATTCAAGATTCTGTCATTCATCTGAAGTGTTAAAAGTGAATGTACTGTGCTACATACCTGTCCATACATACATACATACTGTGCTACATTCGTGTTATATTAAGAATCATGTAACACGAATTGGACCTGGAGATAGCCAAGGAAGAGCCTTTCCCTTTCGTCAGGAACAAAGGTGCCACCGCTCTGTCGACTGCTCCTTCCTCATTCTTAATTTTCCTTATCTATGTAATTAGGGGCTCCTTCTGCGGCCCAACGGACATGCCAGACCACTGCAGTCCTAGCCAGACCTCCACTTTTAAGGAGATAACAGCTTTATAACAGCTCTCTTCTACTTCTTTCACTAGACAGAACTGTGTAGAGTCGACAGGCAGGCAGGCAAGCAGGCAGACAGACAGACAGACAGACTCCTATGTCATTTCTTGTCGTCTGTCATACGATCATACCTATGAAGACTAGCGTGATATCCTCCAGCTCATGATAAGAGTTAGAAAACCACTCTCACTAGAGGAAAGGGATGGATGTAGGACACACACAGCCTCCTAGTCCTGTTGACATGAGCGACCTATGTTGTCCTGAAATGATGACGCAGCATATTTATATGCTTTAAGAAACTACAAATTCATGCTGCGTAGACGTATAAAAGTCACATTGCAAAAGTTATTTTATTCACAATTTAAATAGAATACCCAATGCTCAGTGGGAGAAAAACTTTCTGTGTATTCGTGCCTCGCTATTAATCAATACGACTTCAAGATCAATTCTGATGATGACTAAATGTGAGAGGACCAATGAAAGAACCTGGAGGTGGACACACTCCTGCAGCCTTATGAGGACACAGAGGAGAGGACCAATGAAAGAACCTGAAGGTGGACACACTCCTGCAGCCTTATGAGGACAGAGGGGAGGACCAATGAAAGAACCTGGAGGTGGACACACTCCTGCAGCCTTATGAGGACACAGAGCAGAGGACCAATGATAGGACATGGAGGTGGACACACTACTGCAGCCTTACGAGGACACAGAGGAGAGGACCAATGAAAGGACATGGAGGTGGACACACTACTGCAGCCTTACGAGGACACTATAACAGTACAAGTTTAGGAAAAGTTATGGACCAGGAAATTACACTGCTGCTGTTGCTGCTGTCACCTCCCGAGGGCATACAAGGGAACAGAATGCAAAGGTGCATATGCCCTGCCTTCAATGACATATACAGTGCTATAAAAAACCCACAACGTTTTTATGAGAAAGAATAACAACAGGAGCCAAATTTCGTCACACAATACCTTGTTGTTTTATCCTACCTGCTTTCCTGTCTTCACTAGCAAAATACAATTGGCAAACAACAAGATAAAATAATGGCTGTCATGGCTATTTTCAAGATTGTGAATAATAATGATAAGAATTAGCCTACTGCAGTAGCCTAATTTTGAATGGCTGACCATACTTCAGACACCATCTGCATGTGCGTTTCATTTTGTCTGGGACAGCCAGTTCTCAACTCAGCTCAGAATATCAGCCAACAAAAAAATTCTAGAGCCGTTTCCATCTGGTATAGGCTTGCTTGTCATGAAAAAAATCAGGTAATGTTATTACCTAAAACTTTCAAAGTTGTGGTAGCTAAGAGAAGGTCAAATTGCACACCAGGTTATGACTAAAAAATGACAAAAACTGAACGAAACCGTTCATTTTGTCATTCTTCGCCTCACAAATAGGATACAGCAGATCCAGGCAAAATTGGTGATGTTTAAAGCACCACAAAATGAAAGATATTTAATTAGCAGCAATTTAAGATCAATACATGTAGTCAATGTACCATCTGTATCTTATTCAAATAGAGTTTGTAACTGATTGCTACGAGATTATTGTAGGACCCGAACATACGGGACTACAAGTGTTTAAAGTTTCACGTAGGACCCGTCA
Organism: Micromesistius poutassou; assembly: GCF_964030765.1. Taxonomy (NCBI): domain Eukaryota; kingdom Metazoa; phylum Chordata; class Actinopteri; order Gadiformes; family Gadidae; genus Micromesistius; species Micromesistius poutassou. The sequence goes on from NC_140280.1 coordinate 13,278,014, forward strand.
ATAAATGCCTGTCTTTTGATGCAGTGCATTCGAAACTAGCAATATGAAATGCCAATTTAAAAACAAAACGCACAATTATTTGGGACCATCTTTGGATGCATATACTTCGTGAGTCTACCAGTATTGTGTCAAGTAGCTGTTCAAAGAGCCTAGTGTAAATGAGCTCAGTATATGGAAAGAGGGAAAGGCAGCTACGCGATCATCCACTCAAGTTTAGCAGTTGGACAGTAACAACAGTAACGCATGGCAATTCACCACGAACACACATTGGTTTTCTAATGATGTTACAATGCACCATTCCGCCACAGACGGTGTATTGATATAGGTGCACCATAAATCCTTAATGTGGATGCGTCGTGCCTGCCGAAGCTCTCCACGCACTGGACTTCCTAGAGAAGCGGTAGCCGCGGACCTCCATGCATCATTCAACGCACTCAACCTGACCGAGGCACACGACTGTAAATAAAAACAACAACAACGCTCAGCCTTGAATTAAGTATAGCCAATGGAATTGGACGTACGTTAAGGGTGACTTACACGGTCATTTGCCTAAAGTTGCCAAACCTTTCGGTTAATGCCATAGGCAGAGGAGTCATCAGTCTGGTAGAGATAGCCAAGCCATCACGGGCAAAAAACGACTCTCTGACATCTTCTCTGAATTTGACACACCGACATGCTTGCGAGCGCAGAATATTCACTTGTCGCTCTGTCAAATTAATTATATATTTCACCGTAGGAACTAAAAGTAGGCCGGGGATAAAAGTTTGTTCTGCACCTTACCTTTTCGATATTGCGGCGCCTCTGCTGTTGCTACTGGATGCTCGCGCCTGTCGCGTGTCATACAAGTATCGGCTGATTACGGCACGAGCCGGTAGATGGAGCCCGTGAGTTTGGTGCATTGTCCGCGGTGAACTCTGGGTACTGTAGTTTCCTTTATCTACATCGTAGATGTAGATTTAAAAATATGAAAATTCGCTAGTTCATTCGCTAATTTCTTACAACTGTGTACCCGATTTACTCAATTGATACAAAAAAAAAAAATCAAATGATTACCAACTCAGGGCTGTAAATATTTGGCGAATGTGCTAACACGAACACTAACAGTTGTATATAAAATAATTACTTGATTTTTATAATATATTATATATAATATAACACTTTACAGTAGATATTTATTATACTATGATATAATTTTTTTTTTTAATTCCCCGTTCAAGACCTTACAGTTAAAGAATCTACTCGTTTTAATAGTTAACTGTATGTACCTAGACCCCTTTCATCGGAAAAAACATGGCCGCGTCCACGGATGTTCCTGATTCGGGCGCTCAAGGTTCAAGCCCAACAAGTTTTAATGTTGATGATGCTAAACATTTCCAGTACAGTATGCTTCTGGAGCATCTTATCGGCGATAGGAGGCCGATAAAGGATCTTAATCCAGCCGTCATGGCAGGACTTCCAGTTCCCTATAAAAGCGACGAGCAGAAGATGATCGAGCGAGCAATGGAGAGCTGTACCTTTAAGGCAGCTCTAGCATGTGTTGGAGGTATGGGCTACATTCAGTATAAAATACAATGTTTTCATTTCACATATGTGTGTATGTGTGTATGTATTACTCTCGATATGTAGCTGGTAGTGCCTTAGCTTGTACTGTCTTCATCGAGCCTCAAACAAATGACAGACATGCAATGGATTCGTGTAGACAGGCATTCAAATGTTCATTAGTTATGTATCACATACGTGAGTGTGATTGTGTTTGTGTGTGACGTCATCAGGCATGACAAATATAAAGCAAGACTCAGGGAAATCTGAAATGTCAAGTCCTCTCGATTTAGTAAAAAAAAAACACCTTAAGATTCAGTAAATGTCAGGCTCTAACATTGCAAAAGACGGGGCCATTAGACTCACATAATACCTAGGCATTCAACCCTCAGCAACATTTGATTCTTTTTATCCTTCATTGCACAGGATTCGTCCTTGGTGGAGCTTTTGGTGTGTTCACAGCGGGCATCGACACAAATGTGGGCTTCGACCCCAAGGACCCCATGAGAACTCCCACAGCACGGGAGGTCCTCAAAGACATGGGCCAGAGAGGGATGTCATACGCCAAGAACTTCGCTATGATCGGCGCCATGTTCTCATGCACAGAATGCGTCATAGAATCAGTACGTTACCTCCATGTTGTTTAATTTTAGTCTGTACCATGTTGTTGCTCTGCATCATAATATCAGTTTGTTTCTGTCTAGTTGGGGGGTCGTTGGACTCCAACTATAGGCGTACAATTTTTACAACTAACTGCCCTTTTGTATAAAATCTTGCAGAGGACATGATTGAAAAACAAATGCATTATGAAGGCACATTTTTACATTTTCCTGAAATGTAATCGAAGTGTTGCCAATTCCAGTAGTCCCGTTTCCAGTGTTGTTTTTGCACCCCCCATCTGGTATTACTATAGCACCAAGTTTCCCGTCTGTTGCTTTCTTACAACATTGTTTCCAGATGTATTATCACTGTTCCGTAAAGTTTATGACTTTTTAAAATGATAAAAAACAGTAACGTTAAAGAGACGGATCGCATTCATTACATTTCCAAATTCTATTCATATCTGGTTCTTCAACGTTGCTCCTCACAGTACAGGGGGAAATCGGACTGGAAGAACGCAATCTACAGTGGCTGTGTGACCGGCGGAGTCATAGGATTCCGTGGTAAGAATTTCCTTTCCCTCTTGCCCTGAACTACACTTGTATGTGTTTATTTATACCTTTTTTTAAACACCCTTTTATTTGTATTTGTTTGTGTGTGTGTTACCCAGCCGGCCTGAAGGCAGGAGTGTTCGGGTGTGGAGGGTTCGCTGCCTTCTCTGCAGCCATCGAGTATTACCTGCGGTGAGACCGGGCTGGAACTTGGGACTCTATGGGCGTTTTCATTCTGCCCCAAAGCCATGAACCAGGATGAAGATGTGACCGTGGTTCTCACCTTGTACAAGTCTCAGCGTGGATGAGGAGTGATACGCAGGAAGAGGAGGGTCAGATCGGATCAAATCTCGTCATCACTTCATGCAGACTTCTGATTGGACGATTTTATTTTTTTGTCAAAGGGTCTGTGTTTTAGTTTGCACACTGTGTGGTGCAGTGGTTGCCCTATGGTGGTCCAGAGAGGAGTCTTTCAACTTTGACCACTTTGATATGTATGTTAATATATATATGTGAATGAATCTGTTGGACCATTTACACTGTTAAATATGACTACACGAGCGGATGAAAAACTAATGGTGTTACATTTAGCCTGTAATTAATATCTGTCTAAAAACTGTTTGTTTTCAAGTAACATATTGGAATTGTGAATTTCATATGTGGATAAAGTTGTATCAGTCTTATCCCTGATTTGCAAATGTCATTGTACATCTTGAATCTATTATACATAAGTACATAAATGTGTGTGGTGTTTGTATTAAGTACACTACCCTGCCTAATTCATGCAAAAATATTTAACATCCAATGCAATCCAATGTGTTCACAGCTAGCTTTCTAATAAGATCAATCATACCTCAAAGCAGATAAACCATAAGTCCATTGTAACATGCCATGTGTTATTTAAAACCTCTTTGAATGGATTGTATTTCAATAATAACTTCAGACTATAGCTGGTCAGTAGAATAGCCTATCAACACTAGGGGGAGCCATAGGCCTAGATAGCGCTGAAATTCCGTCTTGACAATCTGTAGGGTGGGGAGTACATTGTTAATGTCAATCGATAATTGCCATACTGGGATTTGGGGGCTGGACTTGATTAATTATTTCAATCAAATTTGGACATTCTAACATACTATAACAATTTACATAATTATGTTTAGCAGTTTGGTTGTAGCTTATAGTCTCAGTCTCGTCAGCTTCGGCCTCAGTTCAACACAAAGACACAAGGTGACAGTGTTTTGGTACATTTTATTTTACTTAAAAAAAGGAAAGTTCACATTGACATTTAGCCTCAATACAGTATACTGAATTTCTTCTCAAAGAAAGTAAAATACATTGTATGAATTTATTTTATTCTTATATTAAAAATATCAAATAGTACTCATCTAGCAGTGCTTACTTTAAGATATGTCACAGGCTTGACAGCAGAAAGGTTGGATTTACATGGAGCAGTGATGGATCTCTGCTTGTTGTCTGCTGAGGAGCGAGTGGAGTCAAACTACCTTTGCGTTAACCCGCCTGTTTCTGATTGACAAGCTGAACATGCAATGAGGGCAACTACACAAATCATCTCATCGATTATACCGGTGCAGTAAAACATCTCGAACAGGCTAGCAATGCAACGACAAGAAGAACAAAAATGCTAATGTTCCATTACCCTTCGTTCCCTCCCCACGCGACTCTACCCTAAAGTCTCCTCTAGTGCTCTTCTTTAAAACTGTGATTTCAAATCAATTGGCAGACTTCAAACGGTTTGTGATCCTTTCAGTACAGCTTACCAACCATGGACATGGTGATTGAGAAAATTAGTCTAAAAAACATCACTACCTGAATAAACTTCAAAAAACAGACTCCTTAGAGCTTGACTCTAGTCGCACAGAACTGTACAGGCACACATAATATTTATATATATTTTTAAAATAAATAGGGCAAACTTGGCCAACAACTGAAGGAGGGGGCCATGTTTTGTACACTGACAAACCCTTGTTTGTCAGTACAAAGATTGTAACGCCAGTCCTTTATTAAGATGGCTTCCTGGCAAATCCTGATTTGCAGAGTCCACACACACACACACACACACACACACACACACACACACACACACACACACACACACACACACACACACACACACACACACACACACACACACACACACACACACACACACACACACACACACTCCTCCATTACATGCACAACAGCAGAGAGCGCACAAAGACAGAAAAAAAAATAATAATACAAAAAAATAACAAATGGTCCTTTAAACAAAACTATTTTTTCTTTTGTAAAATATGCAAATGCCATTTGTTTAGGAAATGCCTCATAATGGGAACAGGGTGGGCTGGAAGTGACCCGTTTGGATCATCAGGGAGCCGCCATATGAGAGGACATACACGTGTGTGGCCCCCCCCCCCCCCGGGCTGTGGCAGGCTCTCCTACTGGTGTTCCCGTGTCGGCTGTAGGCAGGAACTCTGTAGTCGTTGGCTCCAATCAGGGTCATATGCGGAAACAGTAAGAGGGAGGGCGGGGGGTGTGTGTGTGTGGCATGGAACCGGGGAACGCGGCCGCGCTTCCTTAAGCTCCATCAGATGAATGTACAGTACAGAGACGAGTATGCGTGCCTGTGTGTGTGTGTGTGTGTGTGTGTGTGTGTGTGTGTGTGTGTGTGTGTGTGTGTGTGTGTGTAGGCCGATGGATGGATGGGCCATCTGAAATGACTAGAAAGACTGGGGAAAGTGTAAGGGGGGGGGGTCTGTACAATTGAGAGGCTGCTAGAAAGAGGAGGCACCAGGAGGTCGTCCCTTACACCCACCCCCCCCTCCCCCCACTCCCTCTCCCCAGGTAGGGGTTAGACGTCGGTGGAAAAGTAGAGTGTGTTGCGCTTGAGCTCCGCAAAGGAGATTGGGGGATGCTGCAGATAGTACAGCAGCACCTGGACCTAGAGAGGGAGGGAGGGGGAGGGGGAGAGGGAGAGAAAGGACAAGAGAGAGAATTTAGCATGCAACAATAGCTTATTTTCCCCACTTTGATATTTTCCAAAGCCTTTAATCCACTTGTATTCCCATTATATCATTTTAACTGGCACACGCATCCAGCCAGAACGCAACTGCCGGTTTCTAATGACGGATTCATTACAGTCTGGTATTTGGCAGCCGCTCACCAGGAAAATCACATCAATAACTTCCTGGTGCAATTCCTTCGGTAATATTCCTTCTACTTTCTTCTACGACCTAGTTCAGGATCCAGCAGGCACCCACACCTAGACGGAGGTGGACCCTCACAGACAGGACCAGGTTTGATGTCTGCTCTCGTCGCACATCCCTCGTTTCTCCCGGTAGGGTTTGCCGGTACGGACTATGCGTGCGTGCGTGTGTGTGTGCGTGCGTGTGTGCGTGCATGCGCCCGAAGTTAGACAAACTCCCCACTTGACCGAGTAAACACAGAGCGCTTTAATAAGCCTTGATTCCAAACACGGGGCTTGATCCCTAATGGAGAGCGATGACTTCCTGCTCCGGCCACGGCGGCGCTCATTTAGGATGATGGACCGCCGCACGGTGTTTACGCAGCCCAGAAGAGAGATATGTGTGAACAGGAAGCGTCCATTCATTACACCCCCACCCCCCCCCCCCCCGCCCCCACGGGATGAAGGGACGGCCAGTGGCCTGGAGAACAGCTGGGAGGAGAGACGACGACGGCTTGGGGGCGGGGGGTCCAATCTGACAACATGTCTCCTGTTGGAACCATCGTGTGTTCATGGAAAGTCGTCCAACTGAGACGGCATTGCGGTGGTGTGCGAACGCATTTGTGGAAATGAATCCCTCTCTATTTCAAACGATATGCCAGAAGGGTGAGGAGATATCTTGCCAAGAACATCTATTATTCATTCTGCACTATATTTTGTTCAAATGTATTTACAACTTCAGAGTTTGTTAAAAAGTAGCACAATCAGCCCTCTTGTTTGATTGTTTTTTACACAGAGGAAACTCAATTTCCTGTGTAGAGAAGTGTGAGAAAATCTAATTACGTTTTAAAAGTGACAGCTGCTTTGACATAATCCAGGGTAAATAGTGACATCCCGAAAGAATAAGGAAACGATTTGCCAAGAGCATTCATTATTAACCCCAAAAAAGTCTAAGTCTAAGATCTATATTAATTTTCATTATTTCACAACAGTTTATTTCACAACTGTACCTTTCGAACTTAGGCCTATCCAAAGGGATTGGAATGTTATTCAACACACATGCTGACACCCCCCCACAACACACACACACACACACCCATACCCCCCACAACACACACACACACACACACACCCATACCCCCCACAACACACACACACGGCTGTACCTGTGCCATGACATCGTGGGACCAGATGTCGGAGGCGGTGGTGATGCTCAGGCTCTTGGCGATCTCAGACTCGGAGGGCCTGAGCAGGGTTGGGCCGAACACGGTGGCCAGGTTATGCAGGGACATCTTGTTGATGGGCTCCTTCTCCGCCACCCTACAGCAACAACAACAACAACAACAACCACTTAGTACCACCACCAGGAGGCAAGGCCGGACAGGGATGACACTACCCCTTGTACGGGTCCATGTGTGTGTCCGTGTCTGTGTGTCTCTGTCTGTCTGTGTGTCTGTGTGTCTCTGTCTGTCTGTGTGTCTGTGTGTCTCTGTCTGTCTGTCTGTGTGTCTCTGTCTGTCTGTCTGTCTGTGTGTCTCTGTCTGTCTGTCTGTGTGTCTCTGTCTGTCTGTGTGTCTCTGCCTGTCTGTCTGTGTATCTCTCTCTGTCTGTCTGTCTGTGTGTCTGTGTGTCTGTCTGTCTGTGTGTCTCTGTCTGTCTGTGTGTGTGTGTGTCCGTGTGCGTACCTCTTGAGGTGTTCCAGCAGGATGAGGAAGGTTATGAGGTTGGGGTCCGGCAGAGATCGCAGCAGATGCATCATGCAGTTCTCCTTGGCTGCAGGGTCGGAGAGAGCTGTGGGGAGAGAGACAGACAGTGAGGCTATTGATCAAATCACCAACGCCTCACCGGCCTACGCTGGACCCCCGCAGAACTCAACGCTACGCTCATCCAGTGGGACCTTCCATTCATTTCCCGTGTAGATGAGTAGGAATCTGCATAATGAAACAAAATGCAGATTTTCTTCTGACCTCTTTGACCATGGTGGCTTCTGCCAATCACCGCGGAGCAGCAAAGGTCAAAACGTCAATATGCTTATTCCACAATCGATCCATCGGTGGACGCTAAAGCAAAACAAGGTCCGAGCCCATAGATTGTTTTTTCCTAAAACCTGGAGCGAGGGCCCAGTGGACACTGAGCTCATATCGGCAACTGCTTACCACGGCAGAAAATAAACCACCAAATCACTACGGTGTGACTATTGCATCCATAGTACGGGACAAGACAATCTAAAAACACCTCATCTTGCTCAAGCGCTCTCTCTCGGTGTGTGTGTGTGTGTGTGTGTCTGCATGTGCACATTTGAGTGTGTGTGTCTGCATGTGCATGTTTGAGTGTGTCTGCGCGTATGTGTGTGTGTCTAGGCATGTGTGTGTATGTGTGTCTGTGTCTAGGAATGTGTGTGTGTGTGTGTCTAGGTGTGCATGCGTGCGTGCGTGCACGTGTGTTCCAGAATGGGCCAGAGGGAACCCGGGTCTCACCTATGCCCTCCATGAAGGCGGGGTAGAGGCGGTCGGTGAGCAGCGGCTCCGGCAGCTCCCGGAAGTACAGCTTGAGCGTCCCGGCGATGGCGTTGATGTCCATGTCGCTGAGCATCACCAGGATGTCTTTGGTATCTGAGGGGGCGGAGGGAGACGACAACAGGAGATCAGCCACCCGGAGCAGAGCTGCAGCAGAGGACCCGGGAGCGTTTGGGGTCACAACAGCCACCGAGAGTGACTGAGATGGAGTGAGTGAGAGAGCGAGAACACAGCTGCTCCGTCTCTCCCTCTCTCTCTCTCCTGCTATTTGTCTCCAGCAGTGATGTCATGGAAAGTCACCGGGACCAACGTGGATGCGAGCGCAGCTCCTAATGCGCACGACTTTGCAAAATCTCAGCATTGTGTGAGTGTCTGTTGGGCTGTGTGTGTGTGTGTGTGTGCTTGTGTGCGGGTTGGTAGCTGGGAGTGAAGTGAGAAAGCCCAGCTGACAGCTGGAGCTCCTCAGATCCCCCTTGGGAGCAGGGCAGGCCCTTTCCCATAAACCTGAGGGCTAAGAGGTCCCCACTGTGTGGCCAACCGGCATGAGACAGAGAGGCAAACAGAGAGAGAGACGGGTTGGAGAAATATGTGTCTGTGTCCCTCTCTGTGTGTTTGTGTCTGTGTGTCTGTGTGTGTGTGTGTGTGTGTGTGTCTGTGTCTGCGTGTGTGTCAGTGCGTGTGTGTGTGTGCGGTGTGTGTGTGTGTGTGTGTGTCAGTGCGTGTGTGTGTGTCTGTGTGTCAGTGCGTGTGTGTTTGTGTCTGTGTGTGTGTGTCAGTGTGTGTGTGTGTGTCAGTACGTGTGTGTGTGTGCATGTGTGTGTGTCAGTGCGTGTGTGCGGTCTCTCACTGGTGTCAAACGCTGCTTTGAGGGTCTGGATGTCCGTGGCCACCCCTGAGATGCGGTAGATCCCCACCTCGTCGATGCCCCTCTTCTCCACCTCCTCAATGCACTGGCGGACGATGTAAGGCACCTTGGAGCGCTCCCGCCTGCAGGGAGGACGGCGGGCAACAGCACCGGCTTAATACCGACTCCTGACACATACTGCACAGAGCGGTGGCTGATACTGTAGGAGGCGCAGACGCATGTTTACACTGACTACCCTCAACTGAGGTTATTGTCTATGTGGGCATGACGGTGGGCATAGGCAATGTCATTTCAATTGTTGTGGATGCAATAAACTTGACTTTGACTTTGATGTCATTCAAGAGCGGGTAGGCCTCTTGCTCCAGGAGGCCAACATTAGGCGTGCAGAGGTCGAAGTTTGAACACAGAAGTCTTCGGCTAGGATACAACAGTGATCACTATGTGGGTTCTTCCATTAAGCTGTGTATGTGATGTGTTAAATACTTTTTGTATTCTAATGAATTATGAAAGACCAAAAAACAAGAAGCATGGTAGCATTGAGTAGAACATTTTAAGCCAGACATTTATCTTTACAATGAACCATTTGTAAGCTGCATCAAATAAGCAAGTGTAAGTTCTTTGGTTACACCAAAGCTTCTGTGTCCTTTTGGTTTTTGGTCAAGGAACCCTGGGCAGTTTTCGTACTTTGTCACCACGTTGATTTTGACTCCAAACACTCCGCTCTGTTTCTTGGACGGTGTCCTCTTTAAGCTCAGGTCCCGACTCGTGAACTTCATGGAGAACTCCACTTTGATCTGTTGAAACCAACAAACCATATGTTACCGACAACTCCCTCAAGACAGGGACAGACAGCCAAACAGATAGACTGAGGTCAATATGAATAGACTGTACAGTTTTACATCAAACTAAGGATACTAAGGATAGTGGTTATCAATCAATCCCATTTCATAAAAAACTGTCACGTGATGGCTGTAAGCCAATGGCTTCCCCTCCACAGGTTCTACCATTTACAAAGATATACACACTACAACAATGAGGTAACAAGGGGAATCTATGTAAGAGTAATGTGCATAAAAGCAACAGCAGCATGTCGGGCCAGATGTTTGACCTCCTGATAACAGGCGGTGTTAAGTGCTGGCCTGCCTTCAGACCCTGCCCTAACCATAACACACGTCCACACTGCAGTACGCCGTAGGGCAGCATGACAGTCAGCAGCCTTAATGGGCTGTTGAAAGTACAAGTGTGTCTTGATGAGCGCCACCTTACCCCATTCATCTCTATGACGTCCATGTGCCAGTTCTTTGACTGCACGGTCTGGGGGTCCAGCTGAGAGATGAGGAGAAGAGAGAGAGATGCACAGAGAGACAGAGAGAGAGACAGAGAGAGAGAGAGACGGAGAGAGAGAATATAAACAAGTTAGAGTTAATGACCTGCTATTAGAAAGTAATTCCGTGACCACCATTAGGTGAGGTGTGTGATCTAATCACTCTCCTTCAAAACATCATCAAATGGACCATCACAGAAGGAAAACTAATCCACGGTCGAAGCCTGCTGGGTTCATCCCTCGTTCTGCTGAAAGGTAAACTTCCACTCCAGCATGGTGCCTCAGCAGACCAGATCTGTCCTGCACTGTCAGACTGTAAATGTATTTAACGACCACCAGCACTTCAACGCCGTCTCCTTTCACATCATTAGATCCTTAAGTCGTTGGGCACGTTTCTGTTATCGACAGGCACACACACAAACACATACACACAGAAGGAAATTCCTACTGGCCTATTTTTGAAAGGCCTAGAAAACAAAATGTCCCGGCATTCTTTTTTTATTTTTGGATTCCGTTCAATTCCCAGGAATAAATCAGATCCCAAATAATCAAGGCCTTCATTAGGAGTGGGGGTGTCTCTGGGTAGTACCACGCTGCCATCGAACACGTAGATGTGCCGTGTACGAGTTGTCCCGTTGCCAGAGAAACATCTGGACACATTCCCAGTCCCCGGGACTTCTGTTCGTTAGAGCTAAATAAAGCTCATCTTTCACACTCAATCAAACGCTCTCGTAGCTTTCGTAGTTAGCGCCCAGAGGTTTATAAAAGTGCGCCGCATGGCTGTGCAGAGATGATACGATGCTGGTTTCAGAAGGACTGGGGGCCTTCAGGGGGAGATGTGCTTGGTTTGAAAGGAGGGTAGAAAAACAGAGACAGAAATAGCCCTTAATAAATAGCAGGTTTTTCCACGTAACACACACGACCATAAGAGAGCAGCATTAAGTGTTTGCTAAATCGCTCAAAATACAACAAAAATAACGCTTGGGGTGCTGATAAGTCAGAAATAGACTCAAGCTTCACATACAGAGGCTCAGCCTTCACATTATTACTACTGGACTGTCAAAGGGGGGTTTGCCCCTCCCATGGCCCCCGGGGAAAGGAGTCCAGAGAGCTAATTCAGCCGCGGTGACTGGCCCGTGCTAGCCTTTTATCGAGCGCCGTCTCTCCGGTTGGCATGGTGCCTCTGCCCACTAATGCCCCCAGTAGCTGATGTTTTCTTTTACAGGCTGATTCAGCTGCTGACTGGGGCATCACCATCATCCACATTGCACTGTTATGTCATTACCGCTCCCCATGACTACACCGAGAAATTATGGGCTGCAGGCGGCGTGTGCAAGGCCAGCATACCTCTCCCCCATCTCTCACTGTCAACGTTATTAGAATGTGGGCCATTAAAAACTTAGTGTGCCTAATTCATTGGCTCGTAAAACGAGAAAAGAAAACGGAGCATAAGGGATCGGTTTCTCACGCTGCTTTTACTGTGAAAGCCTCCCATCCCTCCCCCTCTTGTGCTCCTTGAAGTTCACGAAGGGCTACGTTGGGCTATGTCCTGCATTGCCAAGAAGGAAAACCATGAAAGGGTTCAACTCCCGAAGATGAGACCTCTTGTAACCTCTCAAAATGTCCGAAGGGATTCAGAACAAACCACCACTTATTGCCTTTCCATTTCCTTAAGCTCAATTCCCGTGGGCTTGATGAAAAATAAATAGGAGTAGAATCGGAGTGTCAAGCAGGATTGCAGCAATATAATTCCAATATAATATCAATCCATTAATACATAGATCCTACATAAACACATTTTACGCTGTCCTTTCTTGGGACTGTTGTTTGGACAGTTGTGTGTGATAGGAAGTGCTCTGGGACAATTCAAACTTCAATTTTACCTATGATGGTCTGGCAGGAAATGCCAAATAGAAATAGGCTGACACATGACACTGGTAAAGGAAATTATTTTGAACGTAGACATGTGAACTGTAGTGAGAGAGCAGGAAGCAAGAAGAAAAGAAGAAAGAGGCTAACACGGTACAGATTGCAGTTAACTCCAACCCATTCATCTTTGATATTGATCCAAAGCAATGAAAATAGGACTAACTTCCTCTTTGAAAACAGATTGGGAGTATAAACAAGGGCATGTGTTTATGTGACTGCTGTTTGAAAAAAGGAAATTTGACTGGAGGAGCTGGATACTGGGGGGGATTCCTTAAGGAGTAGATGGTTCTGATTAGGAAACCTTTAAAGATTCTCAAAGCTATCTGTCAAGTCAAGACGACCATTCCTCCCTTAAATCATTAAAGAGTGCTTATGTCCTACAGCAACAACATTAAATCATTCACTTCTGGAAGACCTTTGCAGGTAATTGATCCTTCCACCTTTAATCAATATAAGGGTGCACACCTAGGCTTCCTTTCTGCATCTACGTGTGCATGTGGAAGACATACAGAGACAACAAGAGAAATGAAAAGACTAAAAGGAAAGAAGAAGGAAAAAGGAAGCAGCATTTGTTTTTATTAAACCTGCCCCATGCAACCTTTTCACTGCTGCCAACACTTATTGTCCTAATTCATTTTTTTTGTGGTTTTATTCTCGACAGACAAAAATGATTTATAGACCCTGGGTAGATTGACCCATGACCCATGGGTTTTGTTCTTCAGAGATTTACTTAAATATGGATACATTGTGCTGCTTTCAGCTAAACTCTAAAGGTGTCCTCAATTGCCTTTCTCTTTGGATCCTTCTGGTCCACTCCACATCCAGCCCCCCCCGTTCCTGTCCTGTCCTCCTCCTGTCTATCGTAATATACAGCAGAGCAGGAGGAATGCTCCGATGTGGACGCCACATGTAACCAGATCCGTCGGCTTTTGCATAGTTGGCTACATTGCCCAATCCACACTTCCACACTAGCCAGGTTTGTGACTGACCAAACTAGTGAGTAAGACCGCATGAAATCGAACCACACACATTTCTTGAACAGACTTTGTCATGGCTGCCACTGACTAAACTCCAGGGAAAGAGATAAGCAGATTAGACCCTTAATGGTGTTTTGCCACCACCACATGAATATTGAAAGATTGGCCAACATCTCCTGCCATTGTTCTACTTTCCCATTCCTGACAGTACAGGAAGGACAATCATTCTGGTTGACAGAAGCATAGAACAGTACAATAATGTTCCCACTTAGTCTTGAAGCAAAGACATTTGCGTGTTGGGAGACCATTACGCGGGAACTAGGCGAACTGGTTGCTCGGCCTTGCCACTACATCAGTCACATAACGCAGCTGTGTCACTGCTGTGTAGGGGGAAAAGGTGCTGTTCCCGCCCGGTTTCGAACCGAGGACCTTTCGCGTGTTAGGCGAACGTGATAACCACTACACTACGGGAACTGGCTGCAGAGGCTCCCAGCCCATACGATCGTATGTGAACCACACTGCCTGCCATCTGTGACATGTCATTCATCTGGGCTCCGCTGTCCGCTGACCTATTAAAAGGTTGTGACAGAGAGAAGAGGGGCCAACTAATGTCTTACTGCCATGTTTCCCACGGCGTTCCCTTACCCGGGACTATCTGCATAATCACTTGTGGTGAATATCCTTAACAAGTCCGTTTATCGATTTATTTCTTCCAAATAAATCCAGGAGACATGAATCACACACACACACACACACACACACACACACACACACACACACACACACACACACACACACACACACACACACACACACACACACACACACACACACACACACACACACTTATCGATCAGTTATCCTGACTCGGTGTGTGTTGCATTTAAAACAAAAACAAAAACCATGATTTAACGACCAATCATCAAAAGTGTGTTTGAATATTGCATTGTTATACTTAGGATTAGGAAAATTGTGGAACTACACTGACCATCGTTCACGCCTTGAAAGGCTTTAGAAATAAAATCCTACCCCACTTGAAAGCAATTATCTTTGTTCTCAGACCAAAGAAAATATTTAAAAGGCCAATATATTTTGTCAGTCTCTTTACGGGCTCATCCATTCAGTTTTACATTACATTTCAACATCTGCTAACTGGCAGATTAAATATTCATCCAGAAATGGAAAGCTTTTATTCAGTTCTTCAATTAGAAACTTTACTTGGTTTAAGACAGATTACAATGCAATCCATGGGTCTATTGATGCAGAAATAGCTTTTCCCCTCAAACTGACACATTCATTTGAGGCTCCACATTGCCTATTTTTAGGTTAAAAAAGCATAATGTTTACCCATGAATTAGTTATAGGGCATTTATGACTCAGCAGCGACTAATGCTACTGTAGACATGCAGGGTCTTTTCTCTCAGTTGCCATGTGCCTAATGAGTCATTCCCTCATTTGAGCCAATCAGAAAGAGCTTACAGACTCTCGAGCATTCCGATTGGTCCATCGCTAAAGGCCATTTTATTTAAATATGTTCTTTCACCCCGTATAGAGTCCATAATTGCAATGTACTAGCCCACACTGGTGGACTTATGCAACATAGCCCTTCCTCATTCTATCTGCAGGCCAGCATGAGTAATAGCGCTGGTACAAAGTCTACCAGAGACTTGACCTCCTCAAAGGAAACAGCAAACTATTGCTTAAATGTCCTATGACTATGACCTAATTGTCAAACAAGGGGAGGCAAGAGGTCCAGCAAATAAACTGTACCCACTTACTGCCACTTTCCTTTAACTTTAACAAGCTGACTAATATCTGTGTTTTATTATACAGGCCTTGGACGGTTCAGGGATGACCCCACTGCTCTCGCAGGATCTTATGTTTTCCTTTACTGGTCCGTCTGCTGGGAACATTACACCGTTTTAGAGAGTCAATTACAGAACTGTTTCAGGGCCACATATAACACATGAGATCATCTGTACAGTGCGCTGACAGATGAGAGTCCCTGAAGTAATACAGCGGTGGAAACAATGTTTTAGTTGCGCAGATTGTGGCGAGAGCACACCAATTCCCTTTGTGTAGAAACAATGGTGGACCTCGACGAGGATGACTCAATGTGGACCAGGGGCTGAACTACACCAGTGGCCACCAGCCTGCAACACTCATTTGAGGATAAATACAGCACGCTAGTCCTCGGTCTTCAGCCGGGGGCAACAGGGTCGGACCCAACTGGGTCCCCGACACCCCCAAACCACTGAGGATTACTGACCTCCCAGTCCCACCCCCCTCCAGCCCATTAACCAATCAGAGGCCTGTGAAGAAGACGGACCGAGTTCAATAACGTCGTGTGCCCCGGGGCTGCGTGGACGGGCAGAGATTTATGGGGCCTATAAAGAGCCGCCATTAGGGGAGCTGCTGGCATTTTAGGTGGCCGGGAGGATGACCCTTAGTACCTCGTCTGCACCAATAAACACACGCGGAGGGCTGCGCCAAGCTGGGCTACGGTGTTATCAGGGATGGGGAAATGGGGGGGTTGGGGGAGAGGGGGGAGGGGGGAAGAAAAGGGTTGAAGCTCAATCCTTTTGACGGCTTAGCTGGTTGCACAATTCCATTGTTCTCTCCCCTCCATCACTAAGCCAGCCAGAGTTTTAAATAATGATGACAAAACACACCGGCCGGGGAACACACTCGTATCACTGAGTAGAACATAATGTCAAACCAAAGGGAAAAATGAAAAAAGTCTAGCCTATTAAGTAGGTGTTTCATCATAATCATCGATTGAGGAGACATAAAGTACATTAGCTCTCCGCTTCCAGACAAATTAGGTGTTCTTCATCCGTGTTCACGTCCCCCCCTCCCCCCCCCCTCCCCCGTTCCTCATCTCACACCGTCTTAATTAACCGCTCTCGGGCTGACAGCAGGAAAACAAGTCCCCCCCTGTCCCCCCCCTGACTGCATCGTGGATCACGGCCTAGTACTGGGGTCAACACAAACATGAGCATAAGCCCCGGCTACAGCGGGCTTTGCTCAACCCCGGCCTCACCCCTTCCAGGGGACCGACACTATGGTCCACAGGAACAGGGGTTGAGTGGGAGTGCTGCTCTGGGCCGTGGGGCCCAGCGAGGCTGCATTGCTTATACTACATTAATGGATTGTATCATAACGGATAGCCTCCAGGGGTAAGGTCACGCCACTGCGGATCAAGTGATGGAGGTGCGGGTGAGAGTCCGTACGTGCAAACAGCCCAGATCCGGAATGAATCAACCTCTTTGTGTAGCTGCAAGTGTGAAAGCAAACAACCCCTTGAGGTGAAGCGGGCAAGAGCAATTTAGAGAAAAGTGCTGAACAAGGCTTCACTGTCCAAAGTTTACTATAGACAATGACAACCTCCCCCTGACGTGAAACAAACCTTGAAACATACAGACACTTGTCTGGATTCATGGCCATGTGGTTGGACAAATCAATACGGGACTGAGTGGGATCAATACGGTCAATGGCGCAATGTGTGTGTGTGTGTGTGTGTGTGTGTGTGTGTGTGTGTGTGTGTGTGTGTGTGTGTGCGGGATCCCAGATTAGAGACATGTGCGGTTTGCCAACACCTGAGCTGAACAAGGTAATAGTGCTGAAGCAGACAAGCCCAGCCTTCTACCAGGAGTCCTGCTGGCGCTGGGGCCTTAATAGTCTGAGCTATGTGCATAGAGGGCCGCATATAGCGAAGCCCATACATCAAAATAATGAGGAGGGTATGCCACATGAGAATGCTAAACCCCCCCCCCCACCCCCATAAAACTAATTAAATCAAAGAAGAACAGACCTGCATGGACCCATTAGCTTGCATGTTCAAGGTAACGCACAGCCTTGTAGGCAATCAAGCCATGTTACCCCCCAACCCCCAACCACAGCATGGGGAAGATGAGTCCCTTTTCATACACCCACGTAGTCATTGCAATGCAGAAAATCAAACTGATGCACACGACAAACCCAGACCCATGCATAGCTTATGCGTTGCGTGCGTATTTCTGTGTTCTTCAATCAGGGCGCATAACCTGAAACTGGATTATTCATGCAAGTCGTTGAGCTAAGTGGCAAAGAAAATGCTTTAAAAACCCTTAACCGACTGCCAATTACAATTATTCAAGGAATATAAATGTCCCCGTGATCATATGAAACAACAATCTGGCCAGTTTCACAGTTTGCCAAATCAAACAAAAAGGGATTCCTTGATTCACTGCAATTACCTAGGAGGAGGATACTTAACTAGGTCAAAATGTAAAATCCCCTCACCCACTCTTCCCTCAACACAGACAATACAAGGCTCAGAACTGTGCACACAAAATGAAAGGAATTAACTGGATAGAGTTCTCAAGAGGATGCGCCATCCACAATGGCAGTTAATTAGAGAAGCAAGGAGAAAAATGGTTACAGTGAGAGAAATGCCAAGGGGGCATTAGATCAGTCGAGTCACAGAGTGCTGTTCTCTGAATGCCCAGCAGGAGGGGAGAGAGAGGTGGGTAGCTCCGCACACAAAGCTCCATTAAAGAAACCAGAAGAGAGTTAACCCTGTTGTTTCAACACCTCTTCATGTTAACAGTGAAAAAACATCAAAGACACGGGTGGACACAAACCAGCCGACCAGACCTCTGTATACACACAGAGATACAAAGTCCTACAAACATGAAGAACGAAATTGGCGTAATAACACTCAAGGTATATATTGACACACCAATGTGAAGGGTTCCATTTCCAATCCTCATTTTTTCTTAACAAAATTGTACAGACCTTTATCTTGGGTCTGTAGGAAATAGAATATACATAAAGGATCGGCCATAACCACAATCACAACAACAATGGCCTGGGTGTCCTAACATGTGGTAAGGAAGTGTGGATCAAGCACGGCTTACAACAGGGTCACTAACACCTGTCAGCCTGGAACAATGCACCAAAAGAACGAGCTGGGGGGGGGGGACGACGACAGCCAACACATGGCTACCCCCGGGGGGGGGGGGGGGGAGGGGAAAGGAGGGGAAACACAGTGCCATGAATGGGAGTCCAGCAGATGGCCGTGACACACTAAAACACAGAAAGACCCACAAGCGAGGGTCCGGAAAAAAAAAAAGGAATACAAAAAGTTGAAAGGGATAGGAAAAAAAGCTTTTGTGTAAGTGAGAGTGAGAGTGTGTGTGTGTGTGTGTGTGTCTTTGTGTGTGCGTGTGCCTAGCTATGGACCTTTTGTCTCAGCAGCTTGCTGCGGACCCGACCCCACAGCTTGGCTCCCGTGTTGGGGAGCCTCTTGCTGAGCACGGGGGTCTGCTGCTGCTGCTGCTGCTGCTGCTGCTGCTGCTGCTGCGGTGGAGGAGGAGGAGGAGGAGTGGGGGGGAAGAGGGGCTGCGGAGAGCCGTCCGGGCGCTGCCGGCTCTGATCCAGGCAGCAGTGCTTCTCCAGCCGCTCGCACACCGTGTTCAAGTTCACGTCCGGCACCAGGATGTCCGTCATCCTGCCGGCGCGTCTGTGATTGTCGTTGATGTTGATATTGTTGTTGTTGTTGTTGTTGTGGTTGGTTGTTCCGTTGTCGTCCCCTCGACAGCAGAGAGCGGGAGGGTCGGTTGGATGAATAAGTAGGGATCCCGACGGCAAAGCCGAGAAACTAAATGCTGTCCACGAAAATGAAAATAAATCAAAAATCTAATTAACAAAGCAGGGAGCTGTTCCGGTTGGATGAAGAGATCACTCAAGTCCAACGTTCGCTTCAGAGGAACGGAACGACAAAGAGCAGATGACAACCGTGGGAAAAGCAAGAAATTGAACGTGCGCGAGTGCGAGAAGATGGGAGAACACTCGTGCCATGGTTCCCCTCCTGAATGAAGCCTGGGTAATTCCACCTCGCGGAGACTCTGTGTGCTTTGGCTCTGTAGTCAGCTGCCCACATCTCCCTCTGCCTCGACACGCTGAACTCCGGCACACACGAGAGAGAGACACAGGACACACAGCGCTAGAGCGAGGGCTGAAGTGTATGAGAGAGGGGGAGAGAGAGTGAGAGGGAGGGGGGGAGAGAGAGAGAGAGAGAGAGACAGAGAGAGAGAGAATGACTTCCCCTAAGCCTCCAACCCTGCTCGCTCCTCCAGATGTGAAAGACACACCTCCAAGAGAGAGAGCGGAATGAAGGAGGGGTTGGGGGAAGAGAAGCAGCAAGGGGAGAGAGAGAGAGAGAGAGAGAGAGAGAGAGAGAGAGAGAGAGAGAGAGAGAGAGAGAGTGAGAGTGAGAGAGAGAGAGAGAGAGAGAGGGAGTGAGAGTGAGAGTGAGAGGGAGTGAGAGTGAGAGAGAGAGACTAAGAGCGTGAGAGAAAGAGACATTAAATTCAATTGGATGAGAAAGGGTGGGGGGGGGTGAGTGGGAGGGGCTGAAATCAAGCGATTGCTGTCTCTTTACTCATTGCCCTGACCCTTGTGAGTTTTTCCCAGAGTCAGTCACTAAACATAGGAATCAAGCAAAACAAAAAGGGGAGAGGGAGCAAGATGGGTATTTTGTCTCTCTCTCCCTTTTTCTCTTGGAGAAAGGAAATGCAAAACTAAAAAGACCATTATCATCTGTGTATGTGCGATGAAAGAGACAATTAGTGGCGGTATACTGGTGGAATCACCAAAAGAACATCACTAATATCACTGCTGTGTCCCACGGTTTAATTAGCTCATCACTTTGGTACATAAAAAGAAACTGACGAGCAAGCCATGGCAGTTCAGCAGTTTTCTGTTAACCCGAACAACGGACTAAGTTGTTATTGCAAAGTAAATGATCCGATAGCCGAGCATCAACCACTGTGGTGCTGAAGCTGAACAGCTGTGCACCTCTTGCTCCTCCAGAGTCGGCCATTAGTCTCCTAGATGTGTTCACTGGAGGTTTACGGGCTGTAAGCACCCTCCCTGAGGTAGCGCTGTGGAACGCGGCCAGCTGTCCTTTATTTCCCGCAGTCCAGGCATAAAACAAGGGGGGGAAAACGGGTCCTTTTG
The DNA here is from genome assembly GCF_964030765.1 of Micromesistius poutassou. Taxonomy (NCBI): domain Eukaryota; kingdom Metazoa; phylum Chordata; class Actinopteri; order Gadiformes; family Gadidae; genus Micromesistius; species Micromesistius poutassou. The sequence continues at coordinate 13,298,504 of NC_140280.1, forward strand.
TGTTGGCCGCCGAGGCTCCAGGTTCACAGATTAACTAGGGAGCAGAGCGGCGTCAAGCCACCCGACGGAGCAGACGGGCACATTTTACACCGAAGGCCCCCTGGCCCGGCTCATACTTTTCCTATTACCCTTGGTCCTTCAGGTTGGAAAAGAAGGAACGTCAAGGGTATTGAATAACACTTTTAGCATTGGACATGTCCAGAGCGGGGGGGGGGGGGGGGCAGGAGAGTACTGGCTAGGCCAGGATCTTTGAATCCCAGCAGGTTCTGCTTTTGGTTCACTAATACCCAGTGTCCCCCCGTAGGGCAACCCGCCCTAACGGCTCGTTAATGAATGGAGAAAAAGTCCTCTGGTCCGCTAGATGACGAGGGTCCATAGCAGGGTTGGTACACCGTACACCTGCTAAGTTAGCGGATCGATTTGAGATTTGCAGATTTTGTGACGGCAAAAGGAGGAGTGCCTCTTGGACTGAGTAGAGACAGCAAAAGCGCGGCGGGATGCTCCATCAAACTTGTCAGATACGCTGCTGTAGCCGTCTGATGTCTGGGGACGGAACTCACCGGGAGCCCAGAGAACCGCAACGACAGAAATATGTATCGTCACCGCGGCACGAAGAAGTGCCTTTGTCTCGCGGGTGAGGGACGGGTTCGCTTTGGGGTTTTGCTGGATGATAGATGAGAAACACATTTTAAGTCAAAGCTCAGTGCAGAGACAAAACACAAAAGAGACAGCGAAGGAAGTGGCGAGAAATGTGGACAGTGGAAAAAATACACCACTTGAAATCTTGGGAAGGTATGAATGGCCCTGCTCACACACACTCATGTACGGGAGAAAAGGAATGTTTTGTTCCTCCTTGCCTCCTCCTTACACCATCTGCTCCTCCACCTCCTCTTGTCTCTCCTTATTGCTCCATCACCCCCCCCCACTCTCTCTCTCCCTCTCTCTCCTGTTGCTAGATCTTTCTTTAGAGGACTTTAGCCTCCCTTCACAGTTGTATGAATTCCACTGTTCCTCTTCCTCATTAGCATTAAATCCGGCAGCACTCCTTGTGTGTGTGTGTGTGTGTGTGTGTGTGTGTGTGTGTGTGTGAGAGTGTGTGTGTGTGTGTGTGAACTCAGATTACCCCCGTGTGTTTGTGCACACACCTCTTCTGCATAAGGGGTTAATACTGTTCACTCAGATGTCCAGTCACATCAGGAAGTCATCCAAAGATGCCAGAACCCACACAAACACACACAACCAACCTCACACACACATTCCTTTTCTCCTGTCTCTCTCTCTCTCTCTCTCCCTCAATGTCTCCAGCTCTCCCTCACAGCCTCCATCTCTTCACACTGAGCCAGTGTGGAGAGACAGAGTGAATCTCGATTTTTATTCAAAGGCAAGAAAGCGTGTAGCTGGTTGCTCTTAGAAGGCCTAAATCCCGGGAAGAGGGGTCAGTGCGGGTATGCGGGAGAACGCATGCACGTCACGCCCCATCTGCATCCACCCTTTCCGAAAAGAAAACATAATCCAATCAATGGATACAATAACTCTTCTCAGCAAAGGTTGACAAAGAGCCGTATATTTTTGTTTTCCAAACCCCCATGGCAGCCACACACCGCGTCTCCCGTCATCGGATGGTTGAGCTGACATTCAGGACCGGGGCCTGCTGGCTGGCTGGCTGCCAGCTGCTGCACCAGCAGCATCCACCTCCATGCCACCTCCAAGAGGCACACCGGAACCCCTCTACCTCCAGGTCCCTCAGAAGGTGGAGGTTTACCTCAAGACCCCTACCTCCATGTCCCTCAGTGGGTGGAAGACGACCTGAGCCCCTCTACCTCCAGATCATTCAGTAGGTGGATGTTTACCGAACCACCTCCACATGCCTCAGTAAGTGAAGGTTCCACGTATCAACTTTACTGAGGGGGGGGGGGGGGGTGGTGTATAGATGTGTGGGTCAGGATGAATCAGAGGCAGACAGCATATTGAAGGCCGCTTCCATCCGGAGCCAAGAGAAGTGGTCTTCATATCTCAGAGACGCTGCGCTCCCGAGACCAGCTTCAGATAGCGACTAGATGGCGTGTGATGTCAAGGGCCAAAGGAATTAGCTTTGTGGGATTTGGGGTTTTATATGCACGTTGTGCAGAGAAAGGGCTGATAAATGGGCGATTAGGGAGTCTGTCTCAGTCTCGTCTGATGATAATGGGCGTCTCGGTCTATCGGTGTCGGTAAGAGGTATAAAATAAAACAATGAATGGGGTGAGAGAGGGGAGGAGGGGAGGTTATTTTGGAGGGGAGGGTTAAACCAAGCCGTAATAATCCACCACTTAGTATTTTCATAGCTTCCCTGGATGGGAAGCATGAGACACAAAACTCCCCGCGTCAGTTCTCGGAAAGAATGTTCTGGGAAAACATGGTTTTGGGAAACAGGCGAACGATGCATAGTGATAAGGAGCTTAAGGCATGTTGGACGGGTATTTTTAGTTACAACCACAACAAAAAAACAAAAAATAGGGAATACTAAGGCTGTTATTCTTCGTCTGCATCGGTTAAGGTGATCAGGACTCTACTTTTTTGTTAAATATTACTTAAAATCTATATGCCACAATGTTTTCCAATGAAATGATTGTTGTTATTATACAAACATCGAGATACAAGTATTGTTAATATTTTTGCCATTGTCTCAAACAGACGGAATACACAATTTTTTTAATGCATGTATTTTCATTTCTATAATTCTACAAGACTTGTTTTTTAGATGTTTATGTCTGTTTGAGAGCATCTTCAGTTTAGAATTTCAATAAGCTCAACTATAGTAATGACATGTGGTGTGCTACACACCAAACAAAGGCTTCCATCTTTCCACCTGTCACACAGACGAGTCTAGCTGATAAAAGAAAAACCAGTCCACCTTTCATCGCCTCTACACTGACTACACAGGCTCTTGTTTTCTGCCGGGGCCTTTTAGATCCATATCCATCAGAGACAGTCCCGTTTTGAACTATAAACCGGGAAGTCACCGACATGCACACTCCAACACACACACACACACACACACACAGATGTACATGCACCAACACATAAGTGACGCTGAACAGAGCATGCCCTCGCAGCATCACAACAGCCTATCGAAGGGTTCCTATGGGGAGCGGTCAACTGAAGTTCAATGCCTCATGGCACATTGACACACACACACACACACACACACACACACACACACACCACTAACCCAGTCTTCAACCTCGATCCGGTCACGCTAGCATCTAGTTTATTCATCAGGACACGTCTCTGTACAGCCATGCATGTTAACCTATAGTGGGGGAGCTTCAGCTGCACATGCATTTGACAGCCAGACAGTTGCCCCCCTCACCCACTGCGGGGAAAACAGTCCTACCCACTGCTTCCTACTCATGACCCAGTTTACCCATAAGAGGACTTCAAATGAGAACGCCACGACAGGAATTATGCGGCGAGGAGAGTGTCTGCTTAGCACATTTATAATTGGATCGGCTGTTGTGAGAGAATGTATCGAATGTTAAAAAGAGAATAGGTGTGAGGGAGGAGAGCAGAGCTTTAAAGATACCGACATCGGTCTGTGAGAACGTCATCACACTTAGAGACAGGACGGCCCGTCTCAGAGGGTTGCTTATAGAGAGACAGACAGACAGACAGAGACACACAGACAGACAGAGAGAAAGGGAGGGGGAGCGAGACAGAGAGATAGACCGAGAGAGACAGATGTGGCGAGACATGTATGGAGACAGAGAGAGACGGCGAAAGAGCAAGATGCAGAGAGAGAGAGAGAGCGAGGAAGACGGAGAGTGTGAGAGAGCAGGGCCGAGAGAGAGACTCAGGGACTATTTTCTATGCTAAACCATTTCTGAGGGATTTGTCTCATCCTTGACACGTGTCATGATGCTGTTGATTCTAGGTTCTCGTGGGGATTCAACCCCAGTCCTCTAAAGCCAGGGCTTCCAAGGCTGGCATTCTCTCTCACACACACACACACACACACACACACACACACACACACACACACACACACACACACACACACACACACACACACACACACACACACACACACACACCCTCAGAGATTAATTAACAATCTATGTGGCAGCTGCTGCACTCCTGTGGGAATACAGAAGGCCTTGGGATGCATGTCTTACTAGGGAAGGCGGAGCTGTTTACCCGTTGCTCTTTGCAAATGCCACAGGTCTGTCAGTCGAGATACAAGATGAAAGTAAGAGTTGCAGGGACATTAGACTCAAATTAAAAATATTTAGATTTCATAATAATATAACTAACATTTCTATTCCATTTCTAGCTCAGTGGCCATAACTTATTTGTTCACATTTTTTGGAAGGAAAATTTTCAGCATTTTCCAAACAAATATCCTAATTTGCTCTGATCACAATTGAATTTATAAACAATTTCTACAAAGAAGATTGTGACTGAGATCCGTCTATCGGGGATCCCCACCTATGGACAGACATCGGTCACGGGCGGGGCACTGAAAACCACCTGCCTATTGACAGGCTCCAACGTCCTCAATCTCCTCCCAGTGCTTCCAGGCCAGCGGAGCAAACATGACTATGGTCATTGCTTTTAAATGGATGAGCTTAATGGCGCGTTGCTAGAATGCAGCACCGTTCAAAAGCAGCACACACCTTCTCCATGATGCTCAAACTGAATCATTTTCTTCTGAATGAATAAGAGATAAGGAGAATATATTACCAAGGAATGAAACCCCACGATAAGAGAGGAAGACACTCACACCCTAAATGACAGAGCTGTTTTTATGCTGAACGGCGCCACTGTGTGTGTAAAGGATTTCGCCATGAGCTTTGTTCTCAGCAGATGATTCAATCTTGCAATAATGAAATTCATCTCTTCTTCACGCACGCACACACACACACACACACACACACACACACACACACACACACACACACACACACACACACACACACACACACACACACACACACACACACACACACACACACACACACACACTTGACCTGTTAGGATCCTGGCGAGTGAGGGAGAGCCGGCAGTGAGACCAACTGAGGAGAGAGGGATGGGGGTAAGGGAAGGGTTAGTCTAACTCGAGTAGAAACCTTGGGGTGCAGCAGGGGTGCCAAGAGTGGGATGTGTGGGGCTGAGCGAGCAGAGTCCCTCTGCTGCCTTAAGGATTAATTCCCTCTTCCCTTTCATCTCAAGCAGTAGGGGGCCATATTATTAAGCACAAGAGAAATGAGCAGGGGGAGAGTCGTAGTAAGAGAAGGAGTTTGCGGGGTTATGGTTGTCGGCCTGTTTATACAGTAGCATAGTGGTGCAGGGTGTGGCAAGTGTGTCCTCCCGGGTTTTTGTCCGGGTGTACCCGTGTTCACGCGACGGTAAACCCTTCATACCCGAGAACGACCAAGTGAACGTACCAGCACCATCGTGGCGTGCTGCAACTTTTACTTTGAAAAACGCATTTGAATACAGTTAGCTCAGACGCACAGCTGCAGTCCGTGCATAAACTTGCAAGTCGTCCCGAGTTGATGTGGGGACACATACTGCCGTCTTCCTCTGTAACTTTTTCAGCCAGCGTAGCAGTTCACCAACAGTCGACGGTCGGCGTTTTTAAGTGTGTGTTTAATGTGTGTGTTTAAGACTGGAAGGTCCCATGTGCCGTATCTAAGCTCCGGTGACCTAGTTAGTGAGGAGGAGAGGAACGCCGCGCTCCTCTGAATTATTCAATCCAAGGCTAGCCGGGGTTAGCCACCTGCAGCACAACGCAGACCGGAACACCAACACTCTATTCAAACTAAAATTAGCATTTTTGCTAAATTTGAATTGAAGTAATAAACAACAAACGCCAACCTTAATGTCTGGAAAATGTTCAAACTGGTGCATAGACAGTCTGATACTAACTAAAGTAAAGTGGTGGGTCAGCAACAGAGGGGAAACCGGGATGGGTCAACCTGGTCCCCTCTGCTCGTGAGAGAGCTGGGATGGGTTACTCTGTATTTCTAACCAGTCGAACACCATCGATCGCCATCTCCCTGAACACCCGCCCACTGCCGCGGCCAGCCCAGACCCCCGATCACCAATGAAACGGCCGCTAAACCCAATCAGTGGAAGGTCGACACCCCATCAGAAGGTGAATAAGCCATCGCTGAGACCCGCTGAGAAGTCATCTACCCACCGGTGGGGGAAATCAATGGTGACGCCCCCCGGCTATGGAGCCAGGGATTCGGGGGGGGGGCGTGGTGTGTGGGTCTTGCAGGGGTGACGGAGCAGCTTTGACGTACAGAAGCACAAACAAACATTTTGCAGGACGGAACCCACCGTCCACCGCTGGCATGAGCCCAGCAGATTGGTAGCTACTCCGGCCGTCTCCACACACACACACACACACACACACACACACACACACACACACACACACACACACACACACACACACACACACACACACACACACACACACACACACACACACACACACACACACACCCTTTCTCTCGCTGCGTCTCTGGTGTTATTGCCCTGCTCCTCCGTTCCTCTCCCCTCTCCCCTCCTTCCCTTTCAGCCCCGTGGATGAAGAGGTGGAATTGCAAAGCAAACGGCAGCGCTGTTTACGATGGAGGATCGATGGGGAGCAGCTAATGGGGGGATTAGCGATGAGACAGCAGCGAGGGGCTGCTCTTTGTCTCCTGCGGTGCTGTGCTGGTTATACTCAAAGGGGCCCCCGGGGTTGGCCGGTGTCTGACCCGGCCTGATCCCAGAGCTCGGCATCAAAACAAGCGTTAGAGTATACAGGGAAAGGTAGGCAGGTGTGGAGGTGTCGGGAAAACAACTTGAGGAGAGCAACGAGACGAAAGCACTGCGGCGGACGAAACACTAAAACACCTTTTTCGGGGGCGGCATGAAGATGACTCACCTTGGCGATTATGTCATTCTAAACACTTTGGAAATCAAAGCCATTTAGGCCCCGCCGTAGCCACGGCCCGCCTCGCTCAAAGACTCCCACTCGGTTCTTTGAAGGTAGAACTGCGCTTGGCTTCGGCTGTCTCACACCCCCGCTACATCAACGTATCCGTGTCCTGTAGGGGACCTGTTTTTTTTTTTTTTATATATGTGGCGGTTTTAACGTTAGTCAGAAGAATTCAGGACGGGGGGGGTTATGCAACAAACAGCTTTGGGCAAAAAAAAAGGTGCACAGATAAGCTTCTGTACAATGGACACTGTTAGAAGAAGCAGAACAAAACAAGACTATTGAACACTTCTGTTGTATGGGGTTCGTCTTCTTTGACATTAGCACAACTTTTTCCCTCAAGTGTAATGTCCATTTGAAAAGAAATGTACTCACTCGTACTTAATGGTTTAATGGAGTGGCCTACTTAACACTTAATGGCAGACAAATCCTGTTCCACCACTGGTGAGCGTCCACCTCTATGTGTGAAATGTTTTCACGTTTTGACAAGGCCCTTAAATGGAGAAGCGGTAAAAACTATAATGGCTGTTCTAGTGGGTTCAAGAGGTCCATCTGCCACTGACAAACGGAGGTCATGGCTTCTATTGGGTTCTGAAAGGAAAGAGCGACTTTCTTGTATTTCACATCATCTTGCTCTATCGAAAGCAAAATCTACCAAAACTGACATCCCTAGTCATGACACCAACAACACTGAATGAAAAGCAAAACACCAGAAAGGAAAAGCACTGCAGCATTAAGTTGTTTTCTACCTCACTCCACAGACAGCCGTTGCTGAATCCACTGTAGCATCTCAGAGGAAATGCGTGTTTGCAGAAGTTGACAACAACAGTTGCCCAGGGTAACCAGCTGCAGTGGCACAAGGAGTTGGAACCAAGCTGCAGTAGACGCTGCTCTGTTCATTACAAACACAAACAACTAGAAACGGGATCAGGCATCAGATCTGGACCGGCAGCCCTTGCAGGGCGGGAAGGGGCTTTCAGATGGTCACAGAAACCCCATAACACCAGCGGACAAGACGCTGTGTGCATGGGGCCCCCCCCGACAGGAAACGGACGGCCCTGAGAGAGGAAGTCATAACGCTGGATCAAAAAGCCTGTCATTGACACAAGCCTGCCATAGGAACTGCGTAATGTGAGGGAAAGTAATGGTCTTCAAAGTGTGCCCACGCTGATAACAGTCTTTTTGATGTGTGTCTGGAAAGGGTTTCTGGCCACATGGAGGGTATCACATTACACTTGGAACCGACCACAAGTCAGCAGTCGTCAGACTAATTAGTGCCGTTGCTGCTGTGTAGATACAGATGTAAGATACAGATGTAACATACACAACCTTTCCCACAGGCACCACCTCTGACCAGGGAAAGTGAAATACTCTACGATTTACACATTTGACAGAAATGGCTGTGGATCATAATTGTAGCGATGTATGGCTGGGTATCTACCATCAAAACCAAAAGAGTGGGGACTTTACAACGTGTTGAAGTTGTACCGGGGAAAATGAATTCTGACAATTTTCAGTCTGTCATCTTGGTTTTAGAGAACGAAAAGAAAATGTCAGTTGCTCTCCATTAAATCTTTGCAAAAAATAACTTAATTCCTTACAAATCAGAGGGGTTTGGTTTTAATAAACTGCAGCAGTACTGCAACACCCAGTGTCTGGCTGTGGATGTGGGAGTTCAGTTGAATCGTTTTTTTTTTTGTCCATACATCTGGAAATACTGGCATACTGTCATAAACACAGTGGCCCACACAGTCCGCTATATCAGCCCCCGCTGCAGTTACCATCGGCAACGGCCAGATTTATCTGAGCATTCTGAAACGTTTGGACTATGTTGCCGTGTCCTCGGAGGACTTTGGGACTAAATGATGATATATATGATAATGTCGTTTCCATGGAAGTTGTTAAGGAGTCGTGATGAACAGATTCCGTCTTGAGGATGGGCTAGTGAGTCCGGAGGGGCCGTGCCCCTCTGACTCACAGATAAACAGGGAGGACAACAGATCTCTCTGCAATCCTGCCGCATGTCTCGAGCTAATTCAGACCAATTTAAGACTTCAACAGATAAGACCTTTTATTTGTCCACTTTGTAGATACCAAGTGTATTACACCCATCTAGGTCCCTTAAGAATCACAGCACAAGCCCGCAGCACGCTGCACACTGGGATGTATTCGAGGAGTCATTTGTTATGGATATTTATTCCCCTTCTATCCTTCGGTAGATATTAATCTATTATTACTGCCCTTTCAAACTTTTTTTTCTTCTTTCTTTTAGCTCGGCAATTTAGCTGTCGGGAGAATGGAAATCTTGAAAGGTTAAAAGGGTGTATGGAAATTGACCGTTCCGTTTGGTTGGGATTGCTGAGCGATTGCAGCGTTTAAAGTGCTTCTTTTCCACCCCGTAGAATGGAGCCCCTGTGTCTTGGATTCAGGGTGTTTGATTAAATGCGGGGTTGAAGGCTCTGTTCACAACCAGATGAGGCATAAGAGCAATAGCACAATGCACTGTGCAACAGGGGCCAAGCAGACGAAGATCAGAAACCTCTATTCAGAATCCCCTCAGAAGTCAATGGAGACACAGGGGACGATAAAGTTAACTCTTGTAGTTCTAGTCACATATACTATGACATCATACTATACAATACATATTGTTCAATTATAGTGGTCCATTATAATCACAAGAATGAAAACCATCAGATTTTTCATGAAGAGACAGAAAATGGTCAGGATGGTCGGGATGTGTCTATATCTGACTACAATACCTATGGTAAGACAATTCAGAGGTTATTAAGAGGAAAAAATGTTGAGGCTGTTCATTTTCCTCCAAAATAAATACTTTCCGTATCTCTCGTTTCTCAAATGTAGCACTTGGAGCACTTTGTCTATTTGATGAATTGTACGTTCTATAAAAGCCTCAGCTAAATAAATGCAATGCAATACCAAAAGAAACAAAAAGCTCAAGGGGAAATAAAGGGACTACAGTTATAATGGAAGGCCTCAAGCCTCAACAACAACACAAAAAGAGGCTCAGCAACGTAACAAGATAATGTAACGGCGTTGGGCATCACAGGCCTCGCCGCGCTGCCTGCGTCCACACACCCACACCACCACCACCACCGACCGCAGCTGCTCCAGGAAGAGGCCAGTCCTCAAGCAGACCACTGTATGGCTACCACGTCTCTAATAACAACATGCAGAACCACAGGGGGTTGGGTCATGCCTTGCATCACACACACACACACACACACACACACACACACACACACACACACACACACACACACACACACACACACACACACACACACACACACACACACACACACACACACACACACACACACACACCTCTCCCTTTGCTAGCCCCATGTGGAAGAAATCACAGTCACTGTAGGATAAACAATAGGAGGGTAGAGGCGGAGGAGGCCATGTCAAGCAACCAGGCCTTGGGCAAACTCCTGGACTGGTTGGGCCCGTCATGGGCTGCCCTAGTGGGAGTTCTGGTAATGGTGGTGGGGGGTAGAGAAGGAGGGAGGGATAGAAAATAAGAGGACTAGAGGAGATATAGTGGGTGAGAGTTGGTTCTGGTTCTGATGATCTCAGATGAGGAAAGTGAAGCGCCATCTTCCCTGCACCACACACACACACACACACACACACACACACACACACACACACACACACACACACACACACACACACACACACACACACACACACACACACACACACACACACACATGAGTGGAGACCAAAGGGAGAGGTCTTGAAGGAGAGCTGCCTCTGGGGCGTGGGACATGGTCTGCAATCAGTTGGTTCCCCCTGTGGCCCCAGGCCAACGGATATAGTGAACTTCTGAGGTTGTTCAAATGTCAGCCTCTGGCTGCTCTGGACACCACCATCGCAAGTCTGCTGCCTTTGAGTGAAAGGTAACAACATTACCTGTAAGCTGCTAGAAGGATACGCCGGAAAATCTATGAAATGTTTTCTTTCAGCAGCAGAAGCACAAGAGGTGCCCGGCAAGTCTGTGCACGCTCTCAGTCTGTGCACGGTGTGTGTGTGTGTGTGTGTGTGTGTGTGTGTGTGTGTGTGTGTGTGTGTGTGTACTGGTCACACACCAGCGATCCACAGATCTGGAAGCCTCACGCCGAGAGGGGCCGGGGCAGAGCCCACAGAACCACGCGCGTCATGGCGACAGAGAAGAGGTGAAGAGTGTGAAATGAGAATCAGTTGATTGGTCAGCCGGGGATGACGAAAGAATTACGGTGAAAAAATGAATTCCAAAAAGTTGAGTTATCCGCCATCACAGCCCCTCTCCGCCACATCTCTCTTTGATTCGGCGAGAAAGAATAATCGATTCGATTCCAACTTCTCTTTGCAGTTAAAATTGAATCCATTGTTTGGCTTGAGCCTTTCATAAAGGCACACTTGTATGCTACCAAGTAACAAAAGGAGTGGTAAAATATAGACTTGAGCGTGGGCCGCGCAGGAACACGAGGGCAAGGCCACGGCCAGAGAGGGAGCTAATGTAGCAGAGGAGGAGGGAGCGGAGATGAAAGAGCGAACAAGTGATTAGGGAGCGAAAAACCTAAAACGGACGATGTGAGATTACACAAGACACAGAGAGAGAGACAGCGAGGCCTCTTCTTTGTTCCTTCCACACCGCGAGAGGCGAGCTGCAAGCTGCAGCAGCAGCAGCAGAGGATGACTTTGAGATCTGGCGTCATCATGCTTTTTGGCAGAATAGGGAGCTTTTTTTTTCTTTCCAAACGAATGGAAATAATAATTAAATTTTCATACAGAATCCAAGTCGTCTGGATTTTTCTCGTTCAACAATGGGCTACATAAGAGGAAGTCCTCCACACATCCTGGGCGATAAGGGGGGGGGGCGAGGAGCCCTCGTCCGTCTCGGGGTCTAATCTAATTCGGGGGGTAGATGATACAGCTTGGTGCCTCCGTACCAGTGCCACAGTGGGGAAAAATGTCTTTGTACCGGACGACCTTTACGAAACACTTTGAAACTATTTCCAACCGTCTAGCTCTACACGAAGACAAGGGACACTTGTCCTTGTGTGCGGTGGGGCCCTCTCTCTGCCCCTTTGTTTTCCATTTACTCCACTGCATCACATATTTGGCCACCGTCTGTTACTCTCTCTCTCTCCCTCTCCCTCTCCCTCTCTCTGCAGCTGTGCAGCATGTGGCGCTCCACAGCAGCAGCAGATCTCGGCTACATCTGCTGTCAGTCCTCCAGCACTCCTCCACTGGATGGCTGATTATGTAACACAGTAATGAAGAGCCATCAGCCCGGCCGCCCGGCCTACCCCACCAATCATCTCTGACACACACACACACAGTATAAGCTGCTGCTGTGTGCTTATGTGAGTGAGTGAGAGAGAGAACCAGAAAATATAATGTAAAATAAGTAAATATAAAAATATATACAGATTCTTTGTTATGGCATACGAGCTCAGTGATTCTTCTTCTGCGCCACCCCTCTTCAGTGTCACCGTGTGGCTTTGTCAAAACACATTTCCGGAAGTTCTCACTCCTCGTCTGCCGTCACCAGAAACACCCGAGTCAAGAGGAACGGACCAGAGATCACAGACACGGACATAGATCACACACACAGGAAGACAGATGCTCATCAAGTGAGACTCTGTTCTGTCTGTGAGTCACACACAGAGTCATGAGGTCACGTCCACCCTCAAAGTAAAGACGCGTTCTCGCCGTACCTTCAGATACGTATAGGTGTGTGCCCGGTACAGAAACCCTTGTTCCTTGAGGTAAGCCGTTCACATGGGGAGGGTTTCAGGGTGTGTTCAGGTAGTAGAGGCTGACGTCTCCCCCCCCCCCCCCCCCCCCGTGTGTGCATGATTTTAGCAGCAGGGTGTGCCGTGCACCGCACACACTACAAAGAAATCTGCCAAACGAGCGCCACCGGGATCAAGCAGGCTTCCTCCTGCGTTCCCATTCAGATCCACCCAGTACCAAACAAAAACAGAACCAAACGCTGCTCTGTGCGAGCGGGAATGAGCTTCGACACATGAGACACGAACACAAGGGGGGAGTAAGGGGAGAGTAACGACTTCATAACATGGTGGTGGGGAGTCGGCGGGGGGGGGTTTGAGTTAGCAGCAATATCACTCCATGGTAGCGGGATTCTTTGAAAGCTGTAATGCACACAACGTTCAGTCACACACACACACACAGTCAAACACGCACACACACACACACACACACACACACACACACACAGTCAAACACACACACACACACACACAAAACTGGCAGAAACAAAGTAATGAACCAGGATGTTAGTGATGAGTTATTGATGTCATTTGCATTGGGATACCCATTAGAGTGCGTGTGTGTGTGTGTGTGTGTGGGGGGGGGGGGGGTGGGGCATGTTTGTGTGAGCATGTGTATGTGAGCGAGTGTGTGTGAGTGTGTGTCCCCAGGGAGTGTGAAAACATGACAGACTGCAGCTGTTAATGTAGAGGGGCCACAACATGATAGATGAGAATATCCTTAGGACCAATTTATATTCATATAGACATGAACACAAAGGGACACACGACAGACCACAGACATAGGCATGCACGTGCATGTGCACACACGCACGCACGCACACACACACACACACACACACACAGGGCGAGAACAAAGAAGGCAACGTTCCATGGAGTCACTGAGTCCCTTTGTAAATTCTACAACAAATACGCCTAACTTTCAGAAGAAGAAGAAAGACCCGTCAAACACAAAAATGAAACAGAGATATAGGACGAAAAATCATTCAGTTCTGAATATTAGGAATTCTCTGTCCTCAGGCATGACATTAAAGATCCAGCTGTTTCAATAGAAGACCGTTGATCCATGTTGTGAACAAGGGAACACAATATGCTTGGTTTGAAGAAATCGATGAGAAGTCATCTCACAAGTCTCCTCGTCAAGTCTCCTCGTCAAGTCTCCTCCTCAAGTATCAACACCAATCCCATTACTCTCCCCTTAACGAGAACACTTGCTTTGAGTTCCCTCCATAGTCAAGTCCCCTAAGTCCCCTTTCCCTATTAAATGGGACACCAGTATAATTCATATTATGCAAATTAGCGTAACAAACGTGCTCCCCTACATCACGCGCAGCATCGACGTGTCTACACTACGGGAAGAAGCCTGCTACTATTTTCATTCGCGTTTCAAAATGTGAACCTTGTGTCGAAAATAAGACGACCTACACATTCAGATTGTATAGTTAAATAATTGAACATAATCATAATGTATAACTGTTTGAGATACATGGGAAAATTGCCGCTTGCTGAGTTTGAAAGTTATCCTGGGTAATTTGTGATACTCCCTTAGCTGCAAGTGAGGTACCGAGCTGGCTAGCTGCCAAGGGATGATTTTAAGGGAAAATAGGCCCTCCCTCTTGCTCCCTAAGCGCACATTCTAGGGCTAGGGGAAGTAATGGGACGGGGCCCGAGTCTCCTCACAAAGTCTCCTCCTCAAGTCTAACCCATCAACTCTCCTCATAATGTCTCCTCACCAAGTCTCCTCCTCAAGTCTAACCCATCAACTCTTCTCATAATGTCTCCTGCTCAAGTCTCCTCACCAAGTCTCCTCCTCAAGTCTCCTCACAAAGTCTCCTCACCAAGTCTCCTCACCAAGTCTCCTCCTCAAGTCTCCTCCTCAAGTCTCCTCCTCAACTCTCCTCACCAACTCTCCTCCTCAAGTCTCCTCCTCAAGTCTCCTCCTCAAGTCTCCTCCTAATGTCTCCTCCTAATTGATGATCACAATCTCGGGGTCTCCAGTGAAGGTACTGACGAGCACGCGGTGGCGGGCTCAGAGGCCTCTGACCTGCTGGTGTCAGCGCGGCCCGTCCTCCCGTCCCGGCCCCACGACGCCCTTCCCGCCGTGCCCTGACACGGCCCCGTTCTCCTCGCTAAAAACATGACCTTTTCTCCCGGAAAGCCTTCAAACCATCTCAAAATGTCAAACTCTCCATACCACCACCTTTTCACCGGACGCCTGTCCGCCCCCGGAATGTACGTGTGCGTGCGCACGTGTGTGCGCGCGCACGTGTGTGCGCGCGTGTGTGTGTGTCTGCCTGCTTCCATGTGTGTTGACTTGATGGATTTTTACAACAGTTTCTTAAGAGGGAAAGGCTTCCGAACGCCGGCCGCCCCGACGTTTACAAGCCCCTCTTGCCATGGCTAGCCAGCAGCACCGTTTGGCTAATGTGTGCCAGGAACACGGGCCGTTAGCGCACTCCCCCGCCTCCATTATCCCCCCCCCGACCACCACACTTGCGCGGCGTTGACAGCGGTCCTACGACCCCCCTTCCACAAATAAAAGCGGTCCGGTTTCCCTCAACTGGAAAGAGCCAGGGCATTAACGGGGCTGGGGGCCGGGCCCTCCGCTTCCACCGGGGCCACAAATGCATGCACTTAAGGTAAGAAGCCTTTGATGAAAAGTTGTCGGTCAAATCTATTTTTTTTTTTTTAATCAGTGAGACTTGGTACTGGGTTCAAGGCCCCGTCGTCCTGGGCCTATGCTGGAGCCTGGTGGCCTCACCCCCCACCTGCTCCTCAGGCCTCACCCCCAACCTGCTCCTCAGGCCTCACCCCCCACCTGCTCCTCGATCTGCCACCAGTCTGACTTCACTGTGTGTGGTCACTGTGTTGGCTGTTCTCGCTTTGGGAAAAAAAAGCTAAATGACTCAATGCTAAATAATGAATCAAATCAAATAAATAAATGAAATAAAGCAAACCCTGAGTATGAGAGGAGGAGGAAGGTGGTGGTGGGCGGGGGGGGGGGGCGAGAGAGAGAGAGATAGCAAGAGTGAGAGAGAGGGCGGGAGAGAGAGAGAGAGAGAGAGAGAGAGAGAGAGAGAGAGAGAGAGAGAGTGAGAGAGAGAGAGAGAGAGAGAGAGAGAGAGAGAGAGAGAGAGAGAGAGAGAGAGAGAGAGAGAGAAAAGAAAATCCTCCTACACAGTTATATACCTTGAAGGTAAGACAAAGTGTTCCGGTAAGGTGCATGAAAGACAATCTCGCACGCCCAGATAAGATAAGGGAGAGTGTGAGGAATGAAAGAGCATGAAGTGAAAGTCTGAGATTCTGCGGTGGGGGGGGGGGGATGGGTTGGGGGTGGCCGGGGGGGGGGTCTGTAGTCGGGTGACGCAGATGAAAGCGTCAGCCGCTGAGGGAGATGCATTTCAGGAGCACGAATCAAGAGGAGGGTGCGCAACCGCCCGTCGTTGCGTAACGCCCATACAGAAGACGACAAGTACTCCACCACGGCCGGGGGGGGGGGGGTCACGTCGGGGTCACGGCAGAGCAGCACCCCCATAGCGCCTGACGTCAGGAGAGATGTGAGGTGTTGTGTTGTGTTGTGCCAGGCGATTCGTTCTGCGAGCATCACTGCCAGCCTCGCTGGGACAGTGTTCTCGTCCGCCATGCCCGACACAAAACACAGCCGGCTCTGGCTGCTCCCCCCCACCCCCCCCCCCACCCCCGAGACGTCGCTCTGGTGATTGTGTTTGTGAGCACCGGGGTAGGGAGGACCGTGGCTCGGGGGGGGGTCGTGTTGGACGTGGTTTTAAAGTCTACTGCCTGTCCCGGAGCCCAAACAGTGTCAATAATAACAGTGCGAGGGTCTTGTTGTCGGGTCGATCGTCGGGTCATTTAGGTCACGCCTCGTGTAAAAACTGATACTCTGCTAAACGCCGGCGGCGACCGCGGCGGCAGAGGACGCGTTCAACGGACGTCGTTTGAGTGATGATTGCGATTGAGCATCCGTGGCGCTGTGAGAAGAATCCATTGGTGTTGGTCAGGGTGAGAGACTCGTACTGTGGGATTAGTGAAGTGACTCTCAGAGGTCAGAGGTCATCTCCTGAGGGGATGAGGTTGGAGAGGGTGACCTTTATCCCCCTCGCCTTCCAGCAGTACACCTCCAATGATTCTGCTTATGTGCCTCTTCCTCTCGGTGGGCATGTTCACGTGTGTGATATATGTGGAGCGCGCGCGCGCACACACACACGCGCACACGCACACACCAGAGCAAACCGAAAAAGAAACAGCTGCCTGGGCTAAGCTCCCATGAAGCGGGCAAATGCAATACTTGGAAGGACCGTTTAAAAACAGAACACAGACGGAATGAGAATGTCAACAACGATCCTCGTTTTATCTTCACACTGCCAAACATTCTGTTGGACTAAGTGCCACGACGTTCACGTTAAACAAACATGTTGACGTCGAGCCCGCATCGAAAGCATTACAAGACGGGCCCCGACCGCCATCCAACAATGTGGCGCAACTCACAGGTCTCAACACCTCGGAACTGGACCCTGCTTGGATATCAGCTTTCTCCTGTGAGCAGAGTGGAGCACCAACCATGGGGGCCAGAACAACATCAACAGAAAAGACTGCCTTCCAGTCTGCCATGCCCATTTAAGGTCATTTGGTATTTCAAGGGCTTGTTAAATAAATGAGAGGGTCTCTGGGGAGCTAAGCCAAACATCCCATGCTCCTTCCCAGCCCACAGGCCCGACCAGCAGAGGAGTGCAGGGCAGCTCCAGAGGCCGCGGCGCTGCAGTGGAGCCCTGTCGCTGGGACCGAGACGTGCAGAGGAAACCTAAAACCACCGGAGGAGATGGAGGATTGGCACAACTTTGGCACAACTTTAATATGTGCACACTTTGATTGTTGTTCGATATGTATTGAAACATGTTTCAGTACTCGCTGCAAGTGCAGGCGATTAACAAGTGATTGATTTTTTGCACGAATTGGATGTTGTTTCGTTATTTATTGCCATGTGGCTCTGTGATCCGTTGGAAATGGTGCTTATGAGTTTTGCATTTAAGATGAATCACTTTGAAATCATGTCTTGAATTCCACTTTGCGTTCCTCTCTCCCTCAACTCCTTGAGATATTGGTTCCAGAGTGCCTCCGGATACAGGGCCGCCTAAACAATCAATCAATCAAACATTCCATCAAACAACCACGAACCGACCCGACGGTCTCTGTGATGAGGAGCTACAGAGCGACAAACCGACGTCCCCACAGCCGAGGAACGCATCCGCCTTATAGAGTGGACACGCACAGACAGATGCAAATGAAAACACAAGATCACCACACAAAGCCACCGTGAAAAATACATTCTCTTCATTTTAATTCCTCTCAAATCTCATTTTTTCCCCTCAACAAACCAAGCTACATAACATGTGGTGTGTGTGTATGTGTGTGTGTGTGTGTGCATGTTTGTGCGCACATGCACGGTTTTTTGTGTGTGAATGTTTGTGCACGGTTTTGTGCGTGTGCATGTACGTGTGTGTGTGTTCATAAGTACACGAGCACGTGTGTGTGTGTGAGCCAGCAAGCGGCGTGCCTGCATGCGTGTCCACGTGCGTGTGCCTTGTTTGTTTCTTGGTCGATGGTTATTGTTGGCTGGGAGTGGATGTTCCCAGCAGCAGCAGCAACAACAACCAGAAGAGCCAGCGGCAGAGCCCTGTCTCTGCCTGGCAGCCCTGCCCGTGAGCGTGGGTGCACGGCATTACCCTCCGCAGGCGCACTGTAATTATTACGTCTTATTAAGCCGGAAGGCTTGATCGGGCTGCCCACTCGTTCTCGACAAGAGCCAGGGAAATAAAAGGAGCAAATCACATTCAAGCACATGCGTGAGCCCGCAGCGGGCATTCTGGGTGCTCTCTGGTAAGCCGGGCTAATCTTAAAAAGGTGGGCGCCAACTCAATTAACCCAGGCGAGATAAAAGCCTGCATGTTGAACCACAGACAGGAGGGGAGACGGGACTTTGCGGGAACGTTAGGTTGGTTTTGGCGACGCAGCGAAGAAGAGTTGTTCATTATTTAATTAACCTTTTAATGAGGTTAGCGGGTAACTTGAGGTCAGTTACAGTTCACTTAGTGGTGCTCATCATCTCCTGAACATTTTGAAGAGAGAATGGCTTATTTACAAATATTAAAAAGACATTAATGGACTTGCAACTATAACAAGTCAACAAAGTGTAACCCGTTTCTTACAATACATATTATTTATATAAGTATGATGTTTATATCACGACAACTTTGATTTTATGAGCAAATCATGATGCAAGCTTTATTTGCATCCCTGGCCTGAACCCACCCGTGAAGCACTGAAAACGTTTTGCTTGTTCGACCGCACTGTGCAACGGCAAGGCAACGCGTCCCGATAGGCACTCTGGTGATGCAACGATGCCTCGAGTACATCCCCGCTCTACAGCCAGGAACGCTGCAGAGCCAAGTGCGCTAACATATCCATACATTCCTCAGCGGCTACGCATTGAGCTAGCTGATACCCCGGTTAAGAGATCACTGAGGGAGTTGGGGAGTTAGTTGGGGGGGGGGGGTCGTGGGTGAATGCAATCCACACTCTCTCCACAAAACAACCAAAGCTCTCTCCGCAGCCAGAACCCCCGAACACACTTAAGCTCTCTGCCTCACGGAGCTCCGGAGTGAGTGGAAGCAGAAGGTGACCCCGGGTCCTCCCTGGAGGAAGCCTGCCAGTCCCAGGGCAAAGAGCCAGCGTCAGCCAAGGGAGACGCAGCAGCAGCAGCAGCACGCGGTCCGGGGTTCCTGTAGCAAAATACCTCTTTGCTTTGTTTGTTTTGCTTTTTCCACACACGCACGCACGCACACACACACGATGCAGGCACGCGCACACACCAGAAACTTCAGGGTCGGGGACTGAAGAAAGGTACGTACTACAAAGCGTTTCCTTTGTTTGACGCCTGACTTTCTTTGAATTTTTTTTTTTTATAATAATACAAATAAATAAATAAGGACGGCTAAGTAATCCAATCTTGCCCCACTTTCTCTCTCTCTCTCTCTGTCTCTCTCAGGTTGTTTGAGAGGAGTTTTCTACTCCCATGGGGACCAGACACCTGCCTCTCTCCTATGCAAGACGTCATTCCAATGCAGGGAGCAGCACAACAACAAACAACAACAACAAACAGCAAACACTCAGCCAGAAAGCATTTGACTCATTTCAAATCTGTTGTATCATTATTCTCCTCCCAGTGGGGGGGGGGGGGGGGGGGGGGGTATGCATTTGCAAACAGGAGAAACAAAAATGGCGCAGAGGGAAGTAAAAAGTTCACGAGGATGCTGCCGCTAGGAGTTCAGCTCTGGCTGTGACTAAAGGGCATGACTCGACGGGGAAATACACAGAAATAAACTGCAGGCGCTTTAATTCATGGTCAGGGCAACGCAAGCTGACCCAGACTGAGGAGGCGGAGCTCAGGAGGCGGTTGGGAAACACTGATCTTGAGGGTAAAACGGCTTCAAACGACCAAAATAGCAGACTGAGAGGACTTGAGCAAATGACATCAGATGAACCGAAAATTGGAAAGGCACTGGTTCTTCATTCCGCCACGACAGATTGACGAGAGAGGCTATGTGCGTTCACTTATTTTTAGCCACAGCCACAGTCTCCAAAAAGGGGACTTTTTATGAGGACGTTGCTCACCATATAAGAACGGGCGGTAACCCCCTAACGTCAGGCCCCGTCTCCTGCAGACGGCCGAGCCCTGCCGTGTTGTCAGAAGCCACCACAAGGAAACCACTCCATGTGGGCTCGACAAGCAATTACCATGAGTCACATGTGCAGGCGAGGTGAATTCTCCTTAAATAACACAGAAGCCTTTCTGCAGACGCAGCTAAACATAGACGTAATGACGGCGGCCCGCCTGGCCCGCGTCCTTCGGTGATGGTCCGTTTGATCCGTGATGAAAACACAGTGGAGCCGCTGGGGGTGTGAGGGCCCACGGGGCCTCTCCCTCTCGCTCACCTGGACCTGGCCCTTGCCCATGATCTTGTCCACGATCTCGTTGTCGTCCTTGTTGATCTTGCTCTTGTCGTAGCACGTCTCGTAGCACAGGATCCGGAGGCACTGGGAGCCCTCCAGCTCGATCTCAAACTCCTGCAGGGGGACAGAGCGGTGGTGGTGGTGAGGAGGAGGAGGAGGAGGAGGAGGAGGAGAAAGGATGGATGGAGCAACATGGCACCAGTTTGCCGTAAAAGGCCCAGATTATTTCCATATCATTAGCTCATGAATCAGACATTATTAGCCTGTTACCTAAAAAGAAAAATGTAGATGCAAGAAGAGACTCAATGTAGTCAAAATATGCTGATTGGTTGAGATAAAACACCCCCTCTCTCCTTGATACATGATGATTATAAGGCTGAACAAATACAGGCGCAATAACAAGATCAAAACGTGGCGTTCTCGTCTGACCTCGTTCCACGTTGGCTCCGTGGTATCTCGGAACACCCGGGTCTTGGCCTTGCTCACAAAGTAGCCGTAGGAGTCCACCTCGAGCGTGCAGTAGAGATCTGGGGAGACACAGACGCCCACCGAGGGCAGCGTTACATCACACAGCGCAATCAGCAGATGGAAGATACAATGCGACTCCCTCCCCGTGTCACCCAGCGTGTGAGAGTTGTGTAATCGCTTTGTTTTATACACACAACGCTGAAGAAACTCTTGTTATTCTCAGACAATCTCAGACAAGTGAACTTGAATGACATCAAAGTGTAGTTTAGAAGTGTTTTTGTGCATCCCTAGATATGGATTTGAGTTTTCTTCAGAAGAGATTATTTTTTTGCATTTGCATACACAAGAATATAAATGAGAAAAAACAAGACTTCAAGAGGAATCCTAGTTTGCTTTGAGCTCATTGCCGGCTGTGACAAAAAGGGCATCACTAATTCCCCAAAACTCCAAGCACTTTAATTCTTCAAAGTCTTGCGCCTAGGCCTATCCCAACATCTCGCCTATGAGACAAATCAATGCGCTGGACACTATGTGTCAAGATCTCAGAACCACGATGAACTTACTTTCACATATAACCTCCAGGCATATTATACTGCTATATGATCCATGTCTGTTGATGATAATGACAACCTCTCCTGGCTGACAGTGATGAGTCTGTACAACTATTTTCATCGATCCCCATTGATCAATCCCCTTCGTTGAAACCATGTACATCTTTGATGGATCTATTCATATCTCCGATGACTGTATACTTCATAACCAATACCCCCGGAAAAGTC
Organism: Micromesistius poutassou; assembly: GCF_964030765.1. Lineage (NCBI taxonomy): Eukaryota > Metazoa > Chordata > Actinopteri > Gadiformes > Gadidae > Micromesistius > Micromesistius poutassou. The sequence continues at coordinate 13,320,559 of NC_140280.1, forward strand.
AATCCCACCGCGGTTCAGCGGACAAACGCATCCCCGGCCTGTATTGACATTCAGGTTTGTCCTGTCCACCACCTCAATCGCCTGTATGACCTTCAGCCTCCACACACACACACACAGACACACACACACACACACACACAGACACACACACACACACACACACACACACACACACACACACACACACACACACACACACACACAGTTCCACCAGCTCTAATAATGTGTTCATTTAAATGCTGTGGCACATGTCCTGCAGGACAAGCAGCCCTGTTGTGGTCCATGATGCGTCCACATGGTGCAGCCTGGGCGATTGTGTTCTCGGGGCCCCGGGTCTCTGGGGTCCAACCCTCCACTCTGACAGAATGATGGATGGATGTACTGCCCAACCCCCCTGACTGAGAGAGAGGACCGGACGACCTGCTTGTGTTTATGTGGTGGTTTCAAACACATTCGAGCACATGTACACACATTCAAGCGTGCACACACACACACACACAGACACACTAATGGATGCACACATACACAGGCGTGTGGACACACACACACACACGCAAGCGCATGTACGTACATACACACAAGCAAGCAAGCACATGTAGGTGTGCTCACAAACACACACACAAGCGCATGTACATATATACACAGGCACACACACACACACACACACACACACACACACACACACACACACACACACACACACACACACACACACACACACACACACACACACACACACACACACACACACACACACACACACACACACACACACGACGTCAGAACAGATCACATATACATACAGACGTGCACGCCTGAGCATCATAAAGGCGACCAGGCCTTCATGTAGCTTCACGGTACACTATGGCTGACTAGCGGGAACGTGGACGCAAGTAGCGGGGGATAATTACATAGGGGTTGAACAGTGGATAATGACACGCCACAGCATCCCCGCTCCATCTGGGCCCGGCTCGTTTTCCCCCTGTATCCTGGACTACTCTCGCCCAGAGAGAGATTAGCAGCGGCGGTATGCACACTCACTCAGCTGAGAAGTATTCACATATGTGTACGTATGGGAAATACATACACATGCATTTACAAGGGGAAGTGTGTAAGGTGTGGGGGTGGGGGGGGAGAAGAGATTTACTGCCTGATGATTGATTGGTAACCGGAAAAACATTCCTCAACAAACAAACAAACAGAGCAAGAAGCCATGTGTAGGATGGAGAAACTACAGATGCTTCCTCGCCGTGAGTTAGCGGGGCTGTTTAACGTACAGCCACTCTCTGATTCCTGGGGGGGGGTTAGGCAGGTCGCTCAGGGATTTAACCCGGAAACATCTCGGCTGTGAATCGAACCCCAACCATAACGACTACCATGCGGCTCCTATAGCTGTCATGTGCTTTGTAGTTAGAGGAATTTACAGTGCGGCCGGCGGGGTTGGGCTATCCCGATCAGGATTTAGAACCTCTCCAATTCTCTGGATGCCGAGGGTTTGGGTTCAGTCTGCGGAGATTCAGGACAGGTTGACGTCTCTGCAACCATCTCTAATGTATCTCTCTAATGCATGGACCTGGGCATGGAGATCTGCGGCTGAGCGTCTGTTTAGTCAAGCCCTCAGCGCCATCTGCCCTGAGATTTGTGAGCCTGGGAGAGAGAGGGAGCATATTTTTGGGAGATCTTTTTGTGTCCTGGGACCGGCGCCAATGGGGGCCTGGAGAAATGGGGCGGAGAAGAGGCCTGGATTTGTTTGGATTAGCTCTGGGAAGCTCATATTTATTGGCAGGTCAATCCCCCCAGCCCTAACTACATTATAAGGTGCATCCATTGGCTGCGAAGGCGCGACCAGCCCCTCAAACGCTTACGGGGCTAATGGAATCACCTCTGGTCTGGGCGGCTGTGTGTGTGTGTGTGTGTGTGTGTGTGTGTGTGTGTGTGTGTGTGTGTGTGTGTGTGTGTGTGTGTGTGTGTGTGTGTGTGTGTGTGTGTGTGTGTGTGTGTGTGTGTGTGTGTGTGTGTGTGTGTGAGAGAGGGGGGGTTGGCGGGGCGGGGACGGACGCCTGAGGTCGTGTTAACTGCCAGGTCAGACAGGGCCAGAGTGCAGCGGCGAGTCACTTTAACCAGCGTCACAACAATCCCGTCTCAGTGTCTTAAGGGACGATGTGTGCAGACCAGCGTAGGATCCCTTATCTCTTGGCTTTGAACGCCCGCCGCTGTTGGCTCGTTTTGTTATTGAGACGGTTTTATTTATCATTTATAAACATGTGGGAACAGAGATATGTGGCCGACAAAAAAAGTGAATTCCTGGTGGTGGGTTTCGTGAAGGAAGAAAGAAGAGGGAGAATGGTATAATCTAATTATTCTTAAATGATAACACTTGAAAAATGAAGGTCTGTATTTTTTCGCAGTGGCATTTTCCGATTGGTACCCACGCTAGGCTAGAGTTACACACATTCTACTGTGAGCCACGCAGACATGTGGACATGTGTGTGTCATCCATGTGTAGTTTCATTATTAATGATCATTTGAGTCCAACTTGGATCTTAATAAAGTGTCACAAACTCCCTGAGTCCGAGTTGATTACCAACAAATCCCCCATATCCTCTGCTAGTTTGGAGGTTTGTGTGGAGGGTGTTCATTAAGGGTGGCTGAGTTTTTTTCAATTTATTGTCGCGTGATAAGAATATAAAGCTGGTTGTTTGGTCTGCTGCTCACGTTATCATTTTTGCTTTGATTAATTTTCTGCAGTGTGTTTACAGCATGAGGTTGATGAAGTGCATGACTAATCATAGCCTAGACAATTATTTATTTCTCTCCGTCTGTATGTCTGTCGCTCTTGCGGTCTTCCATCTGCCTTCCCACGCACACACACGCACATGCACACGCACACGCACACGCACACACACACACACAGAGAAAAATGTCCCAACCTGCTTCAACCACCAAATCACATCAAAGTCTCAATCATTCTCCTTCAGATACAGATAGCCACATCGGCAATATTCATGTCTTCGTTCAGAGAAAAATGCTGAAATCTGACATATTTAACAGTTTCTAACCGCTGCGGTATGATTGTAACCCTTCCTGTATGATTGTGTGTGTGTGCATGCGTGTGCGTGCGTCTGTGTGTTCGACTCCATGGGTCCTATGGGAGATGCGAGGCTCCCAGCCTTCTCTCCCTCTCTCAGTGACCCACTTTAGCTCCTTTGCCCTGGGTGGAATACTGCTTCTCTACCAGGGTTGGGGGTTGGAGATCTATGTGACAGATTTGCGACGCAGCCTCAAGAGTACTTTCTTATACACTTCATATAATTATGCTTAGGAGACAAACAAGTGGGTTGTCTCTTTGGGAGCGCCTCGTCGGGATCACAATCACAACCCTGTTTAAGGGCGGCCGCCTTCAGCCGTCTTAATGAAGATGTGATTTGATTTTGTGGCACAAATGTACAGTACATTCTGTTACACATGTACGCAGACACCACCCGAGTGTATTGTTCATATACAATTGGGAATTGGGGATAAAATCAGGCATTGAATCGCACTGTACAACAGCTGTGACTTAACACTAAGCGCATATATTACTGTATTTAGTTTAGTGCTATATACTACTATTATTTATATTTTATATTATTATCGAAATTAACATTTACTTATCCCAAAAATAAAATGAAATCAAACTAAATGATATTTAAAAGAAGGATAAGAAATATCTGCGCAAAATGGAACATTTATCCAATTGTTCAAAATAGATATATCTCTGTATCAATATCCTCACCGTTTTCTTTTTTCCCTAAATGACAGCTATTCCCTTTTACAGCCAGGTGTTCCACGGCAGAGACACACAGGTCTACTGGTGTGTCCCCGCAATGTGACCAGTGACACCTCAACAGAGAAACCCCTGATCCTCCTCAGGTCACCAACACACACACACACACACACACACACACACCCCCCTTCGCGCTCCGCTGCCCGCCACGACCTGGCCACGGGTACCGCTGTCTCCATGGTAACCACTAACTTCAAACTGTGACAGTCCATCCCCTCAACCGTCACACACACACACACACACACACACACACACACACACACACACACACACACACACACACACACACACACACACACACACACACACACACACACACACACACACACACACTACAAAAACACAAACATACACTTTCACTTTTCCATCACTTTTAAGCCCTCTTGCGCCCTCTCCGCTCTGTCGGTGATCAAAGGCTTCCCGAGCCCATAGCTTTTCAATCCATTACACAGGAAGCTCAAGCTGCTCGCCTGGCTGTCTTCAACCAAAAGGCGCTTGTGTGGTTACTCGGGAAATCACATTGCTTTCTCTCTCCCTCCCTCGCTCGCTCGCTCTTTGTCTCTCACTCAGATATTCCAACGGGTGATTGTGTAACGGGGTGCATGATGTAGTTTAGTGCCAGCTGTCCACCGCCGATTCGCCAGAGCCAGCCTAGAGGACGTTCATGCCAAACCAATGTCCTCGCACTAACACACACACACACACACACATTACCCATTGTGCTTTGTGTGTGTGTGTGTGTGTGTGTGTGTGTATACTAGGACTTTTCTTGGCAAACCGAGTCTGCATTAGTCAAGGGATGCCTGGCTGGCTGCAGGTTCCTCTGCTCCCCCCAGTCCTGTGCCTGGGTCTCTGGGCCTGTGTCAGTACCCCCTCCTCCCTCTGGTGGAACAATTTCTGTTGTGTGGCTCCATGATGGTGGAAGAAAACAGCAGCTGACGATTGTGTCAAGAACAGCGAGTGACCAGGGGAGTGTGAGTGCGTGTGCGTGTGTGTGTGTGCAAGAGAGAGAAAGAAGGAAAGAAAGAGTTGAAGACAGAAAGGGGGGGGAAGACAGATATATAGACCGAGATAGACCGAGTGAGAGAGAGGGTGGGATAAAGAGAGACGGATTCAGAAAGTGGAGGAAAGACAGAAATATAGATAGACTGAGCGTGAGAGAGACAGAGGAAGTGATACAGCGAGAGAGAGAGAGAGAGACGGGGAGGGAAAGAGGTTGGAGAAAGACGTGGTGTACATACTTGCAGACTCCTTGAAGCCCTGTGCCGAGTGGACGATCACGTGGAGGAAACCATAGAGACCGGGGGTCTCCTCGTCTGAAACACAACACAGAGAAGCAACATGTTGAACCTGGGACCTCTCTGGGGCCAGGAAGCACACGTCCTGTTGAACCAATTAGCAGCATTAGGTCAGCTCCACCTGATGCCTGGGTTTGGTTTGACTACAAAGCGTGGCTCAAGAAATACTCAACCACACAATAGCATGATTTTATTTTCTTTTACAGTCAATTAGTGAATGCAATTAGTGGCCATAAGTGGTATTTCAACGAGTGAACGGGGAAGAGGTTTGACAACCCAAACATGCTTACACAAACTGAACAGAAAATCACATGAATTGATCTATCCACGTTTGACACATGCCTGGGAAGAATTTTAAACATCAGGAAAAAACTTAATTCCTTGCCAAGCGGGTGGTCTCCAACAGAGTTCCCCCACTACCGAGGTCAACCATATCTTTATCATCTTGTCCAATAGGCTTCTGTGCTGGCTGCCTTGAACAACCAATCGCCAAGTCAGATTGGATCAACTACTAGAGCCTTCCCAGTATCAAAAGCGGCTCTGTCGCAGTGCTCTTGTTGATACAAATATGGCCGCCTTGGAGAAAGTCAACAATCAGATCTGTCAAGACATAACATGTGGACCTCTGGCTGGAGACCTGTGTGTGTATGTGTGTGTGTGTGTGTGTGTGTGTGTGTGTGTGTGTGTGTACACATTATACACACAGAAGAAGGACCATTCTCCTTTGCAGGATTAGGCTAGAGGCCCATGAAGCCTGGGCGTTTCCTGGTTAATCAACCAAAAGGTGAACCTCTGAGCGGGGTCTGTTCTGGGGCTCATCGGCAGGTCACTAGTGAGCCCCCACCCTGAGGGGGCAGTGCGCCGTGTTTGAAAAGCGGCAGAAGGGAGAAGGAGGCGACAAGGCGTCAAAGATCTTCAGGTAGAAAGACGAATACCGTTCAACAACCGGCCTCCAAAGCTCAGAGCGAGAGGTCAACCGAGAACTCGTGCTATTGGCCTTGTACACAGTGAAGTCACATCGCAACCACCGCCTCCCTTTCGGAACTATGTGAGCATATTGAATAATTGGTAGTAATGATTTGGCCACAGTTATTCACTAATCATGAAAGGATTTGTCTTCATGGTGTGTCCCTGTTGTGTGGCACAACAAAATGTTGATTCGCTTAGGTTACAGTATATTTACGTTCATTTAGGATAATATAATTTAGGATTTAACAGTACTGCAACTCTCTGGCGTGTTTCACCAACCAGAAACCCCCATGATGCACTCTGATATACAAGCCCAATCAAGGGTATGAAGTGCATATTTTTAGATTGGCCCCCAAAAAAACAACTAAAAATGGCCGCAGCAGGGGGGCCCTCGTTCCACCAGCCATTGTCTAAATCTATGAGAAGCAAAAAAAACTAAGACCCAAGTCACATTCTTCAGACAGCTGGTCTTCATTTCAGCCCCTGCTGCACTCCTGTATCTCATGACACGGTGTGTTTGTGTATCGCTGCACATGCACATACACATGGACACACACACACACACACACACACACACACACACACACACACACACACGGACACACATTGCAAGACATGGGGTCTAAGCTTTGTTAAACCACACTGGGCGCTCTGCTGCCCCGAGGGAAGAGGGAAAATAATTAACAATGAACTTGACTTGTTTTCATCTCGCATATCTGGCGTAGCGGGAGAGGGGCCCGAGGGGCTTCAGGGAGGGAGGACAGGGCCCGCGGGGCCCCCCCCTGGACACCAGCGCTCTCTCCATCAGTGGGACAAAGAGAATGGTTAAAACGGCAGGGTTTTGTTTTTTAATGTGAAAGGGAAAATAAACCGTACTTCAAACCGAGAGCAGAAAACCCAAACAGGAAGAACATCAAAGTGTCTCCTGAGTGATCGGAGAACGCTTCCCTCTCGGTACGTCGCATCCTTCGCTCCCAAAACATTTGTGTGCATGTGTCCATGTGTGTGTGTGTGTGTGTATGTGTCCATGTGTGTGTATCCATGTGTGTATGTATGTGTATCCATGTGTGTGTGTTCATGTGTGTGTGTCCGTGTGTCCGTGTGTGTGTGTCCGTGTGTCCGTGTCCGTGTGTGTGATCCTATTCATTTGTACCCCTCTTCCTCTCCTCCGCCCTGTGTGTCCTCGCGGGCCGATCTCAGAGTAGGTCATCCAGATGGTTTTAATGTCACCTGGCGGAGAACTAAGGGCACGGCGTGGGGGGGGGTTGATGGAGCAGTGGTGGAGGAGTGGCTCTGGCACTACAAAACAAACGCACCCAGGGCCTGATCCGGGTCCAGCATCCACACGCAGAAACACACAGCGGGGCCACGGCATGGGGCCGATGGAAAGCCACAAGGAAACCAGAACCATATTGTAGCCTAGATCGCTCTCGGGCCAGCTCTCCCACTCTCTCTCTCTCTCTCTCTCACTGTCGCTCTCTCTCATTTTATTTCTCTGTCATTGTCTCTCTCGCTCGCTCGCTCTCTCTGTCTCTCTCTCTATCTCTCTCTCCCCTTATTGTCTCTCTCCCTCTCATTCAGATCATTGTCTCCTTGCGTTGGCGGACTGTAATAGGCCCTTGTGTTCGACTCAGGGGACCGGAAGTGAGGCACACGGGTGCCAGACAAAGCGGGGGGGGGGGGGGGGGGGGGGGGGGAGAAGCGGACGCGGGGGGGGGCCGCGCTGAGCAGCGGGTTGCCTCCTACCGTCTTTGTAGCTGGTGACGGGAATGTTGTGCACGGTGCGCAGCTTGAAGCAGGAGCTGGTGAGGACCTGCAGCTCCACCGAGCTCAGCACGCACGA
>NC_140280.1:13330994-13373923 GCF_964030765.1 Micromesistius poutassou
GTGTGTGTGTGTGTGTGTGTGTGCCTGTGTGCCTGTGTGTGTGTGTGTGTGTGTGTGTGTGCCTGTGTGCATGTGCCTGTGTGCGTGCCTGTGTGTCATGTGTTTCCTGATGCTAGGAGGGGAGGTTGGGGCCTCCAATAAGTACCGCCTGTCTGAGAAGGGCCCCCCTTGTCCTTACTTAAGCACAGCCTGCCCCCTCCCCTCTCTGGGGAAACTGGGCTTGTGTGGCGGGCCAAGGGTGGAAAGGACCACACCAGAACTAACCATGACTCAGACTGAGAGCTGCACAGCTGACGGACCGCCAGATCAAATAGAAAAACAAATATGGCTTCTACTGAGACACAGTTACAAAGTACAAAGAAGTAATTGCGTGCACATCCCACCTACTGGCCAGGTGCAGGACAAATGATGTAATATAGAATGAAAGAAATGTAATGTCCGCAGCACTGCTTAAGCTCCCATATTAATTTAATAAAAAATTCCCAGGACTAAAAGAAGTTAAGAGCCAGTAAACCTGGTACGGCACGGTGTGTTTAACGGCAAATCTATATTAATTTGCATGATTAATACGGCTGCTCCTAGTTATCCTTGGTTAATGAGGCCTTGGTAAGGTGGTGTAAGAATAGAACGGCATTAATCATCCACCATTACAGTGGTTCTGCAGTCATTCAGCTTGATTCACAGCGGGGGTAAGTCTGTCTGGAGGACCTCCGCTGACCAGGAGACTCATTTTTTATGCAGCTTAAAATACTATTTGAATTGTTTTGTAGCAGCGCATCAACCAAAGAACCATCCAGGTTGTGATCTGGAGGACCACAACCTCCCTGTGTAGGCTCCCTGGGGGGGGGGGGGGGGAACGCCACACAGACCTCCTTCTGGAGAGCTCTGTGGGGGGGGGAGATGACGCCTCACTGACCTTCTCCTTCTGGAGAGCTCTATGGGAGGAGATGAAGCCTCACTGACCTTCTCCTTCTGGAGAGCTCTGTGGGGGGGGGGGGGGGTTGACTCCTCACTGACCTTCTCCTTCTGGATCTCACTCTTGAGAATGGAGATCTTGATCTTCATCTCCTCGATCTCGTGCTCGGGCAGCACCTGGATGTGGGGCGAGGGCTCCGAGTCGTCCAGCGTCTGGAAGGCCAGGTCGGCCAGCGGGATGTACCACTTGCACTCGTACTGCTGCTGGCGCCTGCACAGTGGGGGGGGGGAGAGGGGGAGAGGGGGAGAGAGGGAGGAAGATGGGGAGATGGCTCGTTTTTAATTTATGAATTCCCAAGAAGCCATTAAAAGTGAATTAAACAGTGGGGAATCAAGAAGATGAGTTTCCCCGGGTGGAAAGTGGTTTCTAATAATTGTAAGAAGTGATAAGTCGGTCTTGTTACTGTTTAAGATCTCCTTTCTGTGTAAAGGACACACACACACACACACACACACACACACACACACACACACACACACACACACACACACACACACACACACACACACACACACACACACACACACACACACACACACACACACACACACACACCTAGGGCTACTAAATATGTCCTCTAAAGTTGTTGTCATGGAAAGTTTTGTTGGTGTTTCTTATTATTAACAAAAAAATGCATAGACGTTCCCGCACTTCTTCTCGGTCCAGTCATAATAACCGATATTATTTTCGGGTTATATATGATGTGTAATCTTGGGGCTCAATTACCTCAATGATCTTTCATTGGGTTTGCAGCGGGAGCTTATGAAGACCTTACAATGCGTTCATCAAGGAGCTGATTCTAGTACAAAGCGCTAATGAGGGAGATCTCTCCGATTTTTAATATTCACGCAACCTAATTAAGGGAAAGAGACATGTGGCCGGTCGCATCTTGCGTGTGAAAAACAAACCGTTTACTTGCAGCCATCTTGAAGCATCGTCACCCTTCTGTGCGAGGGCAGAGTGCCACTAGCATGTGATCACCAGCGCTTTGGCGACACACACCGTGACAGCGCACGGCGTGGTGTACTTACATATCATTTGTATTTCTTTATGTTGCTTTTATTGAGTTTGGAAAAAACTCAATAAAAGAATGTGTTCCATTTTTTTTATTTGCTCTGTATTTGCTTGGCACAACTTTTTAGAATTGAGAATACACAGCTTACTAAAGACATTAGACGGACAGTCGTTTGTTTAATTTCAAGCTGTATCTATGTGTTTATCAAGTCACACAGGCCAGTTGTGATCAGTTATGATCAGACCCACCAAGTTTAGCAGACATGCCGCAGACCCAACGGCTGGTGTGTTTTTTTTGCCTGAGAAATTATAAGAGAAAAGGCCTACATTGTTTGGTTAGGCTAGTCAAGTCGTTTTTTGCACAGTTAGGGATGCTGAAATGGGCTTGAAATGGGCTTGGTACTTTGAATTCATCCAATGTACTCTGGATTTGCTGGTAAAACTAGATCAAGTTTTTGGACACATGGGAAAAGCATCACTTTAGTGCAGAGGATTAGTTTACTAGTCCACGCATTAATCTGCCAAACCATCAAAGGTTAACGGATACTAAACGTGGACACATGCTCTGAAATACTGAGCGTGTTCTCCACAATACAGAGAGAATACCAATCTGTCCCCCAAATTCTGGAAATGTCCTCCTTTTATAAACCACGGATCTGTCTGTTGTTATTTTCTATTTATTTTTCTATCAATTTATCTTTGCATAATTGTGTTCCACTATTGAGTGTTACTTTTGGACACAAAGTGCGTGTTTGTCTCTGAATGCTATAGTAATGTTAAACATAGTAAATAACGCAATGGTAAAGATTCTGAAGGGTCTGAGATGCTGTGAGTGCACGTGTGCAGGAGGGAGCTGACCCAGACCAGACAATAATAACCCGATGAACAATTCCCTGACACCTTTCAGTGGCAGGAGGCTGTGAAAGACAAGAGCCCAAAATGTCCATCACAACCCAGCTCCGCACGGCCCCTCCTCCACCCCTTCCTGTCCAATTTGTCCAACAACAGCTGGCACACACGTCAGTCAGGCGTGATTCCAAATCTGTTAGACATGTTCCACCTCATACACTTGTATCCACAATCTTGGTGTCTCTCGCTCTGTCTCTTTATATTCCTCTTACTATCCCTCTCTCTCTCCCTCCACGTCTCTCTCTCTCTCTCTCTCTCTCTCGAAACGCAGAGCCCCTTAATCTAAGATGACACCTTCTTCATGTGTCCCCATGGCGTCTCACGTGTCACAGTCTCCACCGAACACCGGGATCCCGCTTGACTCTTGGCCTGAAGTGCACCAGAGAATTCTACCCCACACAGGTCCTTTGTCATCGCCGGACAAGGAAGCAAATCTTGGGCTGGAGAGCCACACCTCAGAGAAATCATCCGCATCTATTGCGCTTTAATCAGCTCACACAGGAGTCAGGCGGAGACACGCCGGAGGAGAGGTGAGCAAACACGGTGAGATGGATGTGAAGGAGAGAGCGACCACGAGCTAGACAGGAAGCGATTGCCCCGGCCTATATTCTTGCTTCTGTGTCGGAGCAGGGCGAGATGTTCAGATTGATACTGACTATTTTTATACTCGTCATCGACACAGTTAGGTCTATAATTATATTTTCTCAGCCATCAGCCAGTCAGCCTCTAGGTCAATTCATGGCCCGAGCCAGTGACAATTTTTTAAATAAAAAGCAAGGCTCTGTATAATATCCCATCGCTGGGTGTATGTGTACTTCTCCGACGTAGTCATCGTTCTCTTAATTAAAAATAATAAGTATAAGCAGTATGGGATAAAAACACTGTGAACTCAGGAAAGCCACACAGCAGCTCTACGTCATCTAACTCATCTGTGAGTTAGATGACCAACCACGCCACGCGCCGATACACCTGCCCCTCCTCAGACCGCCACGCCCCGGCCCGCGGAGCGTGTGGGGCGGGAGGGGGTACGTACCCGACGGAGGTCTTCTTCATCTTAGCGCAGAGCAGCAGATCTGTGAAGAGGAAGACGTGGCGAAGCTTCCTGGAGCCCTCCGACAGCTCCACCAGGAAACCGTCTTTCACCAGCTGACGAGCCTGCAGAGACACACGCGAGTCAGGTCACTTCCTGTCGACCGGCGGCGGCGGCCGTTGCGGTGAGACGTGGGCGTGTACTGCTTACACACTACAGACTGTAGACACGCAAACCTCTACAGTCTGTGGTGTATGTGCAGTGCACTGGCTGTACTGCTTACACACTACAGACTGTAGACTCTCAAACCTCCACCGTGTACAGTCTGTAGTGTACAAGCAGAGCACTGGCTGCGGTGTAAGATGCTTTGGAGGAAAGGATCCGTCCAATGTATGTAATATATCTGTAACTCGTCCTGATAACAAGAGTAGTAGTTGTTTATTGACCAGGTCGTAATAAAAAAAATCCTCCAATTGGGGGGACGATTGGATGAATCATTACATGAAGACTAAATGAGAGACTTCCAAGGAAACAGCGGCTGAACTTTGTGATCACAAGCCCAACTTTGTGGTCACATGTGTCAAATGAATCACTTATCAACCGCTCGCTCACAGCGACCATGCGATGAGTGACGTATTGGACACTGTGTGTTTGTGTGTTGCGGTGGAAACAACGGAATCACAGCTCAGGGGACTTGGCAAAGTCACACAGACTCGAAGAGACACGCAGGAGTGTGTGTTGGCAGGGATGCATGGGAATGACGTTAAAACAAGTGCAAAAACATGCATTGTTGCAGCTCGTACCGCAGTCAGAGCTCACACGTACATACACACATACAGACAGATGGGACGGACTGCTGAGCAGGGAGACAGACAGACGGCCGGACATACAGACAGACAGTCGGGCAGTACGTGGACAGACTGACAGTGTGTAGACAAACAGAGTAGTTGGACTGGCAAGCAGGTGAGCAGACTGACAACAATTTGGTGGAGAGCAAACAGACAGACAACAGGGGAACAGATAGACAGAGAGACTAATGGACAGACAGAGACCGGGGGACAGACAGATTAATGGACAGACAGAGACCGGGGGACAGACAGATTAATGGACAGACAGAGACCAGGGGACAGACAGATTAACAGACAGACAGAGACCAGGGGACAGACAGATTAATGGACAGACAGAGACCGGGGGACAGACAGATTAATGGACAGACAGAGACCGGGGGACAGACAGATTAATGGACAGACAGAGACCAGGGGACAGACAGATTAACGGACAGACAGAGACCAGGGGACAGACAGATTAATGGACAGACAGAGACTGGGGGACAGACAGATTAATGGACAGACAGAGACCGGGGGACAGACAGATTAATGGACAGACAGAAAGACAATAACTAAAAAAAGACAATGTCAATCGGACAGACAGACGAACAGACAAACTGTAGGTGATAATAAAAAAAACACAGAGATGGATGAGCGGCCGGACAGACAGACGGACGGACCTCTCCCTTGGGGGTGGTGACGGCCGTGCGGCGGGGGTCAATCTCCTCATTGATGGAGGACAGGAAGTTCTGGGAGATGCGCAGGGCGTCCTGAAGGAGGGGGAAGTCCGGGTGGTCCTTGGGTGTGTGTTTCAGCAGGTCCTACACACACACACACACACACACACACACACACACAGACACACATTGAACATCTAGTGGCGTGCGTTGTGGTTACAGCGATGACATTATTACACTTACTGCATGTGGACCAGAGTAAAAGGTTTCCCTGGATGGGTGGGAACCTCTCAAGGTCATTTTTTTTTAATGGCATAAATCGCTGCAGTAAAAAGTTACACAGTGTAGGTTTAATATCCTCACTAAAAACATTTGGTATATTTGCTGACAGTGCTTTTGGGAATCCTATCAGTGCATCTCCTCCCATGCAAAATTCATGACCAGAGGGACTCGGGTATGTGCTCACACAACAGGAGGATAAACACAACACGCATCTGATTCCCAGCTGAGCTACAAGAGGGAAGCAGGGGCTTGCTTGAGAGAGAAGTGAGAGCGATGATACAAGCCGAGCTAAAGACGACGCTCATCATCCTCAGTGCAGCGCTCACTGGCTGCGGCTCACTCTCCCCGGGTCCCATCGAGATCACTCGGATAACTGTGCTTCTGGGAACTTGAAGCAGGGGGAGGTGGCGGTGGATGGGGGCTAGGATCCACCGCTCTCTGCGGGTGGATCATCCATTCTGATTGCTTTGTTAAGTGAGTACGTGTTCACCGGCTACACGTAGGGGGGGAAGCGAGGAGAGTAAAAATAAACCAAAGGGGTAGAGTCGACTCAATTTCAGACTTGAATTCCAATGACTTGGATCGATCCAGTAAGCTCCCGGCATGGACGATCACTACTGCCACACACACACATAGAGCTCGGGCTTTTCACTGGCCGTGTTTGACGTGAAGACCCCCTGGGAGTCCATTGCCAGGCAGAACAGTCGAGTCGACTGGTTTCCACTGGGTGCTTTTGTTCAGGGAGCGATGACGTGTTGATGTGTGATTGACGATGGCTGTGAACTCACGTGGAGGACCAGGGTGCTTCTGGTGACGCGGTCGATGGGTTTGTACAGCAGGGCTGTGGAGAGAGAAGCACAAACAGACAGTGGTGAGTTCCTTAAAACAGGACGCTTCAAGTGAGTTGAAACAGTCATGAGTGGAGTAGAAGTTTGATCAAAGCTCCTACATTCAAATAGAAACAAACTGACAACAACTGTGCAATCTTTATGTGAAGAGCGAGAGAAGGCAGACGTTCGAAAGTGCACAATAGATGTGCGCGCACACACACACACACACACACACACACACACACACACACACACACACACACACACACACACACACACACACACACACACACACACACACACACCCGGTGTGAAAGTGTTTGCACTGCATCCTGAACCCGGGCAGACAAGCTGCTTAAAATGCGGGCTGACTCACAGTCACCAAGCTCACATCCCTGACCTCTGATTGGCCCTGCCTGCACAACGCCTGCTACTAGGTAAACTCTGCAGGCAGCAAGACTGCTGCACTGCACGGTGGTGTGGGATGAGCAGAAGCGCGCACACGCACATGCGCACACACGCACACACACACACACACACACACACACACACACACACACATCAAACCACGAGCGGCCACGTCATGATTGAAGCCTTCTCTCTATAGTTCCATAGGGTGAGCTCTCAGTGGGCTCGCTGCCAGAGAGCTTCAACATGGATGGCACATATGAGAGCTGCTTGAAAGGGAATACGCCATGCAGAGATGGAGAGAGAGAGAGAGAGAGAGAAGGAGAGAGAGGGAGAGTGAGAGAGAGAGGAGGACAAAATAAGCTATGGAGATATGAAGAGGAATCGAATGGAGTAGCAGTTGAAAAAGAAGAAAAACATTTCTGGGAGAAATAGTCAAGTTGTTTTTCATCTAATAATAGAAACATACCACACATATCTGTTCTAGAAATGATTACCGTTAGATTACTATTGCAACTCCAACACAGCGTCCACTACAGTGCGAAATAGTCGAATAAAGAGGAGAGGAATTCACAGGGGGGTGATGTGTTGGATCACTGGCTGTCAATCACACACAGCCACCCAAGGCAGGACCAGAATCCCTTCACAAATACCCTGCATAGACACTCCAATCAAGAGACACACTCTTCGGTAGCTTAAGTGAAGACACACACACACACACACACACACACACACACACACACACACACACACACACACACACACACACACACACACACACACACACACACACACACACACACACACACACACGCACGCTTCTGACCAAAGAGAATGTGGAAGTGGGGGTCCTGCTGGGTCTCTGATGAGGCTGCCCATTAGGGATGCTGCCTCCATCTACAGCACCACCAGCACCACCAGCACTACCAGTAGCAGCAGCAGCAGCAGCTGCTGCAGGCTGGCTCTCTGCATGGACCCGTGCTCAATACTGAGGACCAGAACTCATCCAGCTGTGAGTGAGGGAGGGTTGAGTTGTTCTCACTGTGTACATCAATTTTGAATTTTGTTTGCGTATTGTAGTTTTTAATCGCTTAATGCGATTTAATGGGTTCATCAGATTTGACTTTTTATGGTAATGTGAGCATATATTTCCAATTCAAGTCCAGCCCTGCAGATTGACTTGAGTGAGAAATGTGTGCTCCTTTGTTGTTTGACTCTAGTGTTAACAGTTATTTGATTTGGGTCTCATCATGAGATGTGCTCCATTAACGCTGCCAAGGTCAACAGGGCTGCAAACCAGAGGCCTTGAACCACCCAGCCATCTGTCACTGAGAGAGAGAGAGAGAGCGAGAGAGAGAGAGAGAGAGATTGACCTGTCAATGCCCAGTGACGGTTGGGGGATGACGACACGGCGTCACTGTGACAACTAGGCCGGTGGACTGACAGATGCTCTACGTTTACACGGTTTCTAGTGCAGGTGGGCAGGTGAAGGTGGCCATATATCCCACCTTCACCTTCTGCTGCCCCTAGCAGAGCCCTCGTTTCACTTGCCCGACGATGGCAATTTCAGAGAGCACACAATGGCTTCACGCCATCGGGGATCGCTTTCAGTGGAAGACGGCGGGCGCGTGTAACCAGAGGGAGCTGAGAGCCCGTTCACGCTGGCGCTTCACGAGCGCCATCGTTAGAATAACAAACTCGTTAGGCCAACAAAAAGGGACGAGCGGGAGAACACGGGCGACGCAGCGAGCTCGGATGGGAACCCATTTGTTCCGCTTGGTGACAGGTTGGTGGCGGGTGGTGTTCCTGATAGCACACAGAAAGGAAATGATGCAAGCGCACAGGAAATGAGGTGGTTTACGCATCTCAACCGGGACACGCGTCGGTACGGGACTGTGGTTTGGTGGCGGCAGCTACTAAAAACCAAGCAACAAACGAAGGTTCAGAACAGAGGGCCCTTTCTTGTTATGTTCTGTAATCTGGAAATAAAGTTATCTGGCTGAGGGACTGTGGAACTTGTTCCGATTCAAGGAAGCCGGTACACAAACCAATCACACTTAGGCTACGGTCGGATGGTCGGGTGGATGAACGGAAAGACAGGAAGAAGGATAGACCGAGGGAAAGAAAACGACGTCGATCGAGTCACCCGTGACTGTGCTCTACGAATAGCACCACAGCAATCTTTCCCAAAGAGCACCAACGTCGTTCCGGCATCCTCCGTTTATTGAGGTAATTATCACCACACAGTGCAATCAAGGCCCAGGGTACCGTTCACTGGGCTGATTGTTCTGGGAGCGTAGAGGACGCAGAGACGCCGCCGCTGTTTCAGAGAGGGGGGGGGGGGGGGACGCCATGGCAACAACCTGCATCCCGCAAGCATCCGCATAACAATCAACGTGCATGCGTTCTATTGAGGAGGAGAGTAGGTAGAGCCAGGAGAAACAGAGAGGGAGGTAGAGGGCAAGGGAGAAAGAGAATGGGGGGGGGGGGGGGGAAAGGCAGAGTCCGAGAAAAAGTGATGAAGAGAGTGATGAAGGAGGGAGAAAGAGAAATCCCCCACTTTTCATTTTTGTCATTTTGAGGAGAGAGGTAGAGTAAGGAGAGCGAGAGAGAGAGAGAGAGAGAGAGAGAGAGAGAGAGAGAGAGAGAGAGAGAGAGAGAGAGAGAGAGAGAGAGAGAGATAGCAATAGATAAATAGCGAGAGAAAGTGGGAGGGAGAGAGGGAGAGTTACAGAAAGAAAAGGAGAGAGAAACAGAAAGAGCGACAGCGAAGCAGAGCGAGAGAGATAAACAGAGCGGGAAAGAGACAGAGAAGGGGAAATAATAATAAGGAGAAAGAATGGAAAAAAAACACATTGATCTTGATATAGTCAACACAGCGCCGTGCTTATAGTTACAGACACCAGCTCCCAGTAGGAGACACAGACCAGAGCTCACGCTCAACCCACCCTGCTCCCAATCATGCATCCTGATTAGCTCTGGTCCCTCACCTCTCCCGGCAGCTTTGTGCTGGGAGAGGTGATCACTGGATCACTGGCTGTCAGTCACACACAGCCACCCGAGCCAGGACCAGAATCCCTTCAGAAATACCCTGCATAGACACTCCAATCAAGAGACACACTCTACGGTAGCTTAAGTGAAGATACACACACGCACGCACTCTGACAAAAACGCCGGAAAGCTAAAGCTAATTCACAGTGGAAATACATGACTCGTCTCTCTAGAAAAGTGAGAACGATTAAACCCGAAACTTTTCTTGCAGCCCACCACACGATCCGTCACTCATCGTTCATCTTTAGATTAGATCACCTGATGGCGTGTGAAATGTCATCACCACCCCACTAGAGTCGCAACTAACTTCACACACACTGCCCGTCTCAGGATCGCCGTGGCAACAACAACAACAGCAGCAGCAGCAAGATCGCATCCGCCTCACGCAAAACATCGATAAAAGTGGACCGAAAAGAAAAGGCTTCGGAGAAGTCTGCGTCCGTTTTACCGTATGTGCAGTTACAGCACAGCCTCAGCACCAGCAGAACCTCCATGTCCCACATCTCCTCTTCAACCCCTCCTCCTGCTCAATGACTCCCCTCTCAGAACAAGGGAGAGGAGGGATGGAGAGAAAGAGAGAGAGCGAGAGAGAGAGAGCGAGAGAGAGAGAGAGCGAGAGAGAAAGAGCGAGAGAGAGCAAGAGAGAGAGCGAGCGAGCGAGAAAGAGAGAGCGAGAGAGCGAAGCAGTGCTCCAACATGCATTGCTTCCAAAGCCCGCCACTGCATACACAAGCAGAATGGGCAGGGCTGAAGTCTTAAAGCAGCAGCGCGCTGTCCGTGGCAGGACACACACACACACACTCCCCACGACGCTGACACACTCAGAAACTCACCCTCCATTGTGTTGGTTGTGGTACAGTCCTTGGAGTCTTTTGGACCCTTTACTTTAAGGTCCTGAGGAGAGAAAAAAGAACAGAATCCATTATTACGTGTGTTTATTTATACACACACAGCACCACACTACAGACAGATCCATAGGTCTCTGGCATAGACACTACAGAATAGACACATGCACGCAGCGCACAGTGCACAATTCCCTTATGTATACATACACACAGAGCTCCACAAAACAAACGACAAATCAAAAGGTGTCTGCAACATCGAACGCACCCGCACACAGGAAAACTAATAGAGAACTACACCGCGCCAGGATTTTCAGTTACTTTTTGTAACAAACCTGCATAACTACGGCAGAAACTATACTAACGTCCTGTTTCAGTGGCCTCCAGCACTGTCCTCCGACAGCACTTTCCCTGAACCAAAGTGCAACAGGGCTGAACCAAATGCGAAACAATGACGCTCAATCAATGGCATCGATTTCTTTCGTGAGACCTCCAAGAAGCGTTGGCTTAATGTCATTAAATCGCCACAAGGTCGTCTTTTCCTGGTCTTCAAGGCCACCTTTCAAATGTGTGGCGCCCATTTTCAGGAAATACCGAAGAAGCTTACCTCAGATATCTTCTGGAACTGGCTGTTGGCCTGGCTGCACTTCTCCGCCGTCTCCAGGGCCACTTTGTAGTTGTCCACGAAGGCCTTGTACACGCCCAGCTGGCTGGCCTGCCACAGGAAGCACCACACAAGAGGGCAGGGGTCAGCAGGCTGAAGAACTCACCTGTCACAGAGCGCCCAGAGCGCAGCATCTTCCCTTGCCTTCATCCTAACGGATTCTAGTCTAGGCATCAGGCGTTGGAGATAAAAGTACAGGTTGGCTGTGTTTGGTACACCCAGAGAGGGGCATCGTCCCTTTATCCTAGCGTATTCTAGTCGAGGCATCGGGCGATAGAGATAAAAGTACAGGTTGTTTGGTACCAAATAGAACATCGCTATAAAGAAGAGGAGGTATTGTATAGTGTGGAAGGAATGATCCTGTACAGCAGAGTCACTATTTTGTGGTATGAAAGGAACACTCCCATACAGTAGAGTGAGAATTATTTTCATTAAATACGACACTTAAATCCATTTTGCCAATGGATATTCTAATCACCTGGTCCACGTGATGTCACCACCGGCCGCATGCCATTCATTCATACCGAAATGACAGCTTCGTATCTCTAGCTTGAATAAGCCAAGTTAAAGTACGGGACACTGAGCTAATGCGAGACTACGATGAAATTATGCAGCAAGTCAACTCATAGTTATCCTAAATGGGTTCAATTGGTTTAATCGGGAATAGGTTTACTTTTAGTACTGCACAAATTAAAGTGAATCCATCATAAATTCTCTGATGCATTAAAGCTCATCAACACTATCAAGGTGTTTCAATCTGCCGGTGAATCAAGACCCTAAACCTCCCGCTTCTAACCAATGAAAAGCCCAGACAGCCATTCAAGTCTGGAGGCAGGTGCCAAGGCAGCAACTGGATGCTTTGGGACCGTTCTCTCGTTTCTCTACTGGAGGTGTGAGGAGCCGTGACCCTCTGGCCAGTAGCCTAGCGCTCCTGCTACTACTACAACCACTGCTACTGCTGGCCCCGGGGCGGGCCCCTTGTCCGCCCTGATGGGACAGCAGGAGGGAGCAGACCGGATGATTGAATCACCATCTGTGCCTGTAGTCCTGCGGCCCGACTACATATTTAGTCGTCACCACCCACACACACACACACACCAGAGCAGCACAGATGGGTGTTGATGACTTTACTAATGGGTGTCACTGGGTGGTGGGACTCCTGTTGATGGTTCCAAAGATAGAGAGAGAGGGCTGGGGAGGGACAGGAAGAGAGAGAGAGAGAGAGAGAGAGAGAGAGAGAGAGAGAGAGAGAGAGAGAGAGAGAGAGAGAGACACGACGGGAGAGAGAAAGACAGAAAAAAGTGAGAAACAGACAGAGAGAGAGAAAGAAAGTATTTACATGTTTATGTTATATTTTGTTTATTTGTTTCTGTTTCTGTTCATGTTGATTATTGTGGGAGCGTATGAGACTAAGCACATTTCTGTGCAAACCAACATAAAGTTGAATCTTCTTTTCTCACAAAGTAGAACACAAAACAGATTGAGTTTGGTGGTGCACACACACTCATAAAGCAGCCTTCTAAGTCAGCGCAACTGGAACATTAAATTTTTTTTACCATGTAAATAAAGACAGCTCGTAGCTGCAGTTGCTGGTACAGTCTATTAATTCTACCCCACCACTGTCTGGGAAGGTGCCCAGTCCTTTGTGAACACTGGCCCAAGAAACAGTGAATCATGGCATAATGGGAGACGTATTTTTAGCACTTTAATGTGTCTCTTTGTGTCCGCCGTGGCTTTCGGTGTTCAGATCTCTAATGTGGTCCGATGGGGTATGTTTTTCACATTTGGCAATACGTCACTTTCTGAACATTAGTTAAAGTCAAGCAAGGAAGGTGCCCCATGGCTAAATCTAAATTTGGAAACGTAAATAACCTTTGGCTTAAAGTAAGACTGATCATCCAATGAAATCTTGAATACAGAGAGAATTGGGTGTTGAACATTCAGTTACTCCTTTAAACAGTTACTCCGTTTAACATCCAACGGAAAGAGGACAGAAATTTCCATGACTTTTGACTTGTCACCGCAATAGAAAGGATTTCATCTTATACAACTGGGATAGAATTTGATTCATCAGCATTGGAAGTAGATAATATGCTGCACTCGAAAAACCGCTAAATGCTGTTCTGAAGTTGTGCTTAAGACTCACATTGTTATAACCACTGAATGTGTTTTTAGAAAACAACACAATAAGAGGCAACAAATGTGTTTTTAGTGAAACGAATAAGAGAAGGAGTAGGCAGATTAGCAATGCGTATTCATTCATTCTTTGGTTAAAAATGGTGCAAAACCTCCATGGTGGCAGCCTGGTGGTCAGCCCACTAGTGTGCCACCCTGCAGGCCATTGGGCAACACAGGTTTGCTTCTGAAGCGGCAGTTTCTTGCAGAACCAAGAGCAGGAACTCCCCTCAGAGACAGCCTGGAGCCGCTGTAATACTATCAGACAGCAGGCCCTCTTGGATAATTATACCTAACAGTAAGGTCTCTAATATTACGGTCTGCTAAGAAAACTACAAGACATGGCAATGGTACATAACACACGTACACACACAGACACAAGTTAGCTGCAGCCAACAGCTGCACAAACCACAGCTTGTACAGTTCTGACTGGTGGTTGTCTCTGTGCTTGATGAACATATGTAGCATAAGGATGAGCTAAGGGTGGGCGACACGGCAAATTATCCTATGATGCTTTTTCATGTTCACCCAGTGACGGTAAACCAAACTAACTTATTTATTTTAGAGCTTCCACAACCTCATGTTGCGTTATACTATAGGTGTCCGGGAAGTCTAACAATTACTGAAAAAAGTGTCAGAAAACAACTTTGGATGTGTGTGTGAGAGCCATAGAACTTGATAGCATCGTGCTACGGTGCACAGTCCAACGATCTTTCTTTAAAAGGCAGAACGTGCAGACATTTTATCGCTTATCGCACAACCCAAGGCTGAGATGAACTAACCAGATGTACTAATTAAGTTCGAACCATTTTTAACATCAGACTGGAAGGACTGGGTACTGGCAGGAGTGAACCCAGTAAAAAAAGTTCTGGGTTCAAACCCTACATCCGGAGCCTCAGTCCTACATGTTTAATTATGATCTGTATTTGAACTCACTGCATTTAAAGTGGAGTTGCTATGGACGAAACGTGTCTAATGACGAAATGGTTCTCAGCTCTCAAATTGTTCTCCATTTAGCACCAACAGTATGCCTCAAGCGCACTTCGGTAGCTGTCCTTTAAACCCCAAAGAATACACTTGGGCACACAGCCGCGCCCACACAGACACTCAAACCCATACGCGAAAGGGAGCCCTCACCAGCTTCTGGAAGAGGTGTCCCACGGTGACCTTCTCGTCCCACTGCTGGATGTGGGGGTACAGGGCGTCGTAGAACTCCTTGTGGATCACAAAGATGTCCTGGATCTTGTAGAAGATGGTCTCCACCTGCTGGATGGTGAGCACCGGCTGGGAGCTGGTGGCTGTGGCCTTCAGGGGACGCATGGGCTGGAGAACCGGCGACCACGAGGAAGAGGACGAGGGACGAGGACAGGTGAGAAGAGACGGCGTGAGAATGGGTGACAGAAAGATTGTGACCCCCATAATATTGTTCATAAAAATGTGGAAAGGCCAGGACTGGATTTACTTCACGAAATAAATCTATTGTTTATCATTATTTAGGGCAAAGATCGGAGAATCCATACAAAACAAGGTCTCCACTACCGAGGTACACTTCAATTTCAACTTCTTGAACTTGAACTTCTTGAACTTTTAACCAACTAAAAATGACCAAGAGACTCAAGAGGAGAGACCTGACAGGATGTGTCATCATGGTGAAGCAGCAGACACAGCCCTGACCCTGTGAGCCATTTGAGGAAATGTCTTCAGCTAGGATCCCCTCTCCAACCCGACCGCTAACCTAACCTCACAGCACTTCTGTGTGTCTGCGTGCGTGTGTGTGCGTGCGTGCGCGTGTATGCGTTTGCGTTTGCGTCTTACCAGTAGGAGGGCCTCCAGCTGGTTGATGTAGATCTCCTCGCTGGCCAGGAAGCCAGAGAGCACCAGCTTCTTCATCTCCAGGCCCTTCTCAGTGTCCCCCTGCAGACACACAACACGGGGGTCAGCAGAGAGCAGCCAAGGCTGTAAATGCACGCTTTGTATGTGTGTGAAAGCAGAGAGGGGGAGATAGAGGTGGACCCTCTGCAGAGACACAGAGAGAGAGAGAGAGAGAGAGAGAGAGAGAGAGAGAGAGAGAGAGAGAGAGAGAGAGAGAGAGAGAGAGAGAGAGTGTAACATTGATTGAAAGTACTGAAAATGCCCTTATTTCAAGTGGAATCAACAAAGACTAAATTGTTCTATTGAACTGGATGACTTAGCGACAAATAAAAAAGGAAGTGAGTGGAAAAAAATGCTGTACTTTAACGGCACACAGAGCAAGCAGTCAGTACACTGGATTCATACGGTCTAGCAAATATCTGAAAATAGCCGCGAGTGGTGAGTCAGGAGCATGCGTTTATCGAGCAGGTGTTGAAGTTTGTTGAGTTTGTCCAGGCCGACTTGATGTTTTCATGGCTCCCCGTTGTTGGGACTGGAGCTGGCATGGAACTGCTGGTCAGTCTCCAGGTTCAGCCATCTGTCTACAGTGTGCTCTGAATGTGCTAGTAGCACGTACCAACCAGAGCGGTGTTCCTCACTGTTAGTAAGATGTACAGTATCGTAGTGAGACTGACATTGATGAAAATTCATCGGTTTCAACACATGATAATTCTAACCTCATGTATGTGACATGTATCGGTAATATAATAAAATGTCCTGAATTTTCCCAAGGGGATGAATAAAGTATCTATCATCATCATCATCATCATTCCCATACATGACATGATATTCATTCTCTGCATTTAACCCTCCCTAGGAGCTAGGAGCTAGGAGCCGAGGGCTGCATCCTCACAGGGTAGCACCCAGGAAGCAGCTCCAGGTGTAGAGTGCGCCTCGGTTGTGGGCAGGGCAGGAGTGGTAACTTGCACGTTTCTTTGGCGCCAGAGTTCAACTTATGCCTTTGTTTTCAAACCATCAGTGAGACGTTGAGGAACTATGGGACCTACGGTGACAGACAGTTATTCCAATTAGCTATCAAGTATTTTATGAAAGCCTGCCCTTTTCCAAACAGTTTCCAATGACGATTTCCCCGGTTCTGTGTAAAAAACCATCTGTAAGCCGTAAAAGACCCACGCGGACACAGGGGGAACACAAACTCCACACAGAAAGGTCCCCCCCCGGGATTTGAGGGGCTTCTTGCTGTGAAGCAAGTGAAGCAGCATGGCTAACCCACCGTGCCACCCGGATAATGTGGGACATGCAGTAAGTAACATCACCATGTACACGCATGTCATGTATGTTAAGTCTGGAAGGTCTTCAAGAGTAAAATCAACGTGTGTACAGCATATCCATGCAAGTGTAATGCAACTATCCACCTTTGGACACAATGAAATAGTTTCAACCTACATATCACAGGGTCACAGTACACCAACATCTTGGAACACATTTTGTATTTTATGTACAGGTAACAACCCAAGGAAGGATGCACCACAGGGTTCTGAATAAGGCGGCTTTACTTGAGGATTAACTGAACCACAAATCAGATATAATATAATACATAATATAATACAATAATAATACAATATTGTTTGTATTAATAATAGGATTATTGGCACAGCGGTGCCATACCCCAATGCAAGACCATAAAGCATCTTGAAGAGCAGGCAGGAATGGTGAGGGCTGCCCAGGCAGGATTAATCATTAACAACCAAAACCCTTTCTCATCATGATATCAGAAATTATTGTAGTGTGTGTCAGTGTGTGTGCGCGCATGTGTGATTACTGATTAACACAACCCTAGCGCCTACCACGATCCTTTTCTGATATTGTGATATCGAGTGAGTGTGTAAGAGATCTTAACCTGGACGATGCTGTCCACTGAGATTATACATTTGAACATAAATGTATCACATTATAATGAAGCAAGCACAATCAGCCATAAAATAATATAGCAAACGGTTCAAAGGTAAAGAACATAGTAATATGTTTTTTCCATACTTCCTATTATGAAAAGGAAAAAGAACCACTGGGAAAGTTGGCTATACTGCGAGGACTTTGCTGATTGCACATTTTTTTGCAAATTGAATAATTATCAGCACATTTAGTGTGTGTGTGTGTGTGTGTGTGTGTGTGTGTGTGTGTGTGTGTGTGTGTGTGTGTGTGTGTGTGTGTGTGTGTGTGTGTGTGTGGTAGGTGCCACGTAGAGAGTATACGGGCAGCAGTCATCTCAGTGTGTTGAGAAACAGACAGGAAACTGAGAAGAGAAAAGCCGTTTCTTCCCACAGTGGGAATTTGTGTGGAATACCCCCCCCAACCTTAACTTTACAAAGAGACTCTGTGTAGCAACGTGCAGCTTTAGCATCGGCTAACAGCTATGGAATGGTTTGCCATGGCAACCAGCTATATATGACTCCCCCATTTTAGTTTGCTTTGCTTTCAACAAAAGCACACTGCAAGTCCAGTCCATGAAGTGTGTGTGTGTGTGTGTGTGTGTGTGTGTGTGTGTCCTTTGTGACTCATTATGTGTGATAAAAGCAGTCACAGAACAGCACTGCCCTGTGTTATCATCCCCATGTTATCTCCAGCAATCACACACACACACACACACACACACACACACACACACACACACACACACACACACACACACACACACACACACACACACACACACACACACACACACACACACACACACACACACACACACAATTACGTCAGTGGGGAAATAACTGTATTTCCTCAACTCTTTCCTTTTCAAGTATGCTTCAAACACACTTTTGGAAGCTGTGCTTACGCACCAACTGGTTGCTCTTGCAAAGAAAGACTTGTGCACACACACACACACACACACTGAAGTCACACACACAGACACTAATAACACTTCCCACTTGGCTATATTTAGCTAAGTGTTCTGACCTATGAGAACATCAGGCGTGTGTGTGTGTGTGTGCGTGTTCGTCGAGCATCTGTGTGCAACACCCACCCACACACACCCCCACACACACAAACAAATCAGACAGCTGTGCTCCTGCTAATGCACGGTTCACGCTAGCAGCAGCAGCAGCGCTTTCATTGGCCTCTCGTCTCGCTGGCGGCCGGCGCCGTCCTCACCTTGAAGTGTGGAGGCACGGGAGGGGTAGTGGGCTCCTGCTCGCCATCGCCGTACTCAAACACCTCCTCCTCCTCCTCCTCCTCCTCATCCACCTCCTCCAGCACCTTGTCCAAGTAGCCCAGCACCTCCTCCTCCTCCTCCTCCATCTCCCCTCCCCCCCGGTCTGTTGCTGTTCTCCCCTTCTTCCTCCTCCTCCTCCTCCTCCTCCTCCTCTTCCTCTCCCTCTGGGTGTATGTCGTCCCCACTACGCTCGGCGGGTTGTAATTGTTATTCTACGCCACCGTCGCCTCCTTCAAAGTCAGTCTGCACACATCCACCGCTCTCACCACTCTCCCTGCGCCGCATCTAGACACGGATACGGACAGGGAACAGCACGCTTACTTAACCCCACCCCCTTCCTTCAGCTGGACTTCCTGGTCTGCGTTTGTGTGTGTGTGTGTGTGTGTCTGTGTGTGTGTGTGTGTGTTTCAGTGTTCCGGCTCAAAGTCGATGGGGTCTGGCCTCTCTTTTCACCCCTCCTCCTCCTCCTCCTCATGGTCCCCTCCCCTTGGCTCAGACAGCCTTGCAACACACACACACACACACACACACACACACACACACACACACACACCATTTCTCAGAGACTTCCTCAATAGGTCTGGCTCAGACTCTCGCTCTCTTACGCTCTCCTCTCCTCATCTCTCCTTCTCTCTTGTCTGCTAGATTGTCGCAGCTCTCGTCCAATCATTGTACTGCCTATAACTCTCCGCTCAACATAGACTTCCTGGTTGGGCTCAAGCATGTTTTTTTTTTTTTTCCTTTCCCTCTATCGATTGCTCTTGCCCTCCCCCTCCCTCTCTCGTTCCCTCCCCCACCGGCCTCTGTCTAATCGATGTGCCCGGCTCCCTTAGTGCTGAGCTGAGGCTAAGCCTGGGCTGCTCTTGATTACCGACTGAGGTTCATCTCGCCAGCCGTTTGCAGGCTGTCAGACAACACGGGCTACGCGCTAAACGCGACATGCAGCGCCTCTCGATGAACGGAAAAGCCATGAAGCGCCAGCGACGTCAAGACTAAAGCTTCTAAATATAGAGCTACAGTGGAGACATAAATAAACCCGCCATCCTTCAGTTTGACGCATAGATAAAGACATGTAAATATCCTGGAGATGAGGAAAAGCTGGTGTGACAAATCTCTCGTGGTGGAGTGTCTCACTCCTCTGTGTGGGGTGCGGATATAAACCATTCACCGTGCCACGGCCCCCCCACATCGCTGTCTGGCTGCTCACGTCAGCCCCCCCCCCCTGCTACTGACTGTGGCATACTGTCCCTTAGGGCTTAATTATTGTCGCCACATCGCCGCAACGCGATCGGGTTTACGGAGCCGTTACGTCCTTGCGGACCCTCCTTTCGTCCTTTCGCGAGGGCCTGACGTGCGCCTCCCAAAAATTCTAACCTTGCGGCGAGGCGACGCAGCAGCAAAGGGCTGTGATCGGTCCGCTTACGTAAACCTCGACGCAGAACCGTAAAGGTTCACGACTGCGTTGAAGCGACTGCGTGGTCGTTCCGTTGCGTCAACGTGGAACCATAACTGAGCCTTTAGTACCAAGTAACCGGGACGGGAAAACATCCTTTCTTGGAAATTCCACCTGAGAATGCAGTGACTATAAAAGTAAGAGTTCAATGCAACGAAGCGTTTAATGCAACGTCGTTCTTACTCTGATCTACCCTTATCTTGCAGTCATGACTTTCGTGACAAAGCAATATCTTTCAGGCGCGCGCACACACACACACGCACGCACAATAATATATCCCGGCTGAATTATTTGGTCCGGCAGGGCAAGATTCCTTGCGTCAGCCGAGGGGGGAGTCTGTCGACTCAGCAGAAAGGCACAGGCTAAGCAGAGTTGAGGCTGAGACAACAAGAGTGCTGGATGCAGGGCAGAGGAAGGGAGAGGAGGGGGAGACCTTGGCTTTCCATGAAAAGCTTTCCCCATTTGAATTCCCCGTACGTCTGCGTTGTGTTAAACAGCCTACAGAGGCAGTTCCAGGGATGATATGCGTGTGGACTCCAAATCTATTACGGTCAAATTGAGGCTCCATGTGTTGAGGTGTATAGTGAATTAATTGAAGGAATGACCTTTTTTTCACCCCACTTGTATTTGACATTGTAGAAACATTTGATGAATGTTCACTATACTGCAAAACTGACATTTAAAATGGATTCCAATCTTGGAAATATGTCTTGGGGTTATTGTATATAAGTATATTGTATATGTATATAAGAAATCTGGCCTAAACACTGATTCAGCCAATATCTACAACAACATGGGGTGATAATATAAAGATTGATGGCCTAACAGGGATTCTTTCATACATATTTTAAGCTATGATTAATGCCTGTGTGTCTGTTACAGTAGGTCATTTGATGAACATTGCTGATATTATTGCTGTCCCCTCCAGAGAATACGCTTGAAAAAATGTCCATGTTTGTTTTCGCCCCCAAGCTGAAATGAGATCTTCGCCCTTGATAAAGATAGACAACATGATGGGAAAGTAGAGTTGTTAGTTGGTGACATGCCCATTCCTTTGTTGATCTTACCCATTCCCACCACTAGATGGAGCTATTGGTTTATCATTGGTGGGCCAGGTCTCCAGCTAACACACACACATAGTGGAAGCTCCACATTGGCACATCTTTTTTGAGTCATAATCACATTGTGTCTGCAGCGCATTGTGCGTCATTATATCAGATGATTCAAACTCATTACCGTTTTCACTTTTCATTTTGACGTACATTCTTTCAAATTTGGATTAAATACACACCAACAAACTAAAGGCTGCGCATTAAAACAAGCAGGTGTGTTGTTTTTCCACTGGTCTGCACGCAGAAAGGAGGTACTTTAAATGCAACGAGTGTAAAGAAAACCAACAACATACGGCTGGAAAACGGGTTTCTTATGGACGCTCTGACGGCAGCCAGTCCCCCGAGCAGATGGGCCGTTCCTCCGCCACGCCAGAGTCTGGTCCCTATTTAAACACACAGGCTTGATTGCCACTGTCAGCGCCATCACACCAGCTGGAGACTTTGAGTCACTTCCTGATTCAGACCCCAAAAAACCTGTATTCTAAACCTGCATTAGCATGTTGCAGTGTGGTTAAAGGCTGAGAAAAGGATATATATTTATATAGCGGCACGTGTACATATATGTACTCACGAGGAACAGAGGAAAAGCAAGCAGTGGTTCACTTTTATCTCAGTGAAAATGTCATCACCAGCCACTGCCAAACAGGAAGACCAATGAAACGCGAGATAAGAGTCTAGACTTGTAGAAGGGGCATCGAGAACTCAGAGGCAACATTGTTTTACTTCTTCGAAATAAAGGCTGTTTGGGTATCAAAAAAAAGGGCCATGTCACGCAATCTGAGAATAGCATAAAATACAACATCAACGTCCAGCATAGGCTAGGCTAGCCTTTGCCATATTTCTGCTTGAAGTTCTCTTGTTTTTTTATATTTCGCAAAAACCACATCAATGAAAGGTAACCAGGCTTGCAGCAGCACCTCACGTTGCAGGGATGCTGTTTCCGCATACACACTGCAGCATTTGCACTAAACCGTCTGGCGGTAACATGTTCACCTCAGATGCGCTATACATCCTGCTATATATTCTCATCCCTCTGATACCGTGGGTTTCCGACCAGTGGCCACCCGCGTAGATCATTCAAGTTTCATGGAACTTATTTATCTGCCCCTACATCAGAGTGTGAGGTCAACACAGAAGTCCGGCAGTAGAGCGGTATGGGAAGCGGAAGTAAACTACTTGTGTAAGTGTAGGTTCAGGGGTGTGTGTGTGTTTGTGTGTGTGTGTGTGTGTGTGTGTGTGTGTGTGTGTGTGTGTGTGTGTGTGTGTGTGTGTGTGTGTGTTTGTGTGTGTGTGTGTGTGTGTGTGTGTGTGTGTGTGTGTGTGTGTGTGTGTGTGTGTGTGTGTGTGTGTGTGTGTGTGTGTGTGTGTCCGTCCCCTCACCCCTGGCAGCAGCCCCTCCGGGGGGGAGGGGGAGGCAGCGTCTCCGTGGGGGGTGCAGAGCTGCGGGGACATGGTGGGAGACTCGTCGATGAAGGGCATGGTCTCCGAGCCGTCCTGGGACTTGGCGTCCTCGGGCCCGTCGCCCTCATAGCCGTCCGTGGTGTAGTTGAAGTCTGAGGGGGACAGACGGACGCGTTCCGTTAGGACATTAGGACACACCACGCCCGTTCACTGCTGGATCGGTTCATAGCTCTCAGTCATCTTTCATTTCATTCCTTTCATTTAATATTTAATTTTCCGTTTGATTTGAATAAATTACATTCATTTTATTTATTTATTAAAAACAATTTGTCTTTGATTTTCAAACATGATTTGGAGAGAGAATATGACATGGTGTAAAATAACTAATAAAATCAACTAGTAATTCTCTCCTGTGACACACAACAGAACACAACTGTGACACACAACGTTGCTGGCCCACAACAGAGCCTGGAGGAACACACAGTTTGGGGCAGGACGATCCACCTGTTGTCCAACAGCTCATACAGTATGATGATGTTTATGTTGTTGATGGCAAAAAGATAGTAAATGGAGTAGAGAGAAAGTAAGAGCATAGTGTACCGATAGTAAAGGGAGTATAGAGAGGCCAAAGTAAAGAGTGTATCAAGAGATTATATAGGAGTTATAGAGAGTATGGAGAGCATACAGATTAAAGAATGTATAGAAAGTATAGGGAGAGTAGCAGTAGCACAGAGAAAGAGTGTATAGAGAGTAGAGAGTATAGAGAGCAGTGGCAGAGGTAATACAGAGTGTATAGAGAGGGTATAGAGAGAGTATAGAGAGTATAGAGAGAGTATAGAGAGTATAAAGAGAGTATAGAGAGAGTATAGAGAGTATACAGAGTATAGTGAGAGTATAGAGAGAGTATAGAGTGCAGTGGCAGCACAGAGGTAATACGGTGAGTATAGTGAGAGTATAGAGAGAGTATAGAGAGTGCAGTGGCAGCACAGAGGTAATACGGTGAGTATAGTGAGAGTATAGAGAGAGTATAGAGTATAAAGAGAGTATAGTGAGAGTATAGAGAGAGTATAGAGAGTGCAGTGGCAGCACAGAGGTAATACGGTGAGTATAGTGAGAGAATAGAGAGAGTATAGAGAGCAGTGGCAGCACAGAGGTTATACGGTGAGTATAGTGAGAGAATAGAGAGAGTATAGAGAGTATAGAGAGAGTATAGAGGGAGTATAGAGGGAGCAGTGGCAGCACAGAGGTAATAGAGAGAGTATAGAGAGTATAGAGGGAGTATAGATGGAGCAGTGGCAGCACAGAGGTAATACAGAGTACATTATAGAGAAAGTACATTCACAGTAACGGCTCCAGAGGGGAAAAGCCCCTGGTTGGTTCCTTGAGAAATGACCACCATCAAATCCTTCAAAAGTGACAGCGAGTGGGGGAAATATACCACCTCTGCCTTGGTCTACATCCATGAAATAGAGCCATTTATTTGGTGGTCGGATGTGTGAGAGAGAGCAGTAAAACAAACAGGGCACGGCTGCACGGGTAGAAATCACTTTGTCAAATCACCAGGGCTGAGAGAAGATGATGGATCGACGGAAGAGAGTAGTGTGTGTGTGCGTGTGCGTGTGCGTGTACATGCATGTGTAGGCAATAGGCATGGCCAGTTTGCCTGGAAATGGCCTGCTGCACAGTGCTCACAGCTGAAAAGCTCCCATGAAAAAAGCTGTGCTAATGACATGCTGCAACAATAAGACACCACAGGCGAATAGGCAGAAGACATATGCTTCTGCGTGCATGTGTGCGTGCGTGCGTGCGTGTTTTCAGAAAGACTACACACTTGCGTCATGCCACAGCTGTGCATTCTTCTGATGCATCTGCTTCTGCACAGGCTCAGTATAACACTTACAGACGTACCCCTGCAGAGACACTCCTACCAAAATAAAACCCATTACTCAGACACACACACACACACACACACACACACACACACACACACACACACACACACACACACACACACACACACACACACACACACACACACACACACACACACACACACACACACACACACCACACAAGGTCGCTTTGAACCTAATGAGCCACAAAAGAGCCTTAATGGCAGAAGTCATAGCAGGAGTCATCAGCGTGCCAAACAACCTTCAGTCCCAGTCATCAGGGGGCGCCAGGGGCCTGTCTGTCACCTACTAGACGTCACCAACACACCGTCACCGGACCACCCACCGTAGCAATTAGAAACAAAACAGTCCATCCATCTGCTGGCTCTCTGTGTGTGTGTGTGTGTGTGTGTGTGTGTGTGTGTGTGTGTGTGTGTGTGTGTGTGTGTGTGTGTGTGTGTGTGTGTGTGTGTGTGTCCCACATACACACACACACAGACCGCCAGCTATTACCATAAGCGTTGGATTTGTCAATTTTCAATTTTGGCTCGTCCCTTTTTCAAACGGGTCCCTGTTGTTAGTCGTTCAAATGTTATAGCCGCTCTCGCCGTCTGATAATGCTGCGTGCTATTGGTTCCAGAATGGCAGTTTGGAAAAGTGGAGGACAATCAGTACTAGAAGCATAAAGCATCCGCACACATTCAGATAAAGAGATCATCTCCCTGATAATGAATGATGAAAAACATAGAAAGGGAGACGTTGGCCATTAGTGTGACTCTAATGCCATCAATGGGCCTTCATCACAGAGTAAACAGGCGCAGCGTAAACAGGTGTAGCTCATCAACTTCATTATGGGTCTGTAGGCGGGCCAGTTCCCATGATTAACATAAGGAGATACACCTGTGTAAGTATTGCTACACCTTTGTGATGAAGGCCTATTAACGGATATGAATGAACCACAAGCCTGCAAGTTGCTGCTGATGAAAGTAATCTACAAAAGGGGTTAATAGAATCAGACCCACAACAGTTATTACCGCTCACAGTTGTGCTCCTCCAACCGTGCTGCTATTGCCAAACAGCCTCCATCTCTCGCCCACTACGTCTCTCTCTCTCTCCCATCTGCTCCTTCTCTGCCATCCCTTTCTGTCCACCTTCTGGTCTCAGTGTGTGTGCCAGTGTGTGTGTGCCAGTGTGTGCCTGTGTGTCAGAGTGTGTGTGTGTGTGCCGGTGAGCCAGTGAGCCAGTGAGTGTGTGTGTGTGTGTGTGTGTGTGTGTGTGTGTGTGTGTGTGTGTGTGTGTGTGTGTGTGTGTGTGTGTGTGTGTGTGTGTGTGTGTGTGGGCTTCCACCAATATCTGAAACTGCCAACTGTACGATTCCTTTAAATATTTTAATCTTCTGTCGTTTTTTAATTAAATGGTTTAGGCTGTTTTAAAAAATGGACGATTCATAACGTTGTGCAAAACTCATTCACGTCATTCCTAATGCGATCACTCATTTTAATGTTAAACACAGAGCCCTTCTTTCAATTCACTTTTTTTTCTTTTTTATTTATTCCAAAGAAGAACTTACAAAATTAAAACATCCATCCCACTGTAGACTTTATTAGATAATGAAACGCCTGCTTTTGCCAATATCTTAGTTTTCGACAGGAACTCAACCGGCATAATGAAGAACAGTCTCTGAATGCTTCCCATTACATTATGCTCACATGCTCACACACACACACACACACACACACACACACACACACACACACACACACACACACACACTAACCATAATCACACAGACACCTGCTCAGCCAGAAAAGCGAAGTGCAAACAAGTTCCAATAGCTCTAAATGATTTGTTGTCCGGTAATAAACATGCACAGTGTGAAGCTTGGTCCATCTGAGGACACAGGCCTGCTCAACTATTCAAGGCTAGCATTCTCAGAGGAACAGGGCAGTCGTTGGATGCAGTTATAGTGCCCATGCCTATCTCACACACACACACACCACTTCAATCAGTTAATGCATCCTGACAAGCCCTTTGCGTGAATAGCACAAAACACAGGACAGGAAAAAAAATACTGAAAAGGAAAATCAATGCAGGGCCATGAGTCAATGGACAGAGAATTTCACTTCAGAAAGACTCCATCAGCCCTAACCTGCAATCAGTTAAATTGAACAACCCCCGACGCACGCACACACACACACACACACACACACACACACACACACACAAAACACATGATTAACCATTTAGAACGAGGACATCCCGGGCAAGACATGTATCGACACAGGATCAACGTCAAAGTAACCGGATGCACTGCTAAACGAGTGACGATGGGGAGGAGAAAATCAATAGGGCTGAGGACTGTCACGCTGATCCACGGAGGACTGGACAACGTTAAGGCTGACACACCGAAGCTGTACGCCAGGGGACCCGTCCTGGATGTTCACTGAGGGGTGAGGGGAGGTCAGGATAGTCTAGTGCACTGGTTCCCAACCTAGGTGCCGGGGCCCCACTTGGGGTCCCCTGATATGCATATGGGGTCGCAGGAGACTATGAAACATTTTAGCAAAGCATTTACATTTTTGATATGGTACAAGAACTGAATGCCTTGGGATTCATAGCCACAGTAGATGTCGAGTGGTTAGGGTGTTGTTGGGTCTCTGGACCAAAAGGTACTAGGTTTAAATCCCCTAATGTCCGCAGCGTACTACATTACATTTCAAACATTTCAAGCATGCCAGCCTGACAACAGCCAATCGTTTAATACTCATTAGTTACTGTTGACACCGTTTCAGAGAGGTGATTGTTATTCAATACGCACATTGGGACAAGTAAATCATCATAGCAAATTACACACAGACTCCCCTTTAGGCCATTAGGGGAGGGGTCACACACAGGACAGTACAGGTTAAGGGCTGATTATGGTTCCACGTCGACGCAACACAAGGACCGCGCAGAAGCTTTGCAGAGTCGGGAACCTGTTTTGGTTCTGTGTCGGGTTTAGGTAAGCAGACCAATCACAACCCTTTCTGTTGTGTCGCCTCGACGCAAGGACAACGTTTTTGCGAGGCGCACGTCAGGCCCTTAAGGTGGACGCAAGGAGGGTCCACAAAGACGTAAACCCCCTTGTGATGTGTCGACGCGGAACCATAATCAGCCCTTTAGGGTACTTACCATTGGGGGAGAACAAAGAGCGAATGACGCACACGGCCTCAAAGAAAATATCCATCTGTGTCGGGAGGCGATGTACCGCTTAGTCAGTTGAACAAAAAATGGCAGCTGGTCAGGGTTGCCATCCGATCATCCAGCCTTAAAACAAACAATGTTCGTTTTCCCTTTCCGTGTCTAACAACTCAATAACTGAATCGGTCCAGACAAATACAATCTGATACAGTCTGATGCCTCGATGGGCAAAGATAGAAGAGTTGTCAACACTTTCCGTACACGTTCAGGTACTTCCTCATGCAACAATGAACAAGCCCAACCGTTCTGATGACAAGCATTTCCATGTCCAGTATATGTAAATTTATGCACATAGCACTGCAGGGTGGATATGAGTTAATCCCATTTCTCAAACCTCGAAACCAACCGCGAGTTGTTCCCAGTGTTTTGCTCAACCTTAATGGAGAATATATTTATATATTTTCACAGCAAAACAGAGGACTTCAAAACATTTTCCTGTTGGCTGTTTTCACAGTGCAGATAAGTTAGGTAAGCTGGGAACACGCAACCCAAATGAGGCTTCCTGCTTCGTGAAACATATTCTTCAGCAGCTTATGGCTGGCCCATTCACACAGGGCTGATTATAAACCACGGCTCATTTGGATGGCCAAGAGACTGTGCTTTGAGCCAGTTCTTTTGATGCATCTCTCACTTTGTTTGGAGAACCTCGCTCACTCCTTCCTGTACTCACTGATCTGATAGCTCAGAGAAATGGACAACGTACAAACAGAGACTGAGAGATTAAGAGTAAGTTTGGCATGGGCCGAGAATTACTTAAAAATGCCATCAGGAGAACAAGGATAAAAGTAAAACTGGTAAACGCATGTGCTCCCCATTTTGTGTGCCTGAAGTTTGACAGTTTGACTGATAGCATGTGCGTGAAAAGATTGTGTTCCTGTTTGTGTGCGGTTCTCAAAGAAGAAAGCCCCCCCCCCCCCGCAACCTCCTCAAGTTAACACATCTTGATAGAAGGCTTCCAAAGCCCACCTGTCAAACTCAATAGATATCCCTGTTTCCTTGGCGACGGGCTGACATGGCAACCGCACCCGATGGACACAAATGCTTACTCCAGTGCCAATGAGTTGGTGAGTGATAGGACTCAGCTTGTACCTTGGCATCGATGCACCAAAATCCAACAGCGATATTAAAAGTGAAAGATACGGCTACAACCAAATGCTACATCTAATAATTACTGCTTTGTGCTCATGTCCTCTTCCCTTACACAAAAGAAATGAACCCAGAATAACCCAAATAATTGTGTGTGGGGGTGGCTGGGAGTATGCCCATCTCCAATAGCAAGCAAGCTGTTAGCCCCGAGGACAAAATCCATAGCGGTGAACACAGTAAAAACTGCACCCTCCATGCGTATGAACACTGCAAACTCGGAGCACTGCATTTATGACTCATGCTTCTGGATCATGTGGATTTTAACTGAAGCACACGGCCTTGAGGGAGCCACAGCAGCAGGATATCAGCGTCAAGAATAAAATAACTAGATATGGCGTGGGATGAAATCATTATACATTGGATGAATATCAGCAGTGAAAATAAAAAGGACTAGATATTGCTTGGGCTTAATAATTAAATCCTTATAATTATATTAAGTTCAACGTAACCAGTTCCAGGAACACAGTTTCACTCCACCACTCGTATGGATATGCATATTTGATACTACTGTAGTTTCCATTAGGTCGAAGACTGGAATAATGAATCATTTCGAAGTTATATGGCCAGAGATGTTGATACAACAACGGCTGTTATAGTCACATGCCCATCTGCTGCTACTTCGATAGTTACGACTCCCAATATGTTTATGATCTAAAAAAACGACATATGGATTCCCTTCCTTCGTTGGCAATAACAGCTTGATAGCCATAATGATCTGATGTGTATCCACCATGCTTGTGAATCAATCAAAGTTGCACAGCGATGTCTCACGCTCATTGACGTGATTACGGCAAGGATTGCAGACCCAAAGTATTGTGGAGGCGATGCGATGAACGGGAGGGGGGGGGTGGGGCACTGTGTACTGACATGGTCTACAGGGACAGGCTTGAGCTAACCACGCAACTGTCCCAGGTCATAGCAGAGCCATTACTGTGGCGGGCTTGCTAATTCTCTCCATTGACCTGCTGTGTGTGGTGTAATTTACCACTGCTGGCTCTGAGTGGACTGGTTAGTGCAATTAGCCACTTAACAATCCTCAAGACACGATCACACACGCGCACATGCACACCTCCCCCGCTCCTGCCACAACAGACGTGCATTACCTCAAGAGGAACACTTGGTGTTTGATGAGGGAAGCGGTCTCGGTAAGCAGTGGGGGTTAACTGCCGGTAATGGCTTCTTCGGAAGGATGATGGAGAACATAGAGAGGAAACATCTGGGAGATAGACCCTGCACAACGCTGATCCATATCTCCATGTCTCCCTTCCATATGTTGTACATTTGAAGAGGTTTACCTAAGGCAACATACAGTGGGTTCAGAGGTGTATCATTCAGGCAATATGCATCTTGTTGGAGGACGCCTAAGGTGATGCTGTCTGGATCAAACCCAGTGCTTTTTGGCTGTGAGCTGAACAGCCTACGATACAGCAACCTTGCAAATAATACATCTATTCATGGTTCTAAATACCTAAGGACTGAGCTATCGATCTAGCATCATAAATAACCAATGATTTGCAAGTGTATAGATTTATGATGACTATTGATGGATTCATGCATCCTACTAAATATCGACTGAGACAACGACTACAGATAGACTGATAAAGAAAAGTCAAACTTGCATAGATAAGTAGACATTGGTGGATGACTAGCTAGGCTTAGATTAACGAATTGAGCACAAAAAAAACACTTGAACAATGTAGAGTTACTTACAATACCAACACTCAAATATATGTTATTCCTGCATCCAATCGTAAAACATCCCCCTTTTTTTTTTTACAAAAACATCTCAACTAAAAGTGTCTGTAAAACCGAAGAGGAGCCAAGACAATGCAGTTATTTTAAGATGGGAGCTTAGATGGGAGTAATGGGCTGTCAGACCCAGGCCAGACATGGTCTGAGTGGGCAGCATGAGAGCTGTGTGGTGCCATGGCCCAGTGGACCTCTAGAGCACCGCTGGAGCAGAACATCACACACTGCTCAGACCTTTACTAGCAGTACTGAGGGATGACAGGCCCATCCATCAGTCCACACACACACACACTACATGTGAAGTTGTTAATAATACATGCACACTCAAACCCATTTGTGTCCTTAAGCTGTATTGATATGGATGTAACAAGCTATCATTTATGAAATTATCAATACTCTACAGATCAAAACAAATGGCTGATAATTAACAGCACCGCTCCTGGATGGATGACACATTTTTTAATCTATTGCTATTAAAAAGTTATTTATCGCTCATCATTACCAAGTTGAAACATAATTTAACCTCTGCCAATGCTGCACTTGCAATTGAGAACAAGTAACCCACACAAACTCTGCAATACATTAGATAACACCGTCGACATTGAACACTACGGCTACCTTTTGAACCGTGCACAGTGCTCCCCATTAAATCCCACATGCGGTAGCCGTACAGTAGAGAGTTTCTACTGCAGTGTGCAGAGTCACTGCGAGAGCGTGCTCAGCATCTTTTTGAAACAGAGCGAGGAGGTGACATCATGGCCCTGCAGCCGGTCATCAACACAGATGCAGCAATGACTAAAAGTGTTCCACGGGCTTTGCTGAGTCGCACCTGCTCGGAGAACACAGAGTACACACCAACACACACACACACACAAACACAAAACGAACCGACAATAGCTCTCTTCTACAAACACACACACACACACACACAAAAGCAAGCACACACTCACTCTCTCCTACAAACACACACAAGATCTCTTCTACAAACACACACACACAGGCAAACACACACTAGCTCTCTTCTACACACACACACACACACACACACAAAAGCAAGCACACACTAGCTCTCTCTCTCACACACACACACTTTCTGTTTCACTCTTTCTCCTTCATACTCACACGTAGATTTCACACTTTTGCACAATGGTTAGTTTCCTAGTCTCACACGTCGTATATAAATAAACATATCGCTCTCATTTCTCGGAAACCTCGAGAGTGTGTGTGTGTGGGGACAGGTTTACGTATGTGTGTGAGTGTTTGTGAGAGCTGTAGTGATGTGTGTGTGCATGTGTTTCTCTCTACCCGTGTGTACGTGTGCGTGTGTGTATGTAGGTGCGTGTGCGTAGTTCTCTACCCCTCCACGTCCCACAGTCGTCAATCAGCGGACGACACAAGGGAAATTAAAGGAAGCTTTTTAAAGGAAGCTTTTTTTTTTCCGGAGGTCCCGCTGCTGCTCCCCGGCCCCGGGGCCACTTATGCTACACATCATAATAAAGTCCCCTGAATGTTGACAGCCAGAGGCTTTACTACTGCAGCTGAGGCAGAACGGCCCAGCTCATAGAGGAGAGGAGCCGCACTGATGGCAGGCGCACACACACACACACACACACACACACACACACACACACACACACACACACACACACACACACACACACACACACACACACACACACACACACACACACACACACACCAAATGAGTGGGGGAGTGGTGGTCGTTGTCACTATAGTTTAACTTTAATGGGATTGTGCAGTCGATTAAAACACATGTTTTCTGTATATTTTTATGAGAGCACGGGTATGTTGATCTCTAAGGTAGCAGATGACTGAGCAGACCCCTGGGCCAGATGGACAGGATTTTGTATTTAAACAGAGAACATCCTGGGATTCATTCAGCAGAGAGCTCTCTAAGCACTGAGATCAATCTACGTCAGGAACTAATCAATACAAACCACACACATACGCACACGCACAAGCGCACACACACTCAACCGTGGCTTCAACTACATGTTCGCAGTTGAAAGTGACCCACTGCCCCTTTTCCACCGACAGTTTGGTCATCCAGCCATTTCACATTGCAATTCTAAAAAGGCAATAACCAATAACCATTTAAGGCATAAATAATGAGAAAATGAGAAAAACAAGACACACGATGATTGATTTGCATCAGAACTAGTGACAAACGAGCCTTTATGTCAACATGAAATAGGCAAATTGCCCAGATAGTGGCACACCATGTACTTCCTGTTCATGGCACAAAAATAAATGAATGGTCACTTATCAGTGCTGAGGTCAAACAAACATTTACCGTCGATTTTTAACAAGGTGTTTCAATATGGCAGGCAAAAAGCGTCATTTCTCAACGTCAAACGCCTTTGAACAAAACGCTTGGTACAAGACAGGCAGCGATTTATTGTGCTGGTCAGTTGGCTGGCGTCAATGTGCCCACCAGCGTTAATTGTGATTAATGAGGGCTATTGTGGCGACACTGCCTTCTTCTCACAAGAGCCCTCCGGCACAACATCCTGCATCCTGTTACAGAGCACGGAGGGACAAAGCCTCAGAACGGAGCACACCACTGAGGACGGGACCTGCAGTACCAGGAAAAACTCTTACTTCCCCAATAGAAACAACCTCAAATCACCATGAAAACGGGCAGCTGGGCGGCTCTACGCCCACTGGAGACCAGGGTTCGATTCCCACCTGTGGTCCTGTCATTTCTATATCTGTTCTCCAAACCCAAAAAAGCTTTAAAAAAAAAAGGACCTTTTTCTTTTAAAAGTCAACATGAAAACAAGATCAAAATTACGATCCAATGTGATCAAAACTTCGATCAGATAAAGACTGACGTAAAAACAAGAGAACAAGACATGAAAACGAACATTTGACATGAAAACGAGATCAACGTAAGGTAATGCTCATCTTGTTTTCATGTCGAAAGGTTGGTCCTTCCCTGGGGATCCTTTTCCTGGAGTTCCGGAGATCCAACGTGATGGTAATATTGATATTGATCTGTGGCCTGTATTAATTGCAGTGTGCACATGCCGTGAACACAGGCAGTGAAGGGCTGTAACTAATGATACATCTCACAGTCGGAAAATTGAAGGATCATTTTTACGATAAACAGATTAACCATTTAGTCTAGAAAAAACACTGCTCAAATGTGTCTTCAATGTGCTTGCTTTATCTGACATTCAGCCACGAAAAACAAGTGTTCCATTGATCCAAACAACAAAAATGGGAAATTCTGAAGCATCACACTGCAAATAATTGGTAGTTAGGGTTAGGGTTACTTGATAAATTATCTAAACGATTCATCAACTGTAAAAAAGGGATTGGATTTATTTTCTTTCAAACTATTCATTGCAGCCCTATTTCAATGAATGGCCCTTATTCGTAATATATAATACAAGCATGCTCTGCTGACAAAGACAAGCTCACATGAATACTGAGATGGCACAGCCTTGTGAAGTGTAAGAGTATTCATGTTGTTTCATTTAATTAGCGATGAATGACAATTATGCTTTAATTGTGACTAATAATGAACGCAGCCTCTTCATTCAGTAAGGTATTATTAGAGTGCACTGACAGCACAAACACTTTTTGCTCTCAACAAGCAGGCAAAGCGTCCTTGGTGTGGATGTGCTTTGAAAATCATTTTCTGTGCATCTATTTCCACTCCGACATCCTCTGCTGCGCCCGCCTGCCGGTCTTACGTTATGCTAATGGTGAGCAGCGCTAGCTAAGCTCTCGTGAGCTAACCTTGCACCACAAGCAGCCTCATTCAATAGTCAAAGGGCTTAGGGGGCTAAAAAGGCCTGTTCTTTGTTGGTTTGCCCCCCCGTCTCACCAGCAGGCCCCTCTGATCAGAGAGATCATAGGGTTCGGCTTGAGGAGGAGCTGAGAGAGCTAACTGCTACATGCCGCTAACAGACTGGGCACACTTTGGAAAAGGTCAATAAGATGCTGGAGTCCCCCGAGGATCAGCGGAGCGGGGAGGAAGTAGACTGGCGGGGGGGGGGGGGGGTCTGAATGAAGGGACAGCCAGACCTCAAAGGGCTTTGTGTAAATAGAAGAGGAGAGCAAGGGTGAGGGCGAGAGAGAGAAGGAGAGAGCTGTCAATCAAAACCGCCAGGTTCAAAATAAGGATATTTTAAGTAAATTCCAACAGCATTGACCTTCAACCGGTTTTGAACATTCTGTGGGTGATTCGGCTAATAAACATGTGCATGTGTGTGTGTGTGCGTGGGTGATCTTTTTCCTCTCCATCAAAAAACCCTCATTATCCCGTCCTCCCTGGTCCAGGGAACGTTCCGGTAAGAGGCAGAGCGACAGGCAGCTACTAGCGCTCGTTCTGCTCCAGCGCATACACATGGACGCTCCCGTCCATGGCTGGGTATCTTCACAGACCATATGTCCGTAGGCAGACAGAGATAAGCACCACCTTAGCTTCACAGGCACATTCAATGGAGCCGCCACCACCCCCCCCCCCCCCCCCCCCCACCCCGTCCCAACTCCACACACACACACACACACACACACACACACACACACACACACACACACACACACACACACACACACACACACACACACACACACACACACACACACACACACACACCCCTGTGTTACCATGGCAGCCGGCCACCATACATATTAATTAGCTGCCCTAAATCCTCAAGGCATAGATTGGTAACTCCAAGTCACTGCACACAGACTGGGATAACCACTCAATCTCACACAGAGACACACACACACGCATGCATGCATGCACGAACACAAAAAAACACACACACAGACAGACAGACAGAGCCCCTGAGGAGCGCAGATGGGCACATCCATGCGTAGACAGACACACAGTTGTCGCACACGCCAGGCTACACTGCAGCCTGGCGACACAATCACGGAGGCCTGCACACGGCAGCACTGCTCCATTTATGCATTGTTAAAAAATAAACTCTGGTTGTACAGTCCCATCACCGCCCGAACATGCGCGCGCACGCACACACACACGAGCATCTAAAGTAACTCTCTAGTCGCTCTAGGAAGCCTCCAACACTCCATTCATGAGCAGGCGCGGATATTGTGTCTCACACACACACAAACACCCACCCACACACACCCACAAACACCCACAAACACCCTTGATGGTTGGCCACACACCGTTCCGGTGCATAAATGCGTTACAGGAGCCGACAACACCAAAGCTGCCGTTCTGCTGCTTGCGACTCATCCTCACTTGCTGTACAATTACTCGCTCGCTCTAATTAAGAGGAAAGGTAGCCAGTAGGGATCAGTGACATCATAGGCCACCCCCCCCAGTGGGACGGTGAGGAGAGGTAAAGACGGAGCAGTAGGACTTTGTTGGTTTGTTACAAATGCTGTGAGTGTTTCTCATCATATGATGTGAT
This sequence comes from Micromesistius poutassou, assembly GCF_964030765.1. Taxonomy (NCBI): domain Eukaryota; kingdom Metazoa; phylum Chordata; class Actinopteri; order Gadiformes; family Gadidae; genus Micromesistius; species Micromesistius poutassou. The sequence continues at coordinate 13,367,179 of NC_140280.1, forward strand.
GCTGATTCAAGAGGAAGTTGTTGACTCTGTGAGAGGCCGGGGGGGGCGGGGGGGCAGAACCCATTAGCTGAATGGGCTGGAGTTTTATTAGCGACTATAGAGTTACGACACTGACAAAGCCATGCCAGAGAGAATATACCAATAAAAATCCAAATCATTTTCCATGTTTACTGATTTAATTCAGACACACTGGGGTTCCACCGGGGACGATGAAGAATTTGAATGTTCACAGCGAGAAGACATCTGCTATTTAATACGACGTGTAGAAGACATGTGTTTGAATGGGGAAAAGTCCCCGTTTGTTCCCCTCACAGTCCGCCAGTGTACGATCCCCATGCCTAGCAGCGTGCCCGCCCGCCGCGGCCCCGTTGCCCGGCACGCTGAAGGAAGGGCCCAGGAGGGAGCACAAACGACCTGTTGTCCCACGAATGTTCTGCAAGCGCCATTCTGGTCGTCGTGGAAATCATCCATTTACAGTGAGGCTCATAAATCTGTCGAAGCTGCTGTCTATGTGTCACTGACCCAGATTTTTTTTTTCTCTCCCCCTCTCTACCTTGCTCTCTCGCTCTCTCTCTCTCTCTCCTGAACAAATGCATTCTCCTCGCAGACAGAGATGAATGGATGACTTCGGATGGAACCTTGGAATAACCTTCAGTGAGATGGTGATTTTAAGTTGTACTTTCTGAACAATCTGCTTTCAATATGCTAATATGCTGTCATGAGAAACCGCATAAGCAGTGAATAAGAGGCAAACTGCTTGTAGAGTAACACACCGCGATTTGTAGAAATACACACATATACATTGATTGAAATAGGGTTTGGACCATCAGAAGGTCGGATGTTAAGAGTTAACTAAAAGTGGAGAGTGATTTAAAGGTGTGGTTGCTGTGACAAAATGAATTAAATCCTCTGTTGGTCTTTCTTTGTGTGTCTCTCACACACACACACACTAAGCACCTGTGATTGGCCACCTAAGCTGGGCAGCAAACGGCGACTGCCTGCTGACAAAAGAAGGTCAATATATAGTCAGACCATTAATCTTTCACACACACACACACACACACACACACACACACACACACACACACACACACACACACACACACACACACACACACACACACACACACACACACACACACACACACACACACACACACACACCAGATAAAAAGCGAAATATTCATTATCAAACCTTAAAATAACCCTTAAAATAAATGGTTACGCCCAAATTGCTTTTTGGGTACATTGTTGCTTGGTGTATTTTGAAGCAGAGCAAGACACCAGATGGGCAACAACACAGTCCTTGCCTCTAAGATTTTATCCTCGACCAAGTAAGCATCCCAATAACGTGTCGAGATTGGCAGGCCAGGGTACCATGCAGTGGAGTGCGGTGGGAAGAGTGAGGAGGAGTACAGAGGAACGAAACAAAGCCTTCTATATCTGGCCCACAGGCGATGTTGTGAAAGTGTTATCGCTGCTTTGGCCAATTAAAGAAAAGTGTATCCTAGAACCCTTTTTTAGACGACCCATTAAAATGTAGGACGTTGTGTGTGTGTGCGTGTGTGCGCACGCGTGCGCTTGCGTGCGTGTCAGTCTGAGTGGCGGGTTTTTCTGGAGTGCATCAACCCTTTTAACTCATAATGGACACCTCGTCTCCTCGTCTTCCCCCTTTCCTCTCTCCTCTGCCATTTCCCCTTCCTCTCTTTCCCTTAGTCTCTCTGCCTCTCACTCTTTCCCTCTCTCACTCTCTCTTCCGCTTGACTGCTTTGAATTCCTAATCACTGCCCCAGCCTTCCAGGAGGATGTCAACATGGCTGTCCCGCCATTGGCGGAGAGGGCGCAGTCACTGGCGCGCCATTGGCTGAAACGGAGCGGTATGGGGTGGCAGGGGGGAACGGGGGTTGGTGGTTAGCAACCCAGGGAGGATGACTACTGTCCGTGGTCACACTATGCACACACACACACACCAAAACCCCCCCGGGACACGTGCCGGCCGCCCGCCGCCCCCCCCCGTTGCAGCTTAAAAGATTCGTAGAACGCAAACACAGTCAGACACATGACACACCCACTAACATCAAGCTCAACAAAGGATGGGCTGAGACTCGCCATGAGAGCACATCCACAACAGATCCAAATGAACCCCAAACTCCACTCGTGCCTTGCGGCGGCGGTGGCTTATGAGTCCCTTCACGGCTGCTCACCCGCGCGGACCCAGTGTGAAGCAGTGTTTTGCAGTACTAGCAATGCTTTTTAGTTGTTGTTGTAAGTGACTGTTGCATCTGTAGGGATACAGTGGCATACAACACTGAAAGTACCACTTGAGTTTTGTTCATCTCATTTCAGTGAGTGAGTGAGTGAGTGAGTGAGTGAGTGAGTGAGTGAGTGAGTGAGTGAGTGAGTGAGTGAGTGAGTGAGTATACGAGAGAGTGTGTGTTTGTTTATGAACACATATATGTGTGTATGGCTGTGTTCTGCTGAGCCACAGTGTGAGCATCTATTATTCACAAGGTTGTCATCGAACAACAGCCAATCGGCCTCGTAGGAGAGGAGGACGCATAAATAATACGGAGAGAGAGGAAACGGACGTAGGGCATTCATTAAGACGCTTTTATGCAAAGCGCCGCAAAACAATACCAGGCATGCGTGCATGATCCGGCTGTTGACCTTGTTTATTCTTGGAGCGTTTCAGCGCAATTAAAGATTAGTGTTGTCAAAATTATAGATTTTTCCACGCATAATCGATTGAATATTTTCAGTACTCATTTTCCCGCAGTGTAGAGACTCCAGTAGCAGCTGCGCTTTCTCGCTCTGCCTTCTCTCCGACAGCGAGTTGCCAGACACACGCGGTGCACCAGTGCCCGCAAAGCAACGCCTCCTCCTCTCAGGCGCTCCCGGTGCCGTCTCTCGCGGTGAGTCGTCACTTCACCACATCCTGCGGTCGCACTTCGTACCCACGGTATCACCTTGTTATAATTATCTTTTAAAATAAAAACCTAAACTTGTATGCCCTCAGTGTTGTGCATTTTTTCCCCCCAGTGGTATAGAAAATGGTATCGAATGTCGAGATTTTTTGAAGGTATTGCATCAAAGAATACCCAGTGTGGGGACAACACTATGAGCGACCCGTGTGCCCTGTGTCCATCAGCTCCATCTCCAAATGCTCCTCGTCCAGCTCCCTCCCCGTGCCTTCCTACCTCCATCCCCGCGGCCCCCCATTCACCCAGCAGCCCTGCGCCTCTGTCAGCGCTGCTCCCTGAACGCCCGGCAGGGAGAGACGCCTCTCTCCCCAGACAACGTTAACTGCCTTGTTTCTCAACATGTGTGGGGAAATACACATGACGCCTGTTAAGTGGGAACCCCTGAATAGGCACATTCAGGGGGGGGGGGCGACAGGTGCGCGTACACACACACACACACACACACACGTGCACACAAGCGGAGGAAAACCATTGAGGAAGCAGGGGAGATGAAGTGTTACATAACTGCTCTCCGCTCTGCCATTCGCCTGCCTGCCTCTCTCTCACTCTCACTCTCTCTCTCTCACTCTCTCTCTCTCTCTCTCTGGGCAAAGCACGCTGATTCAGACTCCAGCTTTTTTCGCCCATTGCACAATTCTACAACTACATTCCACGCAACACAACATGGATGCCATTTCTAGAGAGCTCCTTGGTTTAAATGCCTGCTTTGGCACCATGGCGATAGCTGAAGCGAAGAGAATATATTGTGTATGGGCTGTATTGACACAGCCTACATAACATCGTCTATTTAGCACACTAGCACTCAATAGTAACCATGTTAACGCATGGCTGGCCTCGGTACTAGGAGGCATAGTGAAAAGCCATAAGCATACCAGCGCAGTAGCAGCAGCATTGGCAATACTAGCCATTATGCTTTTGTACTGGTAGTATTTGACTAGTAGTAATCGCGTTTGTAGCAGTAGTATCGGTGGTGTAAGCGGATGTTTTAATGGTATGAGTAGAAGTACCAGGAGGGGTTCAGCCCCGTTTAACCCTAGTGGTGCGTGACTGCTGGCCTGGCCTGTGACGCGCTGGGAGGAGGCTGTAACTGAGACTGTACTAAACAGTCTATGTAGTCTCTGGTACTAAACGGGGGGGGGGGGGGGGGGGGGGGGGCGGGCGGTGGTTCATTTCTCAGTGCTGGCAGGCAGGGGTTGGTGGCGTGCGCTCTTCTGCTGCGGTTAGGCCACAGATGCTGTTGTTTGGAAACACGATCGGGTCACATTGATCAGGACCTGCTTCTGCTGGCAGCCCTGACAAGCTCATTATTTAAACAAACAGAGATGGGGCTGTTTATTGGATGGGGCGTGTGCGCGTGTGCCCGCCTGTGTGTGGGTGCACGTGTGTGCGCGTGCGCATGGCCAGAATTATCAACCCTTTGCGTATCAATAGAGCTCTTACATCAAGCCATAAACAGCTCAGGGGGTGCGTGTGTGAGAGTGTGAGTGTGAGTGTGTGAGAGTGTCTTTTTGGGCAGCTCCTCAGACATCCCCACGGTGTGTTAAAACAGCAGCTCCACCGTGCCAGTCAGCACCTGACGACTAGCATTGAACCCTCCTAGAGGCAGACCTGGGACGGGGGCCATGCGTCGATAAAGAAACGCTTTGATAGCAGCCGGGCGCTGCATTAAGGGAGTTAAGTATAGCGAGGAGCTGCTCGGGGAAGAGCCTCGACGCCGGCCTTCTGGAGCCATCTCCGCCGGGCGGAACGGACCCGGCGGGGGGGGGCTGTGGAGGTCCATCAGGCGGAAGCCTCGACCGTCTTCGTCCAACTCTAACAACAATGACAAGACATTCGAGGTATAGGCAGATGTCTTTGGAAGAGGCATGCTGGTCTTCAATGAGGCAAACGCTTTGAATAACATACAGACTGAAACTAAATGTTGTTTTTGGGGGCCTGGTTCACGGGTTGAGCATGTGCGATTGAGGCCCAGGTCTTACCGCAGTGACCAGGGCTTGATACCTGCCCGTGGTCCTTTGCTGCACGTCTCCCCCCCTCTCTCTCTCATACATTCCTGTCTTACTCTACAATAAAAAAGGATAAAACCTTCAAAAATAAATCTTAAAATGAAAATAATGTTTTTGAATTTTCAGGGTTGAAATAGACGCCGTGCTAGTCCTATACGAAGCAAGCAAGAATATGCAGCCCTGCTAGATTTGCGCTGTGTGTGTGTGTGTGCTTCGCTCCACTAAATGATGATTCCCTTCCTTATTTGGGTCACCGAAATTCACGCTCCGTGTGCTTTGGTCTTAAGCCACTCAAGGACTCACTGTGGATGAAGTGACCCAATGAAATATGAGGCTCAGCGAGAACGTGTGTTGCCAGAGTCCAGCCCTACTACACCTGCTTCTCCCCCTTTAGCAGTGCATCAAGGCAAACGCCGGACGTAACCGGCCGTCACTAGTGGACGCGTTGCACAACACGATTAGTAATATCCTAAAAAAAGATTACGCCTTTGATCAATTCATCTCATATGTGGAAATATTGACAGCAGAGGTCAAGGACTTACGCCAAGCGGCACCTTTTAATCCCTTGGTTTTTGGCAGGCAGCTGCGAGGGTTTATTTGTATACAGCAGAGGAGTACACCGTGAGTACTATGTGAGTCTGTTGTTTTGGCTGTTGAGTAATGAACTGAATCCATGTCAACGTCCCAATGGCTTGGGATCAGGCCTACGATTGCATGTTCTCTATGCACGGATGAAATGGGCACAAAGTGTACAGTATATGCATGCGTGTGTGTGTGTGTGTTTGCACTCAAAAAAATCTATACCCTAAGGGGATCATCCATAATCCATGTGACGTCAAACTGGATTTGAGGTATTCAGATTCTGCCGAGTTTGAATACAGCAGAATACTAATGCACATTCCATATTTTTTTTAATACTTTCATACCCGTTTTAGCTTTGGTTAAGTAGGCCTTGTATGATGAGTCTGACGTTGCCTTTGAAAGAGTTGATCTTTGGTTGATTCTGAACTCCACTTTGATCACATTTATAAAAAGCTCATGACGGTATGTCAGATGGAGGTTGTTCGGTTCAAGAGCTTGTTTTAAAAAGGTCCTCGTTTGATTTGAGAAGATGCTCACTCAGGCAGTACAGAAGGCTTGGGATAACCCCAGATGGTGCTTTTCAGACATCTGTTGCCACAATGTGCATGTTGTTGCTACTAGCCAGCCATGTGTGCAAAATGCAAAAAGACAAAAAATAGAAGAGTAGACCATTTTTCAGAATATGTCAGAAGCATGAAAGTTGTGATATGTCCTAAAAATGATCGCCCAGAACCTGAGCAGTTCTGCTGACCACTACATAGTGATGCACTCCTGTTTTAACAAAGGAAAAGCCGCGAGGTCAATCCCAAATAAGTGAAGTCAAGATGTACTCCACAAAAAACAGCTGGAGCGTGAACGTGATGACAGCTCTGGCTGGGTTCCTTAACATCCAGGATAAACGTAAGCTACTTTGTGTAAACAAGGACTGGAAAGACGAGGGAAGTGCAGTGGAGTGGCTGAAGTGATAGGAGATGGAGACGCCTCATGCATGGCCCCGGCTCATCTTAACTAATGCTGATTTCGTATGGCATACACTGTGCGGAAGTAGCTCCTGTATGATAAGCATTTGCCTTGGAAGGTGCATTGTGGGACGCTAAGAACACGGCCTTTGAACTGCTTCATAGGTTGTTTCTGGGACAACAACTCCCTTCAGAAACTGACTGCTCAGACACTGTT
>NC_140280.1:13374123-13431623 GCF_964030765.1 Micromesistius poutassou
GCTCTCAACCAACCCCCGCCTCCCTCCCTTTCTCCCTCCCCCCGTGGAGCCTGCACACTCATCTCCCTCTCCTCAAACCACCTTGTTCACGCTCAGTGAATGAGATACAGCAGAGCAACACAGCAATTGCCGTGTGTGTGTGTGTGTGTGTGTGTGTGTTGAACGGAAGAATATGGAGAGCTGATGCTCGCACTCTTTCCCACCCTGTCTCTCTCTCCCTCTCTCCCACTCTCCCTCTCCCTCTCTCTCTCTCTCTCAGTACATCACTTGTGTAATGAGGAGAGAAAGAGAGGGAGTAGGAATGAGCCGGGGAGAAGGAGAGGTAGAGAGAGATGCAATCTTGAACTGCTCCTCTCGACGGTTCCCGTAGTAACAAAAAAATGTATCCCACCATTATACCCCCCCCCCCGCCCCCCCCCATTTTTAGGGTTGCCTGTACTCCCACACACTCACACTCACCGCTCAGTGTGTGATTAAAACAAAAGTTGCCAGACAGAAACCATTATTCACTTGACAAATGTTACTTCAGGCACTCATTCAGTACAGAGTCGTAAAATAGATTGCAGAGCTCACACACACACACACACACACACACACACACACCTAAAAACAATACATCTCAGGCACCGACACCCATACATCATCCAAAGATTATGCAAGCGGTACAGGACCACCATAAAGGAAGCTTCCACCTCCTCTTGTAATCCCTCCCCCACCTTCCCGGCACGGCTTTAATGAGCCCATTATCTCCCTCTCTCATGTTTAGTGTTGTGTTCCGCAAGATAAACCTGATAACACCCCCCCCTTCCTCACCCCCACACCCCCCCATTACCGCTACAGTCACCCCCCCACCCCCCCATTACTGCTACAGTCACCCCCTCACCCCCTCATTACCACTACAGTCACCACGCCCCCCCCCCCCCCCACGTAACCGCGGCTACCCCCCCCCCCCCCCATCCCGGTCGTGTGTTAGACGCCGAGGAGGAGGTGGTGGTCCCACTGTCGACGGGACCCATTTGAGTCCCGTTGCTATGGTAACGTGGCACCAATGAAACACCTCGAGCACCTGGCCCGGAGCGGCAGCAGCAACAACAACAACAACAACAAAAGCGAGCCCCCTTTGCTTCTGTCTTTCATTCCTTCCTTCCTCACCCCCTCCCCCCCCCCCCCCCCCCCCCCCGTCCAGGAGGGGAGGACAGAAAGAGCCGGGGTGCTGGAGGATGTGAGGGGGGGTTGGAGTCACTTCAATTAGGGCACAAAGGGCGGACAGGGAGGAACACCCCCCATCCACCCTCTCTCTCTCCCCCTTAGGAACTACTCTTTGTCTGGATACCAGAGCAGCCCCATATGAACCAGCGCTTTCACTCTCTAACACACACACACAACACACACACACACACACACACACACACACACACACACACACACACACACACACACACACACACACACACACACACACACACACACACACACACACACCCCCCCCCCCCCCCCCTAGGGATAAAGAGGGAGAGAGAGAAAAAGAGAGAGAGAGAGATCACATTGCCAGACGATACCAGAGATTGTGTGTGTGTGTGTCGTCTCATAACCGGGCATTTCAAACACGCAGATTGTTATAATTCATGTGTCAGTCACACTTACAAACATAAATATGACATGATAGGAGTCAGCCCTCAGTACACACACACACACACACACACACACACACACACACACACAGACACACCAAGAACAAAGGGGAGGCGTAGAGTGGGGGTTAGGGTTGAAGTAGCTCTTCATCAAAAATGGATTGATTCACCTAATATCCTTTGTCTCAAATCTGGGACAAAGAAAGACGCACACGCAGTCTGGACGTGTGGCGGTGCACTCTGCGCTGGGGGAAAGTTACACCTGCCAATCAATGTAGACTAAATCAGACGCAGACACAGACACACACACTCAAACCCAGACAGACACGCACAAAAACAGCATACCGCTGCTAGGGAGATTTCCTGAAGCATCACAAATTGGCCTCCATCAAATATTAACGTGCCGCCATGTGGTGCTGCATAAAGGACCCGTTAACCAACTGTCTGTACGGTGCAGTGACATGCAGGCGCACGCACACACACACACACACACACACACACACACACACACACACACACACACACACACACACACACACACACACACACACACACACACACACACACACACACACACACACACACACACACACACACACACACCAGTAGAACTGGTAGCAACAGTAATAGGCAAGAATGTAATGTGCAAGATTACAGTCTCGTGTGTGATGGCCTTGCAGACCCAGCCGGTCTGGCCCCATACCTCCGAGGCCGAGGGCGTCTCTGGTGAGAGCATCAGCGAGGCTGAAAGGAGTGTGAAGGTTCCATTCCCTTTCGGGCAATGTTCGGAGGAGTGAGGTGTGAGAAGGGCGCAGGGTGTGCGTGTGCGTGCGCGCGAGCAGGCGTGTGTATTGCGATGGCCTGTACATCACTACAGTGAGTCGAGATGACGCCCGCTGGCCGCTGCTGACTGCGTTACATGTGTCAGATTACTATTAACGCGGTTTAACGGTTAACCCAGCGACTCGCCCGGCCGCGCTCCCTCTCTTTCTCCGTCAAACACACATTCACTAGAATACCCTCACAACACCAGCGCACAAACACTCTCACACAGGGGTTCCACTGTTCCAGATTCATGGAATATGTGTGTGTGTGTCTGTGTGTGTCTGTGTGTGTCTGTGTCTGTGTGTGTGTGTGTGTGTGTGTGTGTGTGTGTGTGTGTGTGTGTGTCCGGCCATCTCGGTTTCCAAGGCGGTGCTTCCATCGAGACTAATGGATCGCTTAGGCCAAACAATTCCCTGAAAGGCAAATAATCGTGTCTAAAAGGAACAGATTTGAGAGAGAAAAAGCCAGAGAGAGAGTACAAGGAATGATTTAGGCAACCATTAGAACAAGTGAGTGTGTTAAAGGCTACGCTACCATGGCAGAAGAGAGCAATCTCTTCCCCCCCGTGTGAGTCGGTGTGTAGGCTTCAGCTTGTCTTTCCCCTCAGTTGACCTGTCTCCTGTGCTCCAGAGGTATTTGGCCATCGAAGAAACCCAATTGTGAGAGTGTGTGGTTTTGATATTTCTTGATGAGTCAGGTTTTTTGCTAAATCTCACACACACACACACACACACACACACACACACACACACACACACACACACACACACACACACACACACACACACACACACACACACACACACACACACACACACGAGAAAGGAAAGTGAGAGCGAGATTTACATCCCCTGGAATAAATCATTTTGATCTATTGAGGTCAAACAAGGAGCTCCTTGGTATGGCGACGTGATTGGCCAAGCCCATGATAAGATTTCCTGCCACACAAGCACAAACACACACACACACACACACATACATAACAAACACTCGCTCTATATGAGGCAGTCTGGTCATCTCTTTGGTGAGTGTGTAGGCATGCAAGAAACAAACAAAGCTGACCAGTAAATAGTTTGAACACTGCAATAAGTTGTGTGGCAAATTGAATATGATGTTACGTAATGTGTTGTGCCACATTCAATATTATGTTTCAGAGCACTAATGACCACAGAGCGTGTTGTTATAGCCATTTCTTCTCTCAGTACAGTAGAAACAGGAAGTATCTACTTCCATAATAACTTACTGCCCCCTGGTGTTCGGTCTAAGGCAACACAGGTCAGGTCCTTACCGTGTAGTAAAGATTACATTTATTATTACTATCATTTTATAAACACTTTTTATAATTATTATAATTTATATTAGTTTTATTATCAAAAAAACAAAAAAAAAGTAATGAACCCAATTAATTAATATTTAAAGATTTATTTTTCCATTCATTTCTCAAAATGAGAGGGCTTTTATTAGCTCAAGAGACTGCATAGTCATACAGTTTTGACATATTCAAAAGCATGCTTAATGTTAGATATGACTACGTTATGTAGGTCAAGACATTTGAATTCTTAGATTTGACCAATGATTCTTTTGTCAGTGTTTCAGCACCGTCTTTATGGGGTAATATCGTACTGCTATGAGAAAATATCCATGCAGAAACATGCCAAGGGTCACTGCGATGATATCTTATCCTGTTGTTGAGAAAATAAGGGGAAGCTTATTTCATATAAAACCCCTTAAGCAGAATACTAGATTATCCAACTAGCTACAACCGGCACAGTCAGCAAAATCAAACAAAAAAATCTCATCTCAACGCTATAAATCGTATTAAATCGTATTCTTCTAATCTTTACTTTATAGCAGAACATGTACACCAAGCACAGCACCAACATATCTCACAGATGCCCTATACAAAGAAATTAAAATTTTCTCCCAATCAAAAATAAACATAATATTGAATCTATTCTGTGCCATTCCAAATTATTTGTGTTTCATAAAGTGATAATTGTCATACGGTGAAATGTATTTAAGTGGATGCAGGTTGTACCTTCTCTCAGACCTAAGACACCTACAGCCTGGCTCTGTGTAGAAAGATCTAAACCTGTATGAAGGGAAGTGAAACCGTGCTGCATAGCAAAGCCACAGAGCCGGCTGCCCAAGACAGGACTTCCCCCAAGGGATAAAAAAAAGATAGCGATAAAAGCAATGAGAGAAATCCTTAAAAAAGGTAATATACGTTCTGTGAAAGGCCATCTCTCAAAAAAAAATACTTTAAAGTTGAGTGCAATTAAGGAATTTGAAACGTTTGTCTGTCCCTTTGTCCTTTATAAGAAGAAAGGCTTCAGCTGCCGTTATTCATCTCTCTTATGTAATAGAGGATCTGCCACAGACATCTAGATCGGTCACTTTCCATGCCAGTTCACAAACTTGCCTGTCATCACACTCCTGACCCTGTGATCGTTAAACTGTTTGCTTCATAACGTTTGTAAATTGCCATCATGCACACATGAAACAAAGCACGCACTCTCCAATCTAAAAGCCGATCGATTTACGAGGGGAACAAGCAGTTTTCGTAAAGAAAAAGGAACCGTTTTTTTTCTAGCCATTTTGCAACAATAAAACTCCTGAACAATTGAAAGACTCACTGCCATCTGACACCACGGTCGCCATGGAAACCTTTACCCGCCGGCAGGAAGAGTACCCTTCCCACATGGACATGCAGAAACATTAGGGTAAGGAGGGGGTGACGCAGGAAATCAATGTTCTGAGACCATTTCTCTTGTATTTTGCACACATGGCTGAGGCTGGCTAGAGGTAGGCAGCCTCAGCCATGTGTGCAAAATACAAGAGAAACGGTCTCAGAACATTGATTTCCTGCGTTCAACAGATGTCTGCACTGCCTCTCTATTAGAGCATGCAGGACAGGTGTAAACGGTACTGGGCTTGACTGACGATAAACGGTTCCCCCTGCAAACTCTGGAGCATTTGACCACACACACACACACACACACACACACACACACACACACACACACACACACACACACACACACACACACACACACACACACACACACACACACACACACACACACACACACACACACACACACACACACACACACACACCTCCACCTCCTGGACGTTTTGGGAGCACTCAATGTCCATGCTCTGGATGTATGGGAGAGCCGACTATGTGTTAAACTGTGTTAAACCAGGACATGCCCTGCAACACTGTTAACCTTAAACAGTCTGACTGGAGCTTGTTTATAAAATGTTGATAGTTCTTTTGCAGGGCAACTCGTATGAAATCAATACACACTTACCTACGGGCATCAATATTGCATTGCAAGGATATTGAAAGGAAGATGAGTTATTGTAATGGGGAGACAGGTATGGATGGCAGTTGGGTAGAAGTTATCAGGGGGCCGTACATTAAGGTAATCATTGAGAAAGGAAAGGATGTGTTGAGGCCACGAGTCAGCCCATCGTGAATAAGAAAAGGCAGACACGGAAACACAGACACAGACGCAAAGACACACACATTTGGGATGGCGTCTCTCATAGAGACAGTGAATCATCACTAGCATTGCTCCAGTGGCACAGTGACTTGGTTTGTTGGAGTGTACACACGTCCATATAGAAAGATACACACAGCAAGCTGACTGGTTCATAATGAGGCTGGATATGTTTTGGTTTTTTATCTAATTTGTTGACAGATTTAGGAGATACCGGTATACAAGGTTCTCCGCTGACACCAAACATTATTTTAAATGAGACTGTATCTTGTGCTGATTGCGGATTGAGACAGGAAAACCACTACTTTCAGAAGCAAATGTTTTTAGCCGCACCCTGGTTCACATATACCTTGTCTCACCTCCACTCTGTCTACCACCATCCTATCTCACCACCATCCTGTACTGTGCGTGCAGCAAACCACCCTATCACACAGTAGCATCATCACCTCATCACCTCTGAAATCTCTGGAATTACCCATGATCAACAAAACCCTAATTTCCTTTTAGGGGAAGTCTGCTTGAATTGCGACACAAGGTTCTCAACAAACTTTGCATTTGAAAACTGGGTCTGGTACCAGCTAATCCCACATATCAGACTTTAGATTAATATCCAAAGTCTGATTGTAGACCAGATCAAATCTGGGTGAACTGGGTATTACATGGTTATGAAGGACTTGTTTTTAGTACCCCTACAGAATTTATTTTCAGAATTCCAATATTACACACAGAAGGCAGACAGTGACACACCACAAAGAAATCAGTCAACTAACTGGTAAATAATTAGCCTAGTCCTAACTAGACCTTCATACTCATTTCATTCATAACGATGGTCTAGAACTGCTATAGAGACAAACGATTGGCGGGTGCTGTTGAAGTTTAAAACCTATTGGCTCTGCCCAGTGCCACTCCGGATCTGCCTTAACCAATCGCTAACGTTTGGTCGTGACGTATTTCTTATTGCTGCTTCCCGGTATTCGTTTGACTACAACTGAAACTCGCGCACGACCTGTACATCACTGTTCTCAGGCCGCGCCTCCTGTTCACTGATTGGAAGGACAAACTTGAGGGAAAAGAAAGCGTGCAAACATACACTACACCCAGACTGAAGTACTGAAGGGAAATTAAAATTGAGTGGAGGCGGGCGGAACCCGGCTAGTAAATAATGACTGAATTTTTGAAAACAGGTTTGGTTCGATTTAATCTCAGGAACACAGTTCGGAAGCACTTGCTTGTTTGTTTAGACTGTTCTTTGTTTAAGAACGGTATTATGGTCCTGTGACTCATCTATAATAGCTTTCTGGAGAAGGGAGGGGAAAACCAACAAGACAATCTTCCAAGATGTCCAGTCAATCCAACCCCTGTGTTTCCCGCTCTCCCTAATGAATAAACCTTTTGATCCGTGGACTTGGCAGCCCTCCATTAAGAGTTCTCGGCCTAAGACAGCGCTTCACGCGACACACTTTTGAGCATGACAGGCCAGGGCATGGTATTGTGACACACCCTACAAACAGGATGAGGATGAGGAAAGACAACCGTCTGGAGGTGTAGATTACAACCGTGATAATCTGGTCAAAAGCATTATAGTGTAAATGTGGGGACTCAGGAGGACGATGTGTGAAACAAACAGATCTTCACCAACAGGAACAAGAGCACCAGTACACACACACACAACTCTTTAGTGGGAAAGGTTACCAGCGGCATTGATTAACAGGACAAATGACCCTGCAGTAATCACTGGTATGATTACTCCCTCTCCGAAAGTGATGGAAAATTGTCACCCAGGTGGACATGCACCTTTTTGCCCCTGATCATCTGCCCTGACGCTGTGACGCACGTTGAAGTACCAGACGTCGGCAGGAAAATAGAGATGTGGAATTATGAAATTAGTCAAATTAGTCCCCACCAACTGTAAAAGAGACCAAATAATTATTAGATACGAAGAAGTAACCACCAGTAAATTTCCACTTGCTTCTGTGCCGCTTTTAAACTGTTTACTAGCCGCGTTCTTCTATTGCGTTCGTGACAACGAATGTGTCAGGGAAACACCAGGAGAGTCAAAGTCAAAATCGCTTGCAAATTGTGGTTGAAAAAGGGAATTTTAGTTTGTTTAGTTTATTTACAGTGAACTCCCCTTCACTGTGAACTTCTACGCTGACATCCAGTTAGCTGCAGCTCTGCACAAACCTCTCCGGCTCAGCCCCTTGTGTGCAGGGTGCATCCACATCCTGTCTGATCATGCATTGCACACTCACCTTCACGCCAACGTAGTCAGCGTATAGTTTAAACACGCTACACACCGGCTGCTCGAATGTGTAATACAATGAATCAAGTCATGGATTCTTTACGTTTCAGGTTGAACTTGGGGGTTTGCTTGGGGTTGGGGGGGACAAACAGGGAAGCCGATGCACCTCATTTTGTTGGTAGGCTAGGGGACGTTAACGCCAATCAAGGCCTCAACTTGCTTATTATTTCATAAAGCGATTACTAGTACAGATTACAACAGTTAATTTAGGCCCGCCCCGGTAGCTCACTGGGCAGAGCGTGTACCATATAGGCCCAGTCCTGAACGCAGCGACCCGGGTTCCAATCCTGCCCGTCGTCATTTGCTGCATGTCCTCCCCTCTATCTCCCATACCATCCTCCCTCTCTGTAATAAAGCATAACAATGTACATTAACAGTTACTTTAGACTGCCTAGTATGCAAAGTAAACACAGAGCAAAAAACTCATATTCCTTCTTCCATCGAGCAATATAGCTCCTCCTCCCACTTTGAGATTGCTAAATACTAAAAATGAATTGTTTTTCGGTCACAGGGTGCGTGGTTTTAGAGAGCATCATACAACGGCTTTGAGCCAATCAGAATCCAGAGCCGTTCTTTGGATAAGAGTATGTATGTGTTGCTCCTTAGGACGTGTCAGGCTGAAGACCCGCCTACTCCAGCCCTGTTTTGGGTGGGGCCATTGGCTTTGTCAGCACAGCCCATCACCCAGGGGGTGATACATGGACACAGGGATACGGTCTCCAGCTGAGACGGTTATTAAAACAAAATACCTACGTTAAAAAAAAAGAAGAAGAAGCAGGCGACTCACAGTCGGGACACTGGAATGATTAAGAGGTCATGCTGTGACACACACACACACACACACACACACACACACACACACACACACACACACACACACACACACACACACACACACACACACACACACACACACACACACACACACACACACACAGCTTAAATATATATTCCTGAATAGCAGCATTTTAAACAGGCGATGAGGAAGAATGCTGCTGCCCCCCCCCCCCCCCCCCCCCAACCCCAAAACAAGGCAGCATGGCGAGCCTGGACTAGCCCTGACGTTCCCAGAGAAGCGGGACCGGTTAAGAGTCAGTGCAAGAGAGAAAGAGTGTGAAGGTGTGCGTGTAGAATATCTCTCTCGGGTGACAAAGACACCCTTTTTTTGCCTGTGTCTTCTGAGGCCAGACTGTTAGAATGCTGAACGCCCGACCCTCATCAAAAAACAAACTCCTTTCTGGTAAAGACAAAAAACAATGAATCATAGGGTTTGTCTGATGTAATGGGAAATGGAGGAGGGAATAACGTAGAAACTCTGACAGATTTGATGATGTCACCAGGACATGGGTGTTGTGCAAAGCCTCAAGCCAATATATTAGACATGTTTTCCAGACTGGAAAGCTGTTTACTTTTGGCGGTTTCGGAAAAACATGGATAAGATGATAAGATAGTTTAACCGTAGCTGTCACCTTAATTCAATATCAACAGTTCCACTGAAGGACTACAAGATTACAACCTTTTGTCTTGGAGTTTAGACCGACATACTACAACTTAATAAGAATATATGTCCAAAAGGCTGTTGGAATGATACATTACGTAGCGCAGGTGTAACTGACTAATATTTAATATTATTATTATTTTTTTTTTCTGGTCTACTACTAACTAGACCAAACGCACTTGTGTGTAAGAGAAAACACATTTTATATGAAAACCCAGGAGCAGATTGCAAAATACACCAACCAACACACACACACACACACACACACACACACACACACACACACACACACACACACACACACACACACACACACACACACACACACACACACACACACACACACACACACACACACACACACACACCACTCGTACTTTGTCCCTGATCAAACAACGACTTGGTCAAATGTTGGCTGTTAGTGGTGTTAAAAATAAAACGGTGGTGAGAGCACTCTCAGCGATGGAATAGACATAGGCGTATTCTTCCGATGAATGTGATGCAGTGTTATTTACCCCATCTAAACCCATTACTTTGGCAAGGACACTGGAGAGAACTGCTGCATCACTGAGCTAACCAAATCTTACCAAGGAAAGAACAACATTGAAGACCAACCGGGCATTTGAGGTATAAATTACATTGGAATAAAGTGATGTTTGAAAGACCAAGGTCATTTCTTTTGTCATTTGTTGTCTGTTGGTGATATTTGCAAGTTAGAACTTAATAATGCTATAGTTATTAAGTTCTAACCTGCAGAAATAACCAACAGGCGACAAATGCCAGACTGAGTTTTTTCTAAGTAGCTAAATATGGCTAGGGGGAGGCCCCAAGTGCTTTGACTAACACTGGTGAATCACCCTGTTCAAAGTGATGACCACTGACCAGCACGTAGGAACACAACCACCCCCTCCATTCTTTAAACCACATGACCTTGTGCATTGATTGATTGAGGTACACACAGGCGTGGGCATAAACAAGACCCCCTGTGTCAAAGTATGCTTGTCTGAGTATGTGAGTGCTTGTT
Organism: Micromesistius poutassou; assembly: GCF_964030765.1. Lineage (NCBI taxonomy): Eukaryota > Metazoa > Chordata > Actinopteri > Gadiformes > Gadidae > Micromesistius > Micromesistius poutassou. The sequence goes on from NC_140280.1 coordinate 13,384,913, forward strand.
ATTGGTGGGATGCATGAGCAAGGCTACTGTTCCTGCAGGGGTAAATCTCAAGGGGAATCAGATAGCTCTGGGAGGGTCTCTCTCGGCCCCCTCGTCTCCTCATTGTGTTGGATCACAATCCACTCTTTCCTCGCGTTATCCACGTGTGTGTGTGGAAAACCTCATTATCCATCTGGACAACAGCAGAGGAAGCTATAAGGCCTTGTTGCTGAGCACGCAAAAAAGGGGTTCTCGGAATATAACAAAGGAGTCCGACGGCGGGGGGGTCTGTTTTACATGAACAAACCAACGAGCCGGTCTGAAGAAAAACATACTGTGTGTGCAGTCAACCTTACAACAAGCCCCATGAGATAAACACTGCTTTCACACTTGGCTTAATCATAATCGACAGCATCAGGGAAGTACAGTTTCCACACAATGACACATGAATAGCTTAGCCTTACCATTATATGAGTGGCTGAATTCAGCCTAGCGACATCCTCATTTCAGCCTCTCCTAAACCCTGGTCCAAGGTTGTGTTGCCACGGTGAACGTTGCCAGAGCAACAGAAGAGGCCAGCGGCGCTAGAAAATACCTGGACGTCGTCTGATTTTGTCCAAACAGTTGACTATAAATGAGCGCTCAAAATAACACATTATGTCTAGTTGCTGGACACCATCACATCAATATCCAACAGTGGATGTGTTCAAGATGATGTCCACCACACCACCTCACGACAGAATTGTATTTTCTAATATTGACTGATGTGTGGTACAAGTTGTGATGACCAATTCCTTTTCACCTTATTTCTTCCTTGCTGGGTCTGGCACGAAACCCAAACATGCGTGAAGGAAGTTTGGTGTGATTGTCTCTGCGTGTGAAGGAGGTTTTGAGTCACTTAACGGTCACGGCAAACTGAACCAACATAGCCAAAAGAGGAAGTCTGAAAGGCGAGTAACACGCAATTGGGTATAGTGTTAGAAATGATGGGGCATGAATTGTATACCCACTGGTTGCGCAAAATGTATATGCACAAGATGCTTTTGATAAAACGAAAACAAATGGACTATATACGCACACAAAAATTTAACTATTTCTAAATGAAGGCTTATTCAGCGTGACGTGTTTCTTTCCTACACCTCACATGCAGCCCTATGGCATTGAAACCGACAGATGGAGATTGCGGTCTGAAAGAAAACTACTCTGCTGGGTATCCTGCCGTAGCATCATAACACAAATCAAAGTCACGCCCTGCAAAACGGACATTGCTGTCTCTGCCTACAGTTTTATGTTGATTCAAAGCCCTGAAGGCTCTGATGTTTCAGTTTCATGGTGTGGTGATTTTAAGATGATATGCAACGTTATGATGAAGCATTGAAGAGATATTTTATGCATACATGATAATGAATGTAAACAGCACATGTATATGCCTCCTGAAAAGTTGACTCGTTTGTTATGTCATAGGTTGGCAGGCATGCACATCTGCATTAACGAATTCAAGATCTTCGGGAATCACACAGCACATGGTTGTCTGTTGTACACATGGACCGATAGTGCCACTGACAATCACAGTGCCACTGTCAATCACAGTGCCACTGTCAATCACAGACCAAGTTGAAAAGGTTGACATATACCTGCAGAGGAGGAGTCGTCGTGCTCGGAGCTTGGGTAGCCGTCACTGCGTCTGTCCGGGGTGCTGCTTCCAGAGCCGCGGGACAGTCTGCGGGGGACCCGCATCATTGACGGCGACAGCCTCCCGTCGTCGCTCGAGTCGCCGTCCCTGCTCTGGCGGAACGGACGTAGCGCGTCCCGGAGGCTGTCCTTCACCGCAGCTTTCGGTCCCAATAGGTTACTCTGGACAAATTTCTCATTCATTTCCAAATCTTCATACTCGTGGTCACTTTCCTCCTGGTGGTCAATGGTGGCGGGCTTACATTTGCCAACGCCGTTGCCATCCACCTGAGAGACAACGGTGAGGATCGGGTTCCCTTTCGGCATGCTGGACGTCCGCGGCGGCACCGGGATAGGTTTACCCGGCTTGCGGTTCACCTTGCTCACGGAGCCGATCGGGCTGATAAAATTCCCCTGTGGGTCCCCGACGCCTTTATCCCCTTGTTGCGACTGAAGTTTCCCACTCACGGGCTTCAAACCCTCCGGAGTCGCCTTCCCCATCTTGCTCTTAAACCCAATGTGAGCATTAAAGTTTTCATCTTTACGTTCAAACCTTCCCTTGTCGTAACTTCTCTTCTGCCGCGCGATGGTGGTCTGTAGGTAGATCACCTTGAATTTCTCCTCCGAAAGTGCACTCTGGAGCTTCTTGAGGTTGGCTTTGCACTTCTCCAGCTCCGTCTCGACGTCCTCCAGCGAATTTAAATCCATACGAGGAACTTCTCCGTCGGGAAATTCATTCCGCCAGTGCTTTTCGAACTCTTCTTGTTCCCACATCGTCCACGCTGATTCCCGCGGCACCCCCTACCTCCTGGTGAATGGTTCGACCCCGTCTCTACTCCCTCTCCGTCCGTCACTTGCTCCTCTGCGACATATGCACGGTTCAAAGCGTCACTGTAATCAACAAAGAGACTGAGTGCACACACGTAGTAGTAGTAGAAGACACCCGGGACAACTGTGTGTGCACAACGCACCTTCACTCACTCAACTGTGCCAGAAAAGTTGGAGTCTTCCGGTATCGAAGTGCTGATGACGTACGTAGTACCAGTTGAAGAGCCGATGAACGGGGTTTTGTGATTCTTCTCAGGGCGGTATATATTTACCTGACTTGTCACGGAAGCAAATATTTTCAACTGGAGGAAGTTATATATGGAAATAATATGGGAATAAATGAATAGGAAATGCATGCGACTATGTTATGTTATGTCATGTAAACTGTTGTGTCTATAGCGCCACAGGCTTGATGGAGACGGTTGTATTTTATCACTTGAGTTCGTGCATGTGATAGGCTATTCATAGTCTACACAAAACCAGTTGTTCTCGCTCCCCTTTGACTTTGTCAGACAATACATTTTCCTTCAAAAATAAATGTATTAAACATGAGTGCTCACACACAGACACAGACACACACACACACACACACACACACACACACACACACACACACACACACACACACACACACACACACACACACACACACACACACACACACACACACACAAGGGAGTAGACCAGCAAGCACATAGATATCCAGATCAGAATTCGAAGAAGAAAAAAATACATTAGAGACAAGTTCATTCAACTAGTAACCCTGGCACCGTACGTCAGACAAAAACGCAGCCAGTACAACGTACTGCTATATGATACGAAGAGAGGACAAACACATTCCTTTGGGAGAGAGAGAGAGAGAGAGAGAGAGAGAGAGAGAGAGAGAGAGAGAGAGAGAGAGAGAGAGAGAGAGAGAGAGAGAGAGACTAAATAGATGGTAAGGTGACGTGTTGATGCGTGGTGTACCGCTGAGTAGGCCTATCCTATCGGATCCTCTCCAAGACCTGAAGATTTCACTCCACTTCCACCAAGCGCCCTCTGGTCAGAGCAACTCATCGATCAGCATGATGTTACCAAGCCCTGATTAGGTTACAGCAATCGAGGAAGAGATAGCGAGGGGCCCAGTGCCCCTGCCGCTCCTGTACGTGTAGGCCTACTACTAACTTTTGCAACTTCAAGATGCCTTCATACTTAAATGTATCGATCGTATATATTGATATCCACACTGTACCAGCCAAAGGTACCAGTTTATGTTTAACATTTACTATCTATGTGTCACTTTATGGATTTGATGTCTTCAATGAACGTGGTGTCTATTGAGAAAAAACATGTAAAGAGCAAGTGTAACGCTGACTGAATTCATTCTATTAGTGGGAATGTGTGGCCCTCTTGTGGCTAGAGAAGAAATTATACATTTGCAAAACGGTCAAGTGTATAAGTCAAGTGTAGCATGTTGTTCGATTTATTGATCATATCAAATTCAGGATTCAGAAAAGTTAGAATATTTAAAGGCATATTACTCAAAGTAATGCCTACAGAAAATAGATTTACTACTAAATTACAGTGAAAATCTTCAACAGACAACAGACAACACAGGAAAAACATTATTAGGTCAAAAAGTACATACATCTTCCCTGTTTAACATCCAATACACTAGTATTTCAAAATAACGAACATCATAAAAATATGGTTTATATTTGTGCATCCCAGTTGCTCACTGAAAATAAACATACTATACAAATGGTTACAACATACTACACAATACTAACACATTTAAATCTCTATTAAGGCAACAATAGGATAGAACCATAGATGCAAACCCTAGGGTTATCTTTTGGAGGTTTAAAAGTTGCTATTGCAGTTGAAGGCCACAAAAACGTACCAATTTCTTAAATGAGTTCACACTTTAAAGCCAGTGGTCAAAATGTTTGTTCAGAAATGGCCTTCCTGAGCAGTTATGGAAATAAAGCATTAATATAAATTAGAAATAGATCAGTGGCAGTGTATGATTACTCATCATCACAATGACAATGGCGAAAGAATTTGACACAAATCACTTTTTCTAAAATAGAAATCATGTGCAAATAACATAGTAGCATAAATAGTTACCATGACAATGTAGTCTGAACTTCAAACCCTTTTACAAAAGGACCTAATCAACACTCCCTCAGGTTTTTTGCATAGTTAATTAGTGCTCTTTGCAAGAAATGCATAGCAAAATTAGACAGGAGCGGTGAAACTTGTTCTGTCAAGATTATAACGATGAAAAACACACAGACACACACACACACGCATCATTTTAAAAAAAGACACGGAGGAAGTAAAACATTTAAAATCAAAATATTATTGCTGCGGTTTTTTCAATCTCCAACCGCCAAAGTTTTCATGCTCCTTCAATCCGATTAGCATGAAACCACAGGTTTTATTTTACACTTTCCTGATGGCGTTGGCGGCCAATGTTTCTCTTCTCGTGGTCACGAAGGCCTGCTGCTTCTCATAATATGCCGCCTCGTTGATGAAGGTGGGGTACACGGCGCCTGCCCCCTCGTAGGGGATGGTCTTGCCGTCAAAGGTCTGGAACATTGGGTCTCCTGGAGTCAGGGGCTCCCAGTCGCAGTCCTGGAACCGCCACGGCAAGGGAAATAAACAAGAGAGAGAACAAGAAACCAAACTGTTGCATAAACAACCTGCTAGCGCACACATTCTCCCATCCACTCAAAGACTTGCTACTTGTGAGTCATGAAGCTAGTATAAGTGAGTTAACCATTACTCATTAATGGCAGGTGTATGTTTTAAGTAATTGTAACGGCTTTGGATAAAAAGCTGAACGACACAGTAGTAAACAGTATGTGACAGAGGTGGGGAGAGGTTATTTACCTGCAGATTGGGGTGAACCATGGCGATAATGTTGCCATTGGCGTCTCTGGGGTAATCCATCCTTTCAGAGACTTTGAAGACATCTACTGTGCACGGAGGGAATTCAACACCTGAAAACACACACACACACACACACACACACACACACACCTAAACATGCTGGAAAAGTACATAGTGGAATGGATCGATTGTTTATTTTTCCCAGTTATATATATATATATATATATATATAGCTGAAGATGGTATCAATTACAGTTTACATTACACTAGATTATTGTATGATTATGTCTGTTCGGAATCTTGTCTTTGCACTATACTTCCTCCCTTCAAGAGACATTAAATAAGGTTTTGGGGATTTTTCAGAACTCCCTTCACAAGTATTGTTAATGTTTTGAAGAGATGCTGGCATCCGTTTCAGGTCATGAGCACAGAAATGCTTTAGTTTTTCTTGAATACACGTCAGACAAAGAAGGCACACAGCTCCAATAAGTGCTGTTGATTAATCATAATATACCAATCACAAAATCCATCAAGAAATAGCCTAAAAGGAATAACTACAGAATTGACTTATCAGCCGATATTTAGAGTAATTTCCAAAAGAAAACAAAGCCTGGGATGTAATTTCCCAGCATAGCCGATAATAAACATCCCACAGAACAAAACAAGTTGTTCCTTCAAAGTCCAGAACAGGAGAAGCAATTCATGAGGCTACAACAGCCTGTTTAGCGCTCGCACAACAGCAGATTAGCAAAGCGTTGGCAGCAGGCCTGCCCCAACGACATGGAAACGAACCAACTCCGAACAAAATTGCCATTCAGAAGCCACTCATCTAAAGGAACCGGCCTAACGTGACTGTTGTTTGGAGCAGAACACGCAGAACAGAACTACCTAGGAGTTTCAAGCACTTTTTGTCTCGTTTTGTTTTGATGCAGGGAACGGAACGGGGGAGCGGTAATGCAGAATACAAATAAAATGCAGATAATTTTGTAAAGCATGATCTGCTTCCCAAAGTGGCTTTTTGCTTTAGACAATTATATTTCTGCCTGTTCTTGCAAGAAGATGGGACTTTAACAAATCAGATGTAAAAAAATGTTTTGTCATCGTCAGACAATTACATTTTCTGCCAACTTGTCTGTTCTTGCAAGACATAAGACAATGTTTGGCAATATCGCCGAGTGGCTCCTACCACTGTGTGCAAGCACAGACAGCCTCCTTTACCTTCATTAAATAATTCAATAAAGTCCAGGGCATGTTTCAATATGATCCTCATGGCTTCAAAGATGTTGCTCCTCAGAACTCCTTGAGGCTGAGGGCCTACCTCTAAACCTGCAACACAAAAGACAAACACACACGTTTGCATGTGTATACATTGAGGTGACACAAGGAGACGATCCATGGTGTTACGGTGCAGGGTCCCCAAGGTTAAAGGAGGCGTCGGGGTGCCCTTCAGGCCCTACTCGGGGGACTCACCGACAGAGTGTTTGGCCACAGATCGGGCCGTGGCGTACTTCAGGCCGGGGTCTTCGTTCAGCAGTACGGGACAGCTGTCTGGTGCGATGGCCTTCTGCAGGACAAAGCCAAAGCAGGTATTCTCAACTGTGTCACTATAACTGTTTATATGGAGGTTGGTGTGTCTGATTATACCATTTTTAGTTGTTTCCCTATGGTTGACTTTACTGTTTTTTTATGATTCCTCAAGGACAATTAGACTTGCCAGTAAATTCATTATTTGGATGGTTTTTGGATGGTTGACCCTTTGGGCTAATGCATCATTTGCTTTAGCACACAAGTCGGCCGATGATTATGTAAGAAGCTCTGAGTCACTGAGCCTTTCTTAAGCAACTCCCATTTTGGAGAACATTCAGCCATTTAGGAACAGAAAGTCAACCTTCACTACCCCCTGTAGATTGAAAACCCCATATCTCAGACACAGACACTCATAGCAGAAGCAGTTAATACTAGTTAATATTAACCCATAATGGTTACCTTGATGTAGTTCATCATCTGCAGGTTGAAGTGGTCTTTGGAGCTTTCCAGTATGAGCGTACAGCCCATGTTGGACGTGGTGTTGTGGAGGTCAAAGATCACATCATAGGCCTCTGAGCTCCCTTTAGGTCCGAACAGCCTGTTAATCTCCTGGGCTCTTTGCACCTCGTAGGGCAAATCATTTCCATTTGGGGCACTGGGTTGAATAGAAATAACTATTTTAGCAATTGTTTATCATGCCAATTTAACCAATAAACACAGCTTATCAGCTAACCGTGAACGGGCAAAGAGCGTTGCATGAATAACTGTGAGAGTGTCAATGATTGGTACAAGGTTATCTAGTCTAAAATAATAGTCTTCACAAGCACCACTTTGGGCTACAACCAAAAAGTAAGAGTTACAGATTCCTAACAAAGAGGCAACCAATACAAAACAACCAGAATTATATATCTTCTTCTGTCTCTAATAATAAACCTTCAAATCTAAAAGGGAAAAAAGCTGGAGAATTATCATGAAAGCAAATGTAGTGAGTAGTGACTAATCCAACAGTATGCCTACTGTAAGAAAAATAATGGCGAATTGTAAGGCTTGCATTATGGAACAGTGTGTTTTTCAACCTGAAAAAAAAATCCGCATGGCGATATCCAAATGTCTTTGGTCTTAAAAAAGACCAAAGACACGGAGAAGGAAAATAAAAGAACACTTGACAAAGACAAAACTAGCCTGGTAGCTTCCCTAAAACGGGACACATTGTTCCAGCGCTCACCCACACCTGGTTTCCCCTCAATATCTGGTATTTTCTAGCTTGTAATGAGACCACAATACGGAAACATTCGGTGGGCTTTGTCGTCGTGCACTCAATAGTACAATTTAAATTGGAATGAATATTGGCTAAGCCATGCCAATCAAACAAACAAAATATGCATTAACACACACACACACACACACACGCACACACGCACACACACGTGCGGGGGGACCCACGTGAGGAAAAACACGCTCAAGGAACAGTGTAGGGGCAATAAAGGGTACAGGGCAGTAATCTATTTTTAATTTCAAGCGGACTGTTTTGATGTTGCTAATCTTCCATTTCCCAACAGTTCGACGCTGAAGCGTCGGCCTTATTCCGAATAATCTTCTTAGAGATCCAATAAACGGGACGACAGCTGTAGCCCTAAAGACATCCTAAAAATATCAGCGATTAAAACAACGTCCGTCAAAATGGAGTGGACCGTTTGGATGCAGTGTAGGATTCACATGTTTGTTTGTGTGGCAGGCTGCTTTATTTACGCTCTACTTCACGAGAACGACGGAAAAGTCACCCGTCATTTGAAACTCAGTCCCGTTCCGCTCACGTTTTGGGCCTGGCTGCGAGCTGGCTCTGCTCAGCTGTTCGGATGGAACCGGAGCTGTAGCGCTGGTCGTGTGGTACTAGGCCCCCTGATAATGCCTTTTGAATTAATCATGTAATTGAACCCTTTAAAAACATATAAATGATCGTTGGCCTATCTCAAACGCTATGTTGCGCATTGCTGTTCAATAATAATGACAAGGTATATAACCTTTAGAGGAACTGGTTAAGCTGCTATTTTGACGTCTCACATCTAACAATGTTTAGCAATAGCACACACTTAGTAGGCTGTGTTTTCTGTGTGATTGTATCGATCATAACACATGTTGTTGTGCCAAGGCAACCTGTCTGTAGGTAAGCTTTAGTATCGCAGGCACGATCATCTACTGGTAACGATAGCCTAATAACGCAGTATTACTAGAATATATCACGTTTACCTGAGATTCTCTGTTGTAAATGCCCGGTTGAGATCTGTATCCACGTATCTGGAGCATTTCTCCACTGCCTTTGGGTTGGTGATGAAGGGTTGCGTTTCAACCCCCTTCCTCTGTATCTCTTCTCTGCTGTTCATCATCCATAGGTTTACAAGTGTCACTCCGGACATTTCATTTCCATGGGTGCCTCCGAATATAGCGACTCTTCTCGCCTCATTGAAACTGGCCACGTTATTTGAAGACATGTTGCGGAGAAAATAGTTTGTAAAATACAATTTAGTGGAACTCCAGCACTGGCGGAGTAAAAAGCTGCGCTGTCGTTTCCTAGACGATACAGTGAGAGAAGTCCTGCTATACACTTACATAATTCGGCCGCTGGGCTATTATGGCCACTCGTAACACAACACTGTTGTGCTCGGATTCGGAGCTGTGCTTTGGTGTACGCCCATTCCCTCTGTCCCGCCCCCTCCTTCCCATTCGCTGATGAATCCAAAATAACACTGGTTAAATATTATGACAGCTGATATTGGCATTCTTGCCATTCTGTAGCTAAATGTATCATGTATCTTCATACAAAAAATAAATGGCAATTTCAATATCAAAGAAATAATTTCCTACTGTGATTATACAAAATGATTGTCTTTTCCCTTCTAATATGAAAAAAGCATTCAAATTTTCGCTCTGACCTACTGATTCAATAAGGGCTACCATTCAATTATAGCATGATTTTGTTTTTTAAAAACAAATGGGCATAGGCCTTAATTCCAAAGGGAAGATTTTTGTTGTGTACACTGGCTGTGTAGTTGCAGAAGATAGTAGAAAAATAAGATAAGAAAACTTTATTGTCCATTACATTTATTATATAATGGAAATTTGTCGTCAGCACAACCTGGCAACACATTAAAAATAGACAGTACACAGTATAAAACACTGTACGCAGCATAAAGAAGACTGTACAGTATTCAACTGACAGTACACAGTACATAGAATACATTTTCAGCTAATTATTTATTGTCGCTATTTTGCCTGGATAGTGGGGCCTTGACCCTGCTGTCAGATGGAATGATGAGTCAAAGGGGTTGGTGGGGTTATTATAGACATGGGTTGCCTAGGGCTAATTGTATAGGTTCTAGAGCTGCAAGTGTAGGTCTCCAGTGATCTTGCAGGCCTGATCATGCTGACCATCTGGGTCTGGTTGTTCTTGAGTGTTGAGGGGTTTCAATATCAGGATGATGTTAAAGGTGAGAACACTCTCAGTGAGTGACCTGTGGGCCGTGGTCTACAGGTGCTGGCTGGCATTGAAGTTTTCATTCACCTGAGGAGAGGGCAACTGCCTTGCTTTCGATTTCTGCCTTTGGCTTAAAGGTATGTTTATTGTCAACTCATGAACACACATTTTAACTCTACTTTAAAACCTACTTGACGTGCACCCAAATATAGATAACTTTTATTCATTAAATAAAGCTGAAGGAATTTAATGAAAGGTTACCCTAAAATAAGCATTTATAAAATAAAGTCCTTTACTAAACACTGCAAGTGCTGTAAACAATACAAAGAAAATGTACCTTTAGTGAAGTGAGGAGCTCTGAATGTGACGTAAACATAAGAATCGAGTTGAATCTTGAATTCACAAATCCAGAACACATCACTCCACACAGTTGGGTCCATATTCTGGGGACTTCAAATTCCTGAAAAATACAATATAAGAAACATAAATCCAGCATAAACCTCTCATGTCAATATTGATTCTGTGTCAAGAAAGTCCCGCCCTTGATTAAAGAGAGACTTCGTCTTGCGGGCCTTTTTCTTGTCACGCCTGGAAGAACGTGATTCATGATGCATCGGTGTCCGGCTTTCGGGCGGTGCGGCGTCTTGTGACGTAGCCTCTGCCTCGTGACCCGAGTGCTGGGCCTCTACCGCCCCGGGGTCAGTCACTGCCTCAGTCCGGTCCATTGCTCTCCCATCCTCCTTTTTGTTTTTCTTCTTTTTCAAACGTGACTGTGTTCCCGTGGCTGCGTGTTGCAGTGGTTCAGTGGTGGTTCTTATGTCCTGTTCAGGCACGTCTGAGTCACGTGTCCCGACTACGCTTGCGTTCTTCTGCCTCTTCTTGCCTGTTTTCTTCTTCGTATCGTTAGGAAGGGCTTGTGGGGCGTCTGTGTCCCCTACGGGTAGACCGCTAGATCGCTGGGGTGAGATGGGGACGGCGCCGGTCGGCGTGGTTACGCCCGATTCCACACGTGTTTCAGTCGGGGTGCTCCCTTGAGAAGGGGGGCGACTGTTCTTTTTACATTTCTTCTTCTTCATCAGTACAGTGGTCTCAATATCGTCTGCAGTTTCCACCACCACCGGTGATTCGGACTCCCTGTCCGCCTTATCTTTCTTCTTCTTCTTCTTCTTCCTCATTGTGTCATCAGCAGGTTCTGCCGAGCTCCTCACGTCCAGCACGCTGCCCTCACACTCCTCGTTCACCCGTGAAGCTTCTCGCTCTCGTTTTTTTTTCTTTTTTCTCTTGACCATCAGAGACTCCATCTGTGTTTCTCCATTTTCCACAGGTTCCGTGTCAATGTCAGAAGTGCTGACGCGTTCATCTGGGCTTTTGTGGTTTTGTCGGCGGTGGTCGAGGCCTGTGGCAGACGGGTTTGTTTTGGGGCGATTTTCCACCGTGTCATCACTCAGGAACGAGTGGCGCCTCTTCCTTTTCTGGTCGCTGCCCTCGACCAGTGTGTCCTCACAGATTGCGTATTGTGTTGTTTCAGACATTGTCTGCTTCCTGCATTCCTCCCTCAGAAATTCAACCTCTGCAGGTGGTTTGAAAGGGCTGTGCTCACTCTCAGTGTTCTCCGCCTCGGTGTTGGTTTCAGGGTCATCACGGCAGGGGGCTATCTTGTCTTTTTTACTTTTCCATTTTTCAAACCCTGCTGTAATTTCAGCCAGAGTACTGGCCTCGGGAGTAGAAGCTGTGTCCACAACGTTCACCTCTTCCTCTATAACGACACCATTTGTCCTTGAGTTCTTCTTCTTGCTCTTTTTCCTTGGTTTCAATAGATCTAACTGGTCCACTGAACAGTCTAAGCTATGGTTGCAGTTGATGGTCATGCCTGACTCTGAGATTCCCTGTGAAACATCAAAAGTCTCTACAGCAGGGCAAGGCCCATCTAATGAAAGGTTCATCTCCCCCCCTGATGCGACTTTAAGTTTATTTTCTTTTTTCCTCTTTTTTCTTTTCCTATGCTCCTCATTATCATCATTGTTGTTGTTGTTGATGGTCACGGCTGACTCTGACGTTCTCTGTGACACATCGGGAGTCTCTACAGCAGGACAAGATCCGTCTAATGACATGTTGATTTCCTCTTCCTCTGGGATTCTACGTTTCTTTTCCTTTTTCCTCTTTTTTATTTTCCTGTGCTCCTCATCATCTTCATCATCGTCGTTATTGTTAATTGTCATGGCTGACCCTGACGTTGGCTGTGAAATATCAGAAGTCTCTAAGGCAGGACATGGCCCATCTAAAGACATGTTGATTTCCTCGTCCTCTGCTACTTTACATTTCTTTTCCTTTTTCCTCTTCTTTCTTCTTGTATGCTCCACATCGGCGTTGTCGTTGTGGATGCTCATGGCGGACCCTAACGTTCTCTGTGAAACATCGGCAGTCTCTGAAGCATCTTCCTCCAAAGCAACCCCCTTGTCTGCAGGGTGTTTGAAAGGGTTCCCACCCGCATTGTTACCGGCCTCTGGGATGGGTTCAGGGTCTTCCGCGCAGGGGGACATCTTGTCCTTAACCCTCTTCCGTTTTTCAAACCCTACCGCGGTGGGTTCAGCCAGAGTACTGGTGTCGTGAGTAGAAGCTGTGTCCACAAAGTTGACCTCTCCCTCTGTAATAACACCATCTGTCCACGGTTTCTTATGCTTGCTCTTTTCCCTTGGTTTTCTAATTCTCCAAAGATCTTCTAACTGGTCCCCTGAAGGATTTAAGCTTTGGTCATTGTTGATGATCAGGGTGGAGCCTGACGGTGGCTGTGAAGCGTCGGGAGTCACTAAAGCAGGGTCAGGACCCTCTAATGAAACGTTGATTTCCTCTTCCCCTGTGACTTTACCTCCTTTTTCTTTTTTCCTCTTTTTTCTTTTCCTATGCTGCTCATCACTGTTGTTTTCATGTTTGTCAGGCACGCCAGGGGCTAACTCAACCGCTACCTCACTGCTCTCACTACTTATGTTCTTGCTCTCGTTGGTCTCACTCGTCTTTGTTTTACTAAGGACAGGACTCCTACAAACGCTCTCCCTCACCACATCGGGTTGTCTGTTGCCGGCACTGATGTTGTCGCCTGTGCACGGCATTTCAGGAGGAGGAGTTGACTGTTGGACCCGACTCACGTCTGCACTGGGGTCCTTCTGCGAGGCCAGCCCGCTGGACTCCTCTAGCATGGCGCCATCTCCTGCGGACTCAAAGACCAGATGATCTTCGGGTTGGGATGACGCCATGCTCCTCTCCTCCTCCCCTGGTGGAGCAGGGTGTGATGGGGAACTGGGTCCGTTCTTGTCATGAGATCCGGTTTCATCGACTGGCTGAGATCCAAGTCCTCTTACTCCTTTATCTCTTTGACTCGTCCTTCCAACCGTGGCACGAGAGCCTGCTCCATTGACAGGCTGAGTGCCACGTCCTCTTGCTCTTTTAGCTCTGTCACTTGTCCCTCCAGTCTTGGCTGGAGATCCAGTTTCATCAACAGGCCGCGAACAACGTCCCCTCACTCCTTGAGCTCTGCTACGTGTCTTCCCCTTCTTGGAAAGAGATTCTGTTTCATCGTCGTCAGGCAGAGAACCATTCCCTCTTACTATATTCGCTGTTTTACTCGTCTTTGTCTGTGTTACTGTATTTGCATGGTTCTTGGTTTTGGAAAACGCTGGAACGCTCCCCTGCCCCCGAGGGCACTGCCCTTTCCTCGATTTGACGAATAAATCGTTCCCCTGAAATATGTAAACATGTAAACATTTATTTGTAAAGCACTATTTAGCACAAAAGGAGGGGTCTCTCAATTGAATTAAAGGCATTAGATCAAATGAAAAGGAATAGATCTCCAAAATAAACACACATTTTTGCGGCCAAATTATTGTTGCTCCTTACCACAACTTTGATGCCTTCCTCATCCGATGTTTCATTCCCCCTGTGAAAGAAAAGATTGATTCAAAATCATGATAAAGACAAGTACATTTCTCAACCTGATCTCGGAATTAGCAGTGCTACTATGCAATAGCAGAATATCTAGGGGGAGGGGGCAGAGGCAGGGCAAAACACCAGAAAGTGAATGGGGTTGACATCCGGTGGATGAAGCTTTCGGAAGTGTATTTCTACACTGTGTTGATTTGAAACCTTTACAGAAACTGTTACTTTTTCGAAGAATTTCAGTGTCCAAACAGGACGGTTTGGCTTGACTTCCCAACAGACTGGTGCAGTTTGTGTTTGCTGTTAACCAATTTGTACAACCAATTAACCAATTTGCCTCCGGCAACATGATTGGTCAAACAAATAAGAAAGCAAAAAAGAATGTCACTGAGATTTGAGGTAGTCTGCTATCAGACCTTACCACGGCTCTTCTCAATGCTGTGGAATGCTCCGTTCACTTGCATGGGCCTTCTCAACTTCCGGCGGTGAATTATTTTTCGATAATTGACCGCTACTAAGCATATAATGACCGCTGTTAAGGAAGGTGGATTTTTTGCCTCTGATTCATGTCTTTCCTATCACTCCGCCAGCAGTCCGGTAACTTATCAACCCCAGCGTATTCGGTTGCTAAGCGACGTCAACGATTTTGGCAGACTATTTCTCTGCTGATCAACACTACGAATGATAACAAATACCTTTTTAAAAAACACACCGTGTGAAGTTATTTTTTCGTTTTTCATTTTGGCAAGTAGCCGTGTAATAAGCCGGTCATTATCAAAAATAAGCCCCTTCAGGTCGAAGCAAGACACCTCCGGTTCGCATCGGTGTCCGGTTCTATACATTATCCCTTACTTATATTACACTAGTAAATTATTAAGAATTACATACTCAGACAATGGCGACAATGATTCGTCTGTGTCCATGTAAAGAGAGGGTAAACAAGTTGCTCGGACATATCGTTTTTCATTTACTCTCTGCCACAACTGTATGCATTTGAAGAAGCCTCCGACAGCGTAGGTCTGTTGACAAAAACAAACAAAACAATTGAAAAATAACCACAGTAAACCAAACAATTTACATTAAAAAGGTGGTTCAGGAGGGAAACCTTACCTTAACTTTTGCCTCTTGCTGGATGTTTGAAAAAAGGCTTCTCTTCAATGAAGGCAAGGTTGTATTGAAACCATTCCCTTCCAGGTAAGGGGAGCGAAATGCTTGGAATGCCCACGGTTTTCTCCCCTTGAGATTCTTGCGCCGGGCAGAGGAGCGGACTGGCTGAGAAACAGACGATGCGCTTTCACCTCCACTTTCTTCACTGGCAGTTGTGGCTTCTGACCGTATGCTTCGACGACATCGGCGCGCCCGTGACACCGGGACTTGAGTAAGGATCGGATGTTCGATCGATTCACTGAAAAGACAAAGTGGTGAACTATTTACAAACATATAGCAACACTGGTATGTTGATGATGCATTGGAACACATTTCAAGTTAGGCTACACAACACCCAGACACACACACACACACACACACACACACACACACACACACACACACACACACACACACACACACACACACACACAGACAGACAGACAGACAGACAGACAGACAGACAGACAGACAGACAGACAGACAGACGTTTAGTTTATTTACATTTGTAATAGAGTTTCAGTATTTACATGTAACTTTATATACCTTTCGGCGGCCGTGACCAGGGATGCTTCTGAAGAGTTACCCAGCATACATTGTGAAGCCTCAAAATATGTCGATATTTCCTCGATCACTTCAGAAGTCGGGTTCTCAAGAACGACCGGAGAGGACTGACCCGGTGGAAGGTCGTCATCATCCTCACTTTGAGTAGATTCCACAACGCTATTAGTATCTTCCATCGTGTGGCAAATTATAAATGACAAATGAGAGAACTGTAGAAGATGTAACTGAAAATGACATAATAATGGGCCTAAATGTAGGATTACTTGAGTTGATCCTCCTCGGTGCAACTGTCAACACAACACTCGGAAACATGTGGTACGTTAACCAGGAAGTGAAATATAAAGTGGGCGTGTACAAAAAGGATCTGACCAATCAGCTACAGAGAACCCAATAAATATGCGCTTTTTCTTTTTCCTGGTTGATTTGACTCCAGTTTACTTTTTGCAAGCAAGAAATGGCAACTATAACCAAGACCGAAAAAAAGCTGTTACATTGTCCAGCTTTAGAGGAACTGTGCCATGGTAATGCATTGTTTTGATTGCATGTTTTCAAAAATATTTTTGCAAATATGTATCCAATGTATTTTTTTCTGTTTTGCAGTATTGGAATCAGGGTTAAACAATAATTTTGCTGACGTTCAAGTTGGTGTTGTCGACTGTCCAGACCTGACCAAAGAGCCGTTTCAGTTTCCGGTCAAAGGTCAGTCATATAGTGGAGCTAGATCAGCGATCTATGTGCAGCCCTCAAATGTAACAGCCTAGTCAGAATGCACGCCGAACGCCTCTCTTTCGTCCAAAACAACAAAGACCACATGCTTTATTTCATTTCCATAATCTAGGCTTGTGCGGGAATCCTCGTATTACTGATGTTGGCGGTGTACCATATCTCGTTCCTCTGGTACAGAGGCACAAGGTACTTTCACCAATCAAAAGGTTCCTTAGTTGTGCTCCAGTTAAAACTGTGAACTAAGTTTAAACCATATCCCCTCTTCCCATCTCAAGGAGTACGACATGAACACTGTATCTAAAGAGGTGGAACTTCCAGGAGCATTCATCCTCGGTGCTGCAGCTGCACCTTCTAGAGTTGTTGGAATGAACGCAGAGGTATAGGCCAACTACTGTACAAAAACAACAACTGTTGTGCTATACGTCGGTGGTATAGTAGTAGTTAATGCAGTGATTTCCACAGTTGATGCCCCTGGTCAAGACGGAGACAGAGGGAAGGCCTGCAGTGAATGGCAGCTACTTCTCCTCCATCAATCCAGCCGATGGCAAGTGCCTACAAGAAAGGTATAGCGACACATTCCCAGGCTGCCAGTTTGGGCTGATGGGCAATCTGTATGCTTGTGAAGGAAAACCCGGAAAGGTGAGCTGAATTTTCATTCCCCTCCCCCCTAAATAATTACAATGTAACAAATGTTTTGCATACATTTGCCCCTTATAACATTGAGTCCTATGTTAAATCCTTTTTTGTAACACATTGTTTGTGGCCTAATGATATATATATTTTTTTTCTCATCGTTTTTAGCAAGAACAGCATATTTAATACATGACACATATTACAAAAGAATATTTGTATGTCCCTGCATTGGGCTTCAGTCACGATTACGTTTCTCAGTTGTCCCCTGCTGAACCCCCCCCCCTCCCTGATTGGGAGCCCTATATTGTTATGTTACGTATTAATGTAAACAGCACGACTTGCGGTTTTTCAAGTACAACGTAAATAAAAGAGGGCCCCCTCCTCTAAGCTTTGGACACACATTAACACAAAGTTAAAACTCCACCCTAAGTGGTGGTGGAACTGTTGGGAATGCTCCACTCCACTTAACCGCTTCTCTACATCTGCCTGTACCAGGTCATAGAGGTGAGGGTCAAAAGGAGAACTGGGGAGGACAGCCTGGTCACTGCCATGAGGAAGACTCTCGAAGCCCACTACCCTGACAAAAACCTGGCTCTTGGCGGCACCTTCATCATCCAGAAAGGAAAAGCTAAAATTCACATAATGGTATGAGAAACTGATCTTCTATCTGTTATTCCAATATTATATCCATTTTTCTTTTTATGTTTCATCACATCTTTTTTTTTGTCTCTTTATGATTGCCCTCACAGCCAAGAGAGTTTTCCGTCTGCCCTCTAAACACCGATGACGAGGTCAACGATTGGCTGAAACACTACGAGATCGACGCACCAATCATCTGTCTGTCTGTGTTCGTATCCAGAGACCCGGTGAGTAAAGTGTTTACCATTTTTAACAGAATTGTCTGTAGATTAACCATCAATAGTTTATTTTCAACTACTGCCAGCATCCTTTACAACTCCACACGCATGCAGTATTTATTGCCGTACATGTAAATGCTACACTTTGAATACGTTTTTGTGATGAAACTGAATCTTCAATTTGTCTTTTGTTTGTGTTCTGGTAACCAGGGGCTGGACCTGCGTGTGGAGCACACCCATTGCTTCAGCCCTCACGGTGAAGGGGGGCATTATTACATAGATACCACACCTGACACAGTGGAGTATGTGGGCTACTTTCTGCCTGCTGAATACATCTACCGCATCGACAGGCCACAGGAGTCTCATGCCATTGGACGTGACTGAGAAAAAAGGAACCTTGTGTCATTGTGTAAACAATTATAAGAAGCACTAATCTTTTAATAAACCTCACATGAAATTGATAAACATGTAATATATACGTGATGGTGTCAAATATTCATTTTTGTATAAATCATTTAAAATAAGACATTTCTGGATTGTAGTGCATTCATTCATCGCTAGATTTTATCAGCCTTGTGACCCTGCTGGAGTTGTTAGTTTACATTCTGTTTCTGCAGATATTCATTCTGAAATGCAAACTTGAACATCTGGATGGTCTCATGGGGAGACTTACATTTCATGTCAAACTAGTTATACTTTAATGGTGGCCACCTGTTCCTCCAGTTGTATTACAGTTACTCAAAAGAAATTAACACTAACTGAAACCTCACAGCAAACTGTTTGCTTTGCAAATATCTATGATGCAACATTTAATATAGACTCATTATTTTTTTTACTTTTCACCTGAGTCAATAGTTGTTTATTGAAATTAAGGAACTGCTGCCCTCTTCTGGTGAAATGGACTGAATTACAGTTTCCCACAATGCTTCTGCCGCATCGGTCCGGAAGTGAGACGTTTATTGACAACATGGCGACTGAACTGGTTATCCACTGGAGAAAATCCTGATTTGACAGTCCATAATCACCTGCAAACAAACTATTTGTTTTGCAAGTAAACAACAGGTGGATTTGAATGAAGGGACTCGCAAATTCACGGAATGGTGTCTCTGAGCTGAGGATACATAGAGTGGGAAAATCGTCATGTCGTTTTTCAAGAGGAAAGGTGAGGAAACGTTTGCAAGGGTGTAGCGTTCACGTCTACGCTACACAGTCGTATCCCATCGCTCTCGGTAGTGTCTCTATTAAATATCACCGGACGGCATCTCTTTGGGTTGAGATTGCCACTTCAGACTTCATCGAGAATTCACGCGATCAGCCCTTTGGGTTTCATTATAGCTTTCTGCGATTGCGAGCGTCAGCGCTAAGCTAGGCTGACGGCGGAGCGCCGGAGGATGCCCATCCGCCGATCACCAGCCGGGGATACAGCCCGGGGTTTAACACGTTACCTCCGCACACATTATTTGAGGTATTAATCAATGGTATGACTATGTAAACGGGTCTGCTGCTTCCCGAAAAAAACGCAGTGTCGGCCAGCATGCAGATGAAGCCTTTTGCTAAATCATCAGTCAAAATGAGCGGCTGATATTCTGCTATGGTCTATACAAGATTTAATGTATACATTGAATCAACGGTGACTCCCTAAATCTGCATTATCATCAATATACGCCGTGATTCATTCAATGTTACTTGGGTTAGCAGAAAGTCACTCGAGGGTGTTTCTGAATACCAACACACAAGGAGGCGGCGGCGTTGCCTTTGCAGTCGGAGGTCCCAATTAACATAAGTAACTTCATTGACGTATATGTGTCACGTTCATTTCGGAAAACCGTCTTCCGAAGTAGGGTACTGTATTGTACAATCGTAATCCTTTTAATGTATAATGCCGAGAGGTACTGGGTTTCCGCACCTAATGTCCACATCCTATTGGCACCCTCGAGGCAGAAGCGTGACCCATGTACGTGTGTCTGAATGCAACGTGACTTCCACTCTAACAACATGGGTCTGACTGCAATGTAAGCCCCTTTGGTTAAACGGTTCTCCTGAATGACCAAATGGTATTAAGCAAAGTACTTTGATGCAGATTACATTCAGTTTGGTGCACTATGTGTGATACAAATCTGTTATCATAACACAGTGTGATATTTGAATCGAAAGACATGATGTTTCTAGGTTGTTTAGATCTATATGTAACTATTTTCTGTGTCCAGTAAGGAGGATTTTTTTATTGGTACTCAACAGTGGTCATAAAGCCAGCTAAGAAGTTGGTTAGGTGATAATTCCCCAAAACATGTTTTCTTTCTATACTATTGTCATTATAATTCAAACATGCAATCATTTTTCTTACTTTAAAAACAAGCAACAACACACCTGTGTGCTATTTGATTATCAAGTCATCCCTGAACAGTGGCCCCAGTAGGCTGGTATAAAAACATAAAGGGGATCGCTTGCATCCATAGATGCCTTGCTATCTTATCCCACACGGCAAGATACCCCCCCCCCCCCCCCCTTTCCATTGTCTCTATCTTCAGTTCAGATAAAGAAAGATTTAAGGCCTGTACTGTTAATATTTAATTTGTATTTGGCCGTCCATTATCAGGGTCATGTCTTTGGACAGGCGTCCTCAATGGGTCATTTATATTCATGTTATGTATCTTTTGTGATGTAGAATTGCTGTATCATCCTTTAATGCATTCTGTACCCTTTGAAATGGCTGGTCAATTGTTCAATATTACCGTTTAGTCATTGTATTGTAGTATACAGTCGTGAAATGTAAAAGTGTTGGCTTAATAAAATAGCTGGTTTTATCGTCTAAGCAGAATGAAAATAAAATGTCCTTGGGTGATACAAAAAAATACAGGTTTGAAATGGCTGAGAGAAAGAAAATGCTTGTTTTTGTCTGATACTAGACCTCAGAACAAAATGTTATGTCTCAGGTGAGCTGTTTAGTATTGTATTTTCATACTTGTGTTTATTGTGATACCTCTTACACCCTGAATTATTCTTACTACTGAGTTATATGCTGCTCAGGGCTCAGTGATACCCAGCTCAGTCCACTCTATATAATAACAAAGTGTGTGGTGAACCATCTCTTATTACATCCCTGCTCTTTTTTTTGCCTCCTCCAGCCAAAAGCAAAGAACCTGAGAGACTAGCAGATGCTAAAGTCAATAGAGGTGGGTGCTGAATTACCGTTGTTGTCACAGAGTTATGGAGTTTTAAAGTGGCCACTAGTTTAAAAAAAGATGTCTACTAAAACTTAAATGAAGTTTAACCTCCTTAGTTGAAGAGGTTATATATTTAGCACCGTCTTGAATGTAATTCAGCTTTAAGTAAATAGAGTGTATTCATTATTTGGGTAATGAAGGGTTGCTTTCACTTGGCTGCTTTCCAGCTTTACACTTTTTTTGTTTGTTTGTCTCCAGACCCAAGTTTGCACTAGTACAAGTACAAGACACACACAAACACTGGCAGGGCTGTCTTCTCGTGTCTCACACACACACACACACACACACACACACACACCCACTGTGATTTCATTCAGTCGACCTTTCGCATTCCTCAAAAGACCCCTCCGTCTCACACAAATTACTTCCAGAGTCACACATTCAGGCTGTGACCCAAAACACTGTTCGGGGCACATTTGTTGATTGAAATGCTCCATTTATCCTCCCATGCGGCTGCCTAACTACTGGTCCTCTTTACCCCTCCACCCCTATTCCCAGTCCCTGCTCCTCCAGCCAGCCCTCACTCTCCGTCGCTGGGGGGCGTGAGGAACCAGCACGCCATCCAGGAGGCCGCGGGACCCAGCCATGTGGCCATCAACGCCATCTCCGCCAACATGGACTCTTTCGCCCGCGGACGCACCGCCATCCTCAAGAAGCAGCCCAGCCACATGGAGGCGGCCCACTTCGGGGACCTCGGTATGTCTTGAATTTAAAACACCCTCAGTCCAGAGTGCCCACTGGTCGGCCGTGTTTGATTAGTCGTGGCTGAGTGCTTAATCTTACACAATAAGGGTAAGGTTAGGCCTCGGTGCAAATAGGGTCAAACCAGGGGACTGGAGAGTGAAGTGGTGGCTAGACTGTTTGAATTCAGGTCAAAAGGTGCTGGGTTCGAACCCCCAATGAGTGCTAACCTGTAGATATCCTAGTGCAGGATGCCTACCCCCCTACCCGCTCCTTAAGTATCTGTATCTCAACTCACTGCAAATCACTTTCTGTTTTCTGGATGGCTTAGTAAGCACAAGGCTCCACTGTGAGGGTGTGTTTAGGAGCAGGTCCCCTCTAGTGTGTGTGTGTGTGTGTGTGTGTGTGTGTGTGTGTGTGTGTGTGTGTGTGTGTGTGTGTGTGTGTGTGTGTGTGTGTGTGTGTGTGTGTGTGTGTGTGTGTGTGTGTGTGTGTGTGTGTGTGTGTGTGTGTTGCAACACACAGTCCGGCTGGAAGAACCAGCGCCGCAGCTTCTGAGGTCTGGCCTAACTTACTGACTTGAGCTAGCCTCTCTGATGGGAGACCTCACAGTGCTCACGCTACCACAGCCATGATTGTAGTTTTGCTGGGTTTACAGAGTGCTGCATTTGTCGCCATAAGTACACAGTCCAAAGGTTGATGAAGTTTAGTGGCAATAAAGTATACAGATGGTAGATCACCTTTGCGTCGGCTGTTGAAGATTATGTAAATAAGGAAGTGTGACCTGGTGCTACTGTGGCTAGTCTTGATGTCGTCCGGTTTAAGTTTGAGTCTGGCACTGTGTGTCCCCTGAGTTAAACTGGAGAGGACATCTATCAGCGCATTCTCCCACAGTGTGATATACTTCTCATCTAGAAATAAACCAACAAGGAAGCATCGTGTTTATGTCTAGTAGTTATGATGGACATGTTTTAAGGCCCTGTCCCAATTCTCCCCCTTCCCCTAGATTTGAGCCCTAACCCTAGATCTTGCACGTTCCTGCGAAGGGGTAGGGTGTCCCAATACTTAGGGGAGCAAGGGGGAGTGCTGTGTTTCCCTTAAAATCAACCCTTGAATGCTAGCCAGCTCGGTAGCTGACTTGCAACTAATGGCACTCAAAGCACTCAAAGTGTTCTTGTTAAGGGGAGAGAAACGGGACTGGGCCTAAGTCTAGTATGACGTCTATCCTGGTAGATCTAATCGCATTGTCGCTGGTTGTTAGAGGGCGTCTCAAAAGAGAGCTACGCTGTAGACTGGATGGATGCCCTGAAGGCAGGTAGAAAGAGAGAGGCATTGTGGGGTTAGACACAATGGCGCTTTCATGCATCACAGGGCTAGCGCAGCACACTATTAAGCAAACGCCACAATAGCTGAGGTGAAGCAGGGAGCCTTTAACAAACAGATGAGGTGAGGCAGAGAGAGTTAAACCAGTAGCTGAGGTGAAGCAGGGAGCCTTTAACAAACAGATGAGGTGAGGCAGAGAGAGTTAAACCAGTAGCTGAGGTGAAGCAGGGAGCCTTTAACAAACAGATGAGGTGAGGCAGAGAGAGTTAAACCAGTAGCTGAGGTGAGGATGCTCCGGTGTTGCCTGGCGGGACACTGTGCCACAGTGAATAGAGTGATTAGTAAAACAAACTGAAACAAACCGTCTCTCACAGGCGGAGCCTCTTTCATGACCTGTTTTTTTTCTTTTTTTTAATTCAGAGGTTCTGAAAACCTGTTGGTCAGGACAGAATGCTAGGTGTGGTCTTGTGGTCTAGGTATACTACATATTCAAACACAATGACAGAGATGGACGATAAAGAAAATGCTACACAATGCTACACCTCAAAAGAGTACTAGCTTAGAAACACCTTGACTGTGTATTTAGTATCCAGATATATCTAATGGATGTGTGTGTGTGTGTGTTATTTTACATGTGTGTATATATATATATATATATAATTATTTTATTTTATTATTTTTTTAATAATATATATATATATATATATATTTTTTTTTGGTATATTTTAACGTAATTATTTTTATATACCATATCATATGGGCCTGAGAAGCCCTTTGAGTCTACTGTGATCAAGGGCTTATTAAAATACAACTGACATGCCATCGACGTTATGTTAAATATTTCAAAGGAAACGTGAGTACTTTGACATTAGCTGTACTTGAGTACTTTGACATTAGCTGTACGTGAGTACTTTGACATTAAACGTTGCGCGTGTGTCCGTGTGTCCGTGTGTCCGTGTGTCCGTCCTCGCAGGGCGCTCCAGCGTCAACTACATGTCCCAGGAGACGCGCTCCCGGCTGTCGAAGACGCTGGAGCAGATTGTGCGTGACGGCGTGGCCGTGCCGTACTACGTCCAGTTCCTGGAGACGCGCGGCGCCGACCACCTGGCGCGCTTCTGGCTGGAGGCCGAGCGCTTCCGCTCCTGCAGCTGGTCCCGGGTGCGGGCCCACAGCCTGAACTCGGTCAAGCACAGCTCCCTGGCCGAGCCCGTCCCGTCCTCCCCCGAGGGGGGCCCCGTGGCCCCCGTGGCCCCGGGGACGCCGACCGCCGCCGCCGGGCCGGGTGTGTGGGACGTTCCCCACGTCCTACACAGGGAGACCCTCGGCGTGGACGGGGACGAGAGGCCTGACACCCCAGGCACCCCCGGTACCCCCGGTACCCCGGGGACCCCGGGGACCCCCGGCCGACTGACCCCTACGTCCAGGGCGGGCACGCCCCTCAAGCTGCCGTCGACCAGCGCGCTGAGGGACCTCTCGGACAACCTGATCAAGAGTGGGTGTCCTTCTCGCTTTGTCTCTGAGGGGGGGGTCACGCTCGCTGCGTCATTCTGCTCAGGAGAGATCCCACAGTTCAGAAGTCATTGTTCATGATGCTGAGGAGAAACAGACGTCGAATTGACTCCCTAACAAATTCTCCCCAGCAAAACCATAATGGATGGAAAACGGACGGGGATCGCAGGATGATTGTGGGGTGTGGTCTGTTGTTTCAGGTATAGAGAGCGACGCGGTCACCATCTTTACAAAGTACATCTCTCCAGACGCAGCCAGACCCATTCCCATCACAGAGCAGATCCGAAATGACATCGTTGGTAAGGAAGCCGTCTGCTGTTCGCACCCTACTGTTTGTCCTGATTGGCCCCCTGGAAAGACTATGCGTTAAAATGCATGTTCTCATAAAGTCATGAAATATGTTAATATTGAATATCAATGCCTACCGAGTACACCATTTAGATTAAGATTGTTTTGGTTTGACTCTTATCTCTCTCCTCCCTCCCTCCCTCCCCCCCTCACCCTCCCCCCCTCACCCTGTGCAGCTAAGATATGTGGGGAGGATGGGCTGGTGGATCCAAACTGCTTCGTCATTGCACAGTCGGTCGTGTTTCTCCTCCTAGAACAACAGTGAGTTTCTGTTTACGTCTCCCGTGCATCTCCTCCAAAATAAAAGCCCTCATACGCTCTCTCCCCTCGTCCATGGGACCTTTCGCCTCTGTCCTCCGTCACATCTGCCGTCTTCACCAGCACATGTCTGCCCTGTGCCCCTCCCACCAGGCACTTTACCGAGTTCCTGCGGAGCCATCATTTCTGTAAATACCAGATCGAGGTGCTGACCAGCGGCTCCGTGTATCTGGCGGACATCTTGTTCAGCGAGTCGGCTCTCTTCTATTTCTCCGAGGTGAGTCCCTCCCGGTCGCCCTCCCCCCCCATCCCCCCCCATCCCCCACGTTGCAGGATTGCATTTCGTGTTGGCAGCCTACCATCATATCAATCCAATCCATCGTTAGGACGGCACTTTTAGAAAAAGGCTGGTCACTGTTCACTATAGAGCAGTGTAGTGCTTATCTTCTACACATAGATCATATATTGACCATAATCATGATCATAAAACAATATAAACGTATAATAACACCATTGATGTATTTGTTGGCTCACTCCTTCCTCTTGGAGGAAGTTTTAAATCTATAATCACACACTCGACGTACACCGAGTCCCTGTCCTCATTGATGTGATGTGACGTGACGGGGGGCTGTGTCTATTCTGGTGTCCAGTACATGGAGAAGGAGGAGGCCGTGAACGTGCTTCAGTTCTGGCTGGCGGCCGACAACTTCCAGGACCAGCTGGCGGCCAAGAAGGGGCAGTATGACGGACAGGAGGCCCAGAACGACGCCATGATCCTTTACGACAAGTAGGCCATCCCCCCCGCTGCTGTGAATACACATTCAATGTCGGCCACTGTCGGGGCTGTGCGTCTGAGAGCTCAACGGCGCCGTCCCCATGTAGTGACTATGGTAGCACCAGCTACATTAGCCACCGCTGGCATCGAATGCGTCGTATCTTGATGGATGATGATGATGATGATGATGATGATGATAGCGTTTCAGGGAGTAAAGCATTGTGTACTGTAGTGCTGCTGGACATTCAGAAGAAATACCCAATATTCTTACAGCTTGAGAAACAAATATTTGAGTGCTTTTCTCTGTCTCAAAATGATGAATCAAAATGGCTCCTTACATTTCAGGCCATCGCGTATAGAGCAAATGATTCGCGTTGCGACGTATTATTGTGTATGCTAAATTACATCTGCAGCTCTTTGCTTAGTAAATAGATCGGCACGCACACTTCACATTTGAGAGCCATAGTTGCCTGAGCCCAACCAGTTTTGACGAAAGTGCGAAATGTATTGTTGATGGTGTGCATGTATTGTTGATTATGTGCAGCAGATGGTCTGTCGCTATGTTGGACTTGAACTGCAACACAATTGCCCTCCGGCATTTATTAAAGTTTGAACTTGAACTTATCATAGTTTGATAATAATTGACCTATAATAGTACATGGCTTGTTGCAGCCTCTGTAGCCGGCGTCCTCACCGTGTGCCCGTGTGTCCCCCGCAGGTATTTCTCACTCCAGGCCACCAACCCGCTGGGCTTCGGGGACTCTGTGCGCATGGAGATAGAGTCCAACATCTGCAGAGAGGGAGGGCCCCTCCCCGACTGCTTCACCACTCCACTCAGACAGGCCTGGACCACCATGGAGACGGTCAGAGCCGCCAGGAGCCACTATACGTGTCATTAGAAATACCTCACAGGGGTGCAACATGCCAGCCATGTAGGCAGTACGCCTTGTGGTCGACCTGGGTTCCATCCGCTTCACCGTCCTGTCACTTAAGGCGCAGGCTCGTACAATGTGTAATCTAAAATATTATCGTCGAGTCGCAGGGCAATATGTTAGTAGTTCATATCGTTTTTACTGTGTCTTTTTTTCAAAACTGTTACTAGTATTGTGTTCTATGGATGTGTCATGCGTTTTACATATTCTAGTTTTGATTATCTATCCCAGTGATCTCATGTAAAGCAGATCTGGAACAACTGGGTTATTTAGGGAATCTGGAGCACAACAAGTAGTTCTTCCTTAGAGACGCGGGTTCTTTTCCGACGAGGGGACCGGTGTCACTGCATTAGGGGGCGCTTGATTCCATCCGTTGGACATTTAAAATAAACCCTTATTCTATGATTCCCCTCCAAGGTGGTTGTATTAAGACCAACTGGAACATTCCACAGTCACACAAAAAATAAGAAGATACATAAAAGATAAATGTTGGGTAAAGTAGCTCCTGTGCCTTTTAGAGCGACATGGTACCATTGTCCACCTGTGCTAACCTCCCCCTCCCCCCTTCAGGTCTACATGCCCGGCTTCCTGTCCAGTAACCTTTACTACAAATACCTGAGCGACCTCATCAACTCGGTGCGGGCCGACGAGTTCGTGAGCACCAGCACTCCGGCGGGTCAGGGGGCCTCCTCGGACGGGGACCGGGGGACCTCCAGCGAGGGCTCCCAAGCTCAGGTGACCCCCACACCGCCTCCGACATCACCCTAACCCTTACAGGGCAGCGTATATCCCGGTGGTCCCTGATTCTCTCTCTGGTGACATTTAGCAACAGGCGGCTAGATCACGTGAGGTTAGACGTTAACACTGAGGGGCTCGGACAGAGGGGTCAGAGGTCGTTCTGAGTAACTAGGGAGCTTCTTCTTCTTCTTCTGGTGCCCAGGAGTCAGTGTTCTGCTGATGTGAGAGCAGATGTTTACACAATATACCTGTAGCGATCAATGTTCAGTGATGACGCTTATTTATTTGAAATGGTATTTAGTCGTGCTCATTATATAGAACAATTGAAGTAGTCAACTTGAAATGTTCTTCATAAAGGGTAGAATAGATAAATGCAAAAAATACAACAAAATAAATAATTATACCCTAGATTGGGTTTACCCTCACCTGTACTAACACACAGCCCATAGAAAAGATATACTCTTTAAAGAGCTTTACTTTAAAGGCCAATTTAGACCAGAGCCGTTTTAGACGCGTTTTTTAGCTAGAGATAGAATTCATTCAAACTAGTGCACTGATTCACACCGGCTGCGTTCTACGCCCGTCTCACGGCCGACCAAAGCTTCACTTTACGCTGCACTTCTATTTTCAAGCGTTTCTGAAGCGTCTCGGTTATGACGTTATCTGATGAATCTTGAAAATATGGCGGAATAAACGGCGGCGGTGTGAATTGATACGCCTACGTTACGCTCGCGTCTCTCTCTCGCCTGCGGTGTAAATTCCCAGTTAGTGTTAGCTTACTACATTCCAAGAGAAGTTGAATTGTCAAAAATGTCCTCCTCCTCCTCCTCCTCCTCCTCCTCCTCCTCGCAGCACGGTACCAGAAAAGCAGCGGTGAGGATCCTCAAGAACTTTGACGAGGCCATCACCGTGGACGCCTCCAGCCTGGACCCGGAGGTGCTGTACCAGCGGCCCTACGCTGGGTGAGTCCCGCTGGGCACGCCCCTGAACCCCCGGCCCCCCCCCCCCCGCGCTGCTCCACAGTCACCTTATAGACGTATCATTTATAAAAGAACCGCCTGTTCATGCCGTCTAAGTATCCAACACAAGGAATTCTGTTTCATTTGTTGTTGGGCTTCACTTGTAAACCACTTTTGCACGCTTGGATACAGTGCTGAAGGATTAAAACAAATTCCTCCCTCTCTCTCTCTGACTCGTTTCCGCTTTACCTTCTCTCTCTCTCTGTCTCTGTCTCTCTCTTTCTCTCTCTCCCTGTCTCCGCTCTACCTCCCCCCTCTGTCTCTCTCTCTCTCTCTACTCTCTACCTTCTCTCTTTCTCTCTCTCTCTGTCTCTCTCTACTCTCTACCTTCTCTCTCTCTCTGTCTCTCGGTCTCTCTCTCGGTCTACTCTCTACCTTCTCTCTCTGTCTCTCTAGGAAGATGACGTTCGGGAAAGTGAACGAGCTGGGGCAGTTTATCAGGGAGGCGGAGCCAGAGCCAGACGTAAAGAAATCCAAAGGCACGACACACACTCACTTCATGCTATCACCGACACACACTCACTACATTCTCTGACCAACGCATACACACACACATACACAGACACACACACACACACACACACACACACACACACACACACAAACACACGCTCACTTTATTCTATGACCAACCCACACTCAATTTATTCTCTGACTGACACACACACACACACTTTATTCTCTACCCATCACACAATCACTATACTCCTAGCGGGCCAACATCTCTCGCCCCGTCTCCACCCCCCCTCTACACATCGCCTGCTTCTGAAAGTGCTCGTTCGGGACACAAGGACGACAGTATGGGAGGATTCCCTGCTTTGCTGTGTGAAGAAAAGCCATTAGAAGGGGCTAGAGTTCTGAAGGGTGTGTCTGAGCTATTGTGGTGTTTCTTCCCGACTGGATTTAATGGCCGCCACTGTAACCCTGTCTTCTCTATTACGGCCGTCCAGAGAGTGGAGCATTAACTTGTCACAGCTGAGCGTGACCGGCATTAACTTGTCACACTGTGGGGACCAGTTCTCTCTGGTTCTGATTACACTATAATCTCTCTCTCTCTCTCCTCTCTCTCTCTCTCTCTCTCTCTCTCTCTCTCTCTCTCTCTCTCTCTCTCTCTCTCTCTCTCTCTCTCTCTCTCTCTCTCTCTCTCTCTCTCTCTCTTCCCCCCCAACAGGCTCCATGTTTTCTCTAGCTATGAAAAAGTGGGTCCAGGGCAACTCCGATGAGGTGAGGCGTGACTCTCTGTGATTCTCTTTCTTTCTATTCGCTTGCTTTATTTTCTCTTTTCTTTTGTTCTTTCTGTCTCTTTCTCTCAAAGTCTGTCCTTGTCAGCCTGGATGTCTGTTTGTCTGACTGTCCATCTGGCTGTCCTTGTTTCTTTATTGATTTATCTTTAATCTTCCTTGGAAGGTATCCCACAGAATCTCTGCTTCAGGCCAGTTTATAAAGCCAAAGTTTTGTGTTGCAATTTATTTTTTCGTAACTTTCAGGCCCAGGAGGAGATGGCGTGGAAAATTGCCAAGATGATCGTCAACGACGTCATCCATCAGTCCAACCATGACAGCCCCGGCAAGTCCACGAAGGTCAGCGTCCACCCCTGTCTGTGACCCCCCCCCCCCCCCATGACACATACACATCAGAATAATCAAGAACCAGCATGATTCAAAAGTCAAAGTCAAAGTCAAAGTGAACTTTATTGTCAGATCGACCGTGCAACAAGTTACATAGAGAAATTACGTTTCTCCATCCTCCAAATATTGACCAAACAACATATAACATAATACCTAATAGTGCAAATAGACAACAACAAACCTATAACATAACATAATTATAGTGCAATAAGACAACAACAAATACACACAACATATATAGACAGACAGTGCATACATTATACAGAATAGAATATTCAGTGTTATGAGGTAGTTATTGTGGATAAGGTGCAGACCAGAATTACGATTGAGATTATTTTGCCCGATATTGAATCACAATCTTATCACAATTATTATTTTAATTTTTTTAAATATATTTCTTATTACAGATTCAATTGATATTCCCTAGAGCCTGCTCTATATAACTATAAAGCAATTGCTTGAATGATAACAAAAAATACATAAATATATGAAGTGTACCCGTTCACCATTTGCTGATGGCAGAGGGCCAAATCGCGGTTCGTGCCACCTCAATAACCGCCCCTTTTTTTTGCTTTCCTCTCTGCAGTTATGACCCCGCTGTGGAACCCCAAAGGCCCGCTCCCGCTGCTGGAGGCCCCCGGGCACCCCGCCGACCTGGTGCCCGCCGCCGCGCTGCCTGCCGGACCTCTCCACCCCCTGCCAACCCGCGGCATCACTCCGGAGAAAAGAACAAGGCTTTTACCCCTTTTAGCAGGCTGGAGTCAGCTGACCCCCTGGTATGCTTGTGGTCCCCCCCATGTGCCTGTCACAGGCAGGCCGGTGTGAATGTGTGTGCGTGTTTGCGTGCGAGTGTGAATGTGGGGGGGGGGGGGGGGGGGGGGGGGGGGGGGACAGGGGTCAGCCGTCGCGCCGTCGCGGACAAAGAACCGAAAAAAGACTTGAAGAAGTATTCCGCTGCTGTACACTACCGACCCACTACGGTGCAGCCGCGCTAGACTAGACTAGACTAGACTGGTGCCACCGATCTGCGCCCGAGTGGCGACGTCTTAAAGACTTTTCCAAAAAAAATAAAAACATTCTCGCCTCCGGGACGACGAGGCCCGATGAGGGTCTCGGCAAAAAAAGGTTTCGTCCATGTTGCCGCGGCAACGACCAATCTCAATCTGGGACGTCTGGAAGAGAAAACGAGAAGGAAAAAAAAAGAAGAAGAAAACGAAGACGACTGCAAACTTCTCGCGCGACTCACTCCGTTCTTTTTCCCCAGAACAACCCCCCCCCCCCCCCCCCCCTCCCAGCTTTTAATCATTTCCAAAATTTTAGACCACGCCCCCTTGATCAGAGGAGTCCGTTGAGAGGTAATCACTGCTACGGCGGAGTGTGTAGAGATGTGTACAGATCAGGGCAGGTGCTATACTACTACGCATTCCCTCGACGTCCCGCCCGGGGGTGCCGCTAGGGGGGTCCGACGCGAGCCGCCGGGCCCCGCACCCAGAGCACCCAGAGCATCCTACTTGTACTTGTACTTGTACTGTATAGAATTAACCAGAGATGTTGAACAGTATACAACCCCACGTTTTCCCTTTCCTGGCTGCAGGGTTAATGAGGAGAGGGGGGGTGGGCGGTCGTCAAACACCTGTAGCAAACCTCTGTCCATACTTTAGAGTGTCTCAAAGTGAAATGACTCCCGTGCGAACAGATACTCCACACGCTACGGACCTAAACGCTCTCTATATGTGTGTAGAATTCTGGTTTATCTTCTCTATTACCGTTAGTTTCATTCGGTTTTTTTTTTGGTTTTTGTTCTGTTTGTTTTTTAATGGTGATTGTCGTCTTTTTGTATCATTGCATTCTCGGCGCAGATTTTTTGGATGAAGACTGTTCTACTGGAAAGTGCACACACAGTGAATATAGCAATTTGTATTTTATTTTCAGCCTTACCCAGATGTGGAAATGAACCAGAAGAGGCTTTTGGTACTATGTACCACTAAAGTTTTCTGCTATGTATGTGTACCTAATCTATAATATATTTAAGATGTGTTTGATTTAAATACATATATTATGAAATGTATGACATTTTGTCGTTATTTGTCTCTCCCTCCCCTCCGACATGCATGCAATCGTTTACTATAGGCCTATCTGCACTTTTCCAAAAAAACGTTCAAAATGTTCAGGCTGCAATACACCCCTTTGAACAGAGGGGGGCAGTATTGACCACCATTGAGGACTGCATCGCCCGTGTGTGATTTTACGTGCGACTTGAAAACCCTGTCGATCTATTGTCGCCGAACCAAAACAAGGGAAGTTTCACTTTTTAAAGGCTCACATATTGGGTTATAGACATCACGCTTTTATTACTTTTAATGCGCTCGTCCAGAGCCGTTTACGCAGCTTGTTGCGTTACAAGAAAAACATTTTATTTCTAAATAATAAAGGTCGCGGATATGATATATTTTATTTACTTATTTATTGATTTATTTTCGTTTAACCGCGTGGACTGGGGATGATCAAACGTGCTACCAACTCATCCACTGATGCGAGGCTACGCCTACCAACACCAGCACCACCACCACAACCACCAACACCACCACCACCACCATGCACATCAGCCAACAACACCAGTAGTAGTTTGCGTTCTGGCGGAAAGGGCGAGCAGTCGTACGTTTGACGTCTTGATACGATGCTGCACTGACGCAGAGAGAGTTGCAACCTTGACGAGATCCAGCCGCATCACCAAGTTGGTGTTTGTCTTAGTTTTTCTCCTCCGCCGTAGTCTATATATTTGCGGTGCACAACATCGATAAGGGAGACGGGATGACAGTTGCGCACCGGAGTCTGGGGTGTGACGACTCTCTTTTGTGTGTTGTGTCAGCCATCTGACACAAGTAGTTTTTGGACAGGAGGCTTTTATAAATAAATCTAGCTGCTGAGGTTTTGGACTGTTTTGTTTAGTGTTTTGGAGAATAATCTCAAGACCCCCGATGTTCTGTACACTGGGCTCCATCCAGCCAGCACCAATTTGTTGATCGCAGCCCACTTTGCGGATGTAGGATCGGTGAGGGGACCGTATCTACGTTGTTCTGAACTGAGCGTTGCAGCTCAAATGCATTCGCTGCTGGACCGGGAGAAGAAAGCACCCGGGTTCGGGATCGATCTGTCGCCGGGCTTCTTGCCCCTGCACGCCGCCAGGATGTTCAGCTGTGTGGGGTGCTTCTGGGTGCTGCTCTCCTCTGCTTTGGTCGCCGTGTGTAGTTTCAGTTTCATATCCCCTGCGTGGATTGTCAAGGAGCATCTGAAGAACAAGGACTCCGTGAGTTTCGGGCTACTTTGGCACTGCTCGGAGTCCCTGGACCGTATGTACAGGTGCTACACGTTTGGAGGACTGGGTCGATTTGCGGAGATCCCTTCAAGCTCTTGGCAGGTACAGACAGACCCATGCCCCCCTCACACACTCCTGCTGATGTTCAACACATCAGCCAGGGCGTAGGCTATGCCCTTTGAGTAATAGTTTGCACAAAATAAAAAGCTGTTATTATGGCCATTGCCAATCCTTCCTGTTTGTGTTATAAATTACCTGTTGGAGTAACGGAGTATTTTAATCAAATTAGTAATTTGGTGATGTATTAGGCTACTTATTTTTAATGTCTTGCATGTTAGTCACAATAACACCCAAGCATAATTTGCTCAAAGGGGCAATCAATGCTTCAGAATTGACACCTGCTTTCTAGAATGTGTGTGTGTGTGTGTGTGTGTGTGTGTGTGTGTGTGTGTGTGTGTGTGTGTGTGTGTGTGTGTGTGTGTGTGTGTGTGTGTGTGTGTGTGTGTGTGTGTGTGTGTGTGTAAGAGAGACAAAGTCAGAATTCATGAAATCTGAATGCATTTCACTGGGTGGATCCTGTGAGGGTGAATACAAAGGAGACCTCATAAATACCCACATGAAAGCTGATTAGAAAGGGACCAGAGTGGGTGATTATTACACACGGTTCGGTGGGTTCCTCCTCATAATAATTATGACACCCTGCAGGCACCTCAAAACCCTTAACTCTGTGGACCATAGATACTTCCGCCATTCCCATGACTTATGTATGAACGAAAAATTTGCACTTTAAAGGGAGATATTAATAAGTGGTTTCTAGCGTGCGGAGCACTATGTGGATGCATACAATATTTATATTCATCTCACCGTCATTATCGTTAAATGTACGGACCGTATAGAA
Source organism: Micromesistius poutassou (assembly GCF_964030765.1). NCBI lineage: Eukaryota > Metazoa > Chordata > Actinopteri > Gadiformes > Gadidae > Micromesistius > Micromesistius poutassou. The sequence continues at coordinate 13,419,772 of NC_140280.1, forward strand.
ATAGAAGTACAGTAGACCGTTGAGCGATACACAGGGAGTCTCCATGCACTTTGGTGAGGACATTTAATGTTGATTCCGTCCTATTGTGTCCCCAAGTGCTTCTGCTGCACACTAGTTGCACTTGTTGGCCAGTAATGAGCAGGTCAATAACCCGTCCCATAGTCACTCATTCAGTTCAGTCACATACTGTCACTTACTCCGGACCATTAGCTAATCAAAGAGAGAGAGAGAGACAGAGAGACAGACCTCTTTGTCCAGGACCAGCCAGCATGAGCTCGAAGCCCGACAATACCTAATCAGAGTATACCACTTAACTCCGTCAAGCCATTAATTAAGGTGAATGGGCCATTAAGATTTCATCAAGTAGGCTTTTTTCACCCATCCGCTCTCTTCCTTAATGCAGCCATCCTTTTGCTGACTCTCTACATCCTGAAGCAACTCACACAGCATCTCCCTCCCACCTCTCCTCTCCACACACACACACACACACACACACACACACACACACACACACACACACACATGTTTACGTGCAGGTATGCCGTACAGGGGTACATGAAGGCAGAGGCACACACATGAGTGTTTGTGTGTGTGAGGGATTGCAGACCAAGACACATTGTAACGACGAAGGGTACTCCTCTACAAATTGAGAACTGCAGTTGCTGTTTTGCTACACAGACCTGTGCAGTAAGGCAGAGCGCATGTATTCAAATCAGGCTTGGCTCTCAGCCAAACCTTAAGGACAATCTGGAAAGGGCTTGGGAAGAACTCTTGGGAGTCCTCTGTCTGCCTAATCAATAAACTATGTGTTGTATTCATATATCAGCGCTATGGTTTGGTGGTTCTCCGCCCCATTTGGAAGGGGCGTTGTATAAAAGCAACTCTTAAGGGCTACAAGGTTAATGTTGCCAAGCAGCACATTCGATAAATGACATTGTTATTTAATTATTGCTTTCTTGTTTACTCTTTTTCTGTTTTTTTTTCCACTGTGTTGTTAATAGAGACACTATTTTGCCAATGTTTTCCATTCCCTTTCCATGTTGTCAGGAAGATCTTGCGTGAGACAAATACAAATGAGTGTTTCAGAGAGAACGTAAAAGGAAAAGGGTGGGGGGAGAACAACTGTTACAGGCTAATCCTGAAGCAGACCTGCAGGTTTTACAGCAGAGGAGCAACATAAACAATGGTGGATTTTTATAGATGGAGCCAATCAAGTCCACGTTTCCGGGCATTCGGTGAACCTGTCTTCAAATGGGGTTTTCAACGGAAGCTTCTAAAAACAAAGTCTCTCCAGCCGAGGGGTTTATTAACTGCTGCTCGTAGAACCCCTGCTTATGTCTTTATAGTGGGTGTGTGTGCGTGTGTGTATGTGTGTGTCATGTTTACGCAAGGTTGTGTCAGCGTTGGTAGGTAGGTACAGCCAAGTGTATTTTGTCGCAAGTGCCTGTGGGCAAATGTGTGCTCATGAATATGTGCACGGTCAGGTGTGTGTGTGTGTGTTTGTGTGTGTATAATGGGGCAGGTGTGTTGCGGCTGGACCTCTGTGTGTGTATGTGTTTGCTGTGCCACTGGCTTCCAGCTTGCGTGTGTGTGTGTGTGTGTGTGTGTGTGTGTGTGTGTGTGTGTGTGTATGTGTGTGTGTGTGGAAAGGTGGTCCTCAGCCACCGTACAGCGTTTACACTCTAACTTGTGAGCGACTTGTATCCTCCCCGTCGCTACACATCAGCTGGATTAGCCCGGTGGGTCTAGAATGCTGGATAACAACCACAACACACACACACATACGCTCATATTTGTCTCTTTCTCCTTGTGTGTGCGTGAGGAGCTGAAGGCAGTGGGGGTTGATAGTGTATGTGTGTGTGTGTGTGTGTGTGTTTATATGCGTTTGTGTGTGTGTGTGTGTGTGTGTGTGTGTGTGTGTGTGTATGTGTGTGTTTGTGTGTATGTGTTTATATATGTGTGCGTGTGTGTGTTTCTCGGGGCGTTGTGTGATTTCTGCATGTCTTGCGCCAGCCGGCTGAATGCCCCGGGTCACGTGACTCCCTAAATGAGCCGTGGCCCGGCGCCAAGAGCCCTGATTGGAGGCCGTCAGAGGCCGTCCTCCCGCTCCGTGTCGTGGGGGGCCCGGCGACTCCACCAGCCGGGGCCCCGGGGGGCCTCTGGAGGAGGGACGCGCTCGTCTCACAGACGAATTAAGCACCACAATGCGCAGCGCAAATCCGCCGCGCGCTTGGCTTCCGCCGGCACGCCGGCTGGCCAGGGAGCGGAGTCACAGGGATGTGTTATCTTTATTTTATGCGAGAAATCCTAATTGCCGGCTTTCATGAATCCCGCTTCATTATGAACCGACATCGGGGTTAGGGACGGACGCCAGCCATTGTTTCAGTCTGTAACTCTTATGTTGGATTATGTAGCAGAAGCCCATTAAAAAAAACTAGGAGGAGCGGGTTAATGTTTAGACACCAGTCTCTCTCTCTCTCTCGCTCTTGCTCTCTCTCTCTCTCTCTCTCTCTCTCTCTCTCTCTCTCTCTCTCTCTCTCTCTCTCTCCTCCTCGTTGCACTGCCATTGTGTCAGATGCTTGCTCGCGCTCTCTCTCTCTCTCTCTCTCTCTCTCTCTCTCTCTCGCTCTCTCTCTCTCTCTCTCTCCTCCTCGTTGCACTGCCATTGTGTCAGATACACACTGGAAAAGTCCATTACCATTAAAGAGGACGGGCACATCAGACCTCACAGAAGCGTCCACATGGCCGTGGGGGGGGAGAGAGAGACATCTTATACATCACTCCCCGGATGACCTCATTCTGTGCAAGGCCCTCATATGCCTGGTCATATCAACGTTTCCTGCCCATGGTTAGTGATGACACGTGTACATACACTCACACACGGGGGGGATTTACATACATGGTGTGAATAATAATAATTAATTGATTTCATTTATATAGCGCTTTTCTAATCACTCTAAGACGCTTCATAGTGAAGGGGGGGGGGGGGGACCTTACTAACCACCACCAACATGTCACACCCACTTGGGTGATGCACGGCAGCCAGTCTGCTCCAGAACGCTCACCACACACCAGCTTGAGGTGGAGAGTGAGGGAATTAATGAATCAGCCAATTATACAGGTACTGATTAGGGGGGCAGTTTGAACTAGATTGTATCTCTCTCTTGCTTACACAGACACACAACTACACACACACACACCCACACACCCAAACACATTACATTGTTAAATGTATTGACGCCTTTATCCAAAAGTGACATTCTCATAAAACAAGTAAACTGCTTGAAGACACACACACACACACACACACACACACACACACACACACACACACACACACACACACACACACACACACACACACACACACACACACCTACCTGCAGGGGGGGTGTTACAATCATGGTTTCTCTCTCCTTTGCACACACACACACACACACATGCATGCAGTACACAAGCGCCAGCATGCGTATGCACTGGCGCGTGTGAGAGACGTTGAGGTGATGAGCATGGGCTGTCCATGTCAGCACAACATTCATTAGGAGAAAGGTTTGGAAGAGAACAGCTGACGGAACACAAACCCTGAGCTGAATAAACAGAACGTATCCACTGGGCTGTGAGCAAATGCCAAATGAATACAACTCAAGTCTCCAAATTGCTTTTCATGTTATCTTCCAAAAGTTAAGGCCAAGGGAGTAAACAACAGTAAATTAATTCTGTTTCTTAAACAGAGCTAGAAGGAGAAAGGAAACGGTTTGGTTTGAAACTGTTATGTTTAATGCAATGCAACAATCATCCAAGCCCCCATCTGGGTACTTCTGGACCAGAAATTCTAGATGAACCAAGCAGCCAGTTGTTATCACTGTCTTAATGATGTTGAGAAAGTACCAAGATGGTGTGTGTGAGTGTTGGGATGTGCCATGTGACATCCCTCCCATCAAGTGAATCCCTCCTATAGAAGGACCCACTGATCAACCTGTGAAGCGGCTTCTGGCTCTAACTATGTCGCAGCCACACTCCTGTAATGAGGCCATCATCTTCTTCCTCCATGTGAAGCTAGACAAGTGCTCTACACTTCCTGCTTCTTTAAGACAAACGGAAGAGAAATCCAAGGCCCTAAAGACTTTGTGAGTAGACTTAGTGAGTACTGAGTGGTGTTTTGCAGGTACTCTGTGATGTTGTTGATCTCGACACTCCCTGTGTGCTGTCAAGAGCAGAGTCATTAGGAAGTCAACAGTGTGGGGGAATGAGAGGAGATGGATGTCGGGTTGTATTGGAGTTTCTTAAATATTATTTTCCAGTTGGGGAGTCGGCTTTCAGCTGTGTCTCATTACGATTCAGAATACGCCTCTGTTTGGCTGTTAAACTGAACCGAGGGTATGAGAGGTGTAAACAGAGGTTTGTTATGAGTTGATGATATAGTGAAGGTCCGTTCGGAGATGGGGCTGTGTGCGGCAGCTTGGCTGGTTTTTAGCTTGGATCAGAACGTGTGAGAAGCGGATTCTGGTCGCTATCCTTCAAAAGAAAAAGGTGTTGCGATGTCCTCGTGCAAGGCACTTAACCCTTGACTGCTCTCTGCGCTGAGCTGTGAGTTTGAGCACATGACTGTGCTAGAATGGAGTGAGAGGAGTGAGAGGCGTTGACTGTAAAGGCCATTTACCATTTAAAAGGTTATTGAAGCATCCAAGGATCCCATTCCTCATGGTCTGTACTGCCCAGTAGTCCCATCAGCAGCGCCATCAGATCTGAATCCCATTCGTTCCAGGAGAGATTGAGCGAGGCTCAGACGTGTGTCTGGTGATCCTGGGGCGCAGGATTTGGGCTAATATGCTCCCTGGCCTTGGGGCAGCTTGTAGACACACAGGCCAGCAGGTCAGGAATACACAAGGGAGGAGACGGAGTGGGGTAGAACCTGCATGGGCTGTCTGGATGATGGATAGGACAGGGGTCAGAGAGAGAGCGCAAGAGAGTGAGAGAGAGAGAGAGAGAGAGAGAGAGAGAGAGAGAGAGAAACAGAGTGTGTGTGTGTGTACATCGGGAGAGAGGGAGAGGAGAGGGGGGAGAAGGAGAGAGAGGGAGAGAGAGAGAGAATCTGTATTTTTAGAAGCATCCTCCACTTTGGTATAGAGGGGAAAATGGACAAGGCTAGGAAGCAATAATAGAGATGACGATGGTGCAGTATGCTACGACAGCAATTCGGACGAGATCCACACGACCACATGCACCACACTCCCCCTGGGGACCACGGGGAATCCAACACGGTCTATAGAGTTGATAGCCCAATGGGGCGGGGGGGCTGTCAATTCAAACCACTGGTGGAATTCCCGGCACTGCTGAAAATAAACAAATAGCGCGGCCGTTTGGAGTTAAGTACCCTTTGTATTATTTAAGAGCCTCCACCACTGATCTGCCATTCCCAGGTAGCTCCAGCTTATCACGTGACTAATCTGAGGAGGACAGGACCTGCTGTACCGTCCCTGTTGAGGGGGAGCAGACTGAGTCAGCAGCTTTCCAGTAGTCAGTCGTCCATTTCTTAAACCCCCCCCCCCTGCAACATCCACCGCCTTCGCAGTGACTCCCGAGGGTAGTTTATGTATTGATTTAACGGGGTAGCCTTCCGCCATTTCTTTTCCATAAATGATGGCTCACTCAGCGTGATGCATGGAGAGCGGATGTCTCCGGGAGCTGGCCTCCGTGGACGGTCCAAGTCTTTATTACAGGCGAAGGTGCCACAGGTACCAACAGCAAACAACAGCCACAACCTCCACCTCACCCTGTCTTGGTAGCGTTATTATGCAACACATTGACGGGGGTGTTTCATTCTTACTCCATTCAATGCTTCTGAGATTCTGGGGGCTTTTTTTTACCAGTGGGTTCTGGTGTATTGCATCACTATATCTGTGTGTTTAGAAATGTAGAAGCCCAAGCTCCAAGGACCCATCCCATCACCCGGGGCCCCCCGAACCCAAAGTTTGCCTGTGAAAATAAAGTTGTCCAAGTCGACGAGTGTCAGAAGCTGAAACATCCCCGTTACCCGTGGGATTGGAATCTTTAAATATTTATGTTTGAAGGGATTCCAGTATTTCATCCTTGGAATCTTTTTTTAAATGGGCAACGTGCTGGCTCCAGGCGGCTATACTTACTATTCAACGTCAGCCACATGGTTGACGCTTTAAATGTGAGTAGGGTGTACGTATGGGATGTAGACGTTGAGTGCAACTCATGGATGTGAATTCTAAGCACTGATGGACAAAAAACAGCCCGTCGGCGATGACGCTTGTTGACTCGATCAAGGCCAATAACCATGAAGCATCACCCTTCCTCTTAAGGTCAGCCCTTCATCGCCTCGTCCAGAGATTGTAAATCATCAGGTCATCTCGTTCAAAACACCATCATGTGCTGTGGTGCTGAAGCAGGGCTGGGCTGTTCTAGACACCCCACATGGTTAACCTATAGGGTACTGATGTAGACATAGGATACCTGTCTGGTGGTCAGGGCGCTCAAAGCCACCGCAGGTACACAGTGGATGTCTGGCCCTCGTCATAACCCACGGAGAAACGGACCTCTCCGTAACCATAGCGACGCATCAGGGTGACGGACCGACCACTCCCTCATCCCTGCAAGGTTGTCTGCGTCGTTCGTGATGGACTTTTTCGAGGTTTGGGTGTACTTGTGAGTCCATCTCCAGATGTCACTGAATTAGTGACTTTTGGCGACTTTCAGCTGTCTAAATTCAGTAGAAACCTTCCATAGTTGAACACCAATCTCAACCTGCTCTGTGATGACAAGTTTATTTTCAACCCAAGGTGGCTGCTCTGAAAATAACCCCACCAGGAAAAAAAAAAGCTGATGGTCTCAGAAAACTCCCGCCTAAAGTGGATGACGGCTGCAGATACGGACTGGGCGCTGTGCAGCTGGAGAAATTAATGAGTTGGTGCTGCGAGATAACAAGCGCTCTCATGCGCTGCATGAGAGCGCACAGCCGGCCGCCATTGGATAATTTTTACCCCCCCCGAGTTTCTTTGGGACAACCTTCTAGACTGCTTCCGATGCAGAGGACACTGAGTCAAACATATGGCGGATGCAAGTGTGCTCCATAAACTTTTGGTGGTGCGCGGTGGTACATTCATGTGTCCTCCAAGTGTGTCAGAACTTCACCTCAGGCGCCGATGCTATTATAGTCTGTATTTCTTCTCCTCCTCCGAACGATCCCCGGATTTTCCTCTCGTGGAGAACGGAGAGCCGGAAAGAACACGACTGCGGTCTCCCGCTCGCTCAACAACCTAATTGTTTATTTGACTGGGAACAAACTTGAGTTTCATGGACTCATGGGTTTCTTGGCTGTAACTTTGCACTCCGCTTCTTCGGGGTGCAGTCGGTGTTTCTGTGTTGCGTTTGCTTCTTCTGTGGAGATGGGATGGCATCAGTGGAGCGGGGGCGGCGGGGAGGTGGATAACGTTGAGCAGAGTGGGGCAGACAGATATAGTAGCGTTTCCAGTTGCTATAGTATGCATGAATTATGAACGTGGCTCCTGGGACAAGCCGTAGTGCGGATCATGCATATATGCAGGAGCTCGCTGGTCTGCGTGAGCCCCGGCTGAAGGGGAGGAGGAGGAGGAGGAGGAGGAGGAGGAGGAGGAGGAGGAGGAGGAGGAGGAGGAGGGCTTGGTTGGCTGGTTGGAGAGCCGTGTTCAAGGACAGCCACAACACACCTCCTCCACAGCACTACGAAGCCTCCTACTGCTCCATACGTGGACCGTGCTGTAGTGTCAGCCAGAGGAGGCGTATGTTTAGGTGGGCTATATATATATGTGTTTTTTGTCCCATTGGACTTCCTGTTAGCATTGCAGATTGCACCATAGCCACGTAGCAGCAGAGATGAGTGAGATTAACGCCCGGTTTGGGTCCTGACTGTGTTAAGCACGATTCTCCTGTTTTCTCCTTCAAAACCAAAAACAAAACCAGTAGTCCTGGTTTTGTTCCAGGCCCGGAAGGCTAATGTGAAACCCTGAGTTGCCTGTTGTTGTGAATGAGATGCGCGGGCTAGAGTTAGACTAGTGAGTTTGAAGGTCTCTGAATGGGACCCCTGTAAATGGGGATGGGTGGATTGAAGATTGATTGATTGATTTTGATTGATTTTATTTGACCATTTTGATATAGAAAATATGATACATACATTAAAATACATAAATACTCAGGGACGACACAATAGAGACGGATGGATGTTGATGGGTGGATGATGGATGGGTGGGATGAAAGATGCTTGGGTTTATGTGATATGGAAGATGGTTGGTGGATGGAGGAATGGGTAGATAGGTAGAATGATGGACAGCTTGTTCATTTGAAATTCGTTGCTCTAGTAGTATGATCCACTTAAACTTCCTCCCGCTGTCACTAGGCATTTTTACACTGCCAAGCTGGTTCGGTCACGGCTTGGCACGCCCGGCAATTTCACTGCCTTGCCTGTGTCGGAGAGCCGGCTTTCTTGGTTCACTGGAGAAGGCGGGGCTACGCACGGAGAGTAGACCTCTTTAGAATAATTTGCATACTACAAATGTTATTATTATTATTTCTTTTTTTTGATTCAAGAGACTCATATGCAAGAATGAGTAGCCTATATATACATCTGAGTGTAGGCTACAAACACGATCAACTATTTACAAGTGCAAAAACGGCAAAATATTCTTCATTTTGCTGACCACTTGTTTTTATCCCGACAAAAGCCTCGTAAGGACAGTTCCTCTGCGTCTTTCTCGTAGATTGCACCATACCATCTTTCCCCGTCTTTGTTTAATGCGACTGCATCAACTTCTCTCCTATGATCAGCAGCTTGTGGATTTCACCGTCTCTCCAGTGAGAATCATGTTGATATCGCTGCGTTGTCTCTGTCTAGACAACACAGCAACACCTCTACCCAAGTCCCACCCCTGGAACCGCCGAGCTGTCTAATCGCATTTACATCAGAATGAAACCGCCAATATGTGTGGGGTCCGGGAGGGTAAATTGGGGTGCTAGCTCAAGCCGGCAATTTACCTCGGGCAGTGTAAGACGGGCATATTTGGCAGTGTAAAAATGTTTACTATTTCATAAAAAGGCTTTGCTCACAATTTAGTGTTTACTCAAATTTTGCATTCTGCTTTATTTGTCTGTTTATAATGGTCTTTTCCCAACTCCTTTTATATGTTTACAACCTATTTTCTTTACTCGAATCCCCATTGTTTCTGAAACCAAACAATCTGCAACCCGAACTTCCTTAACTTTCAGCTTTTTGTTTATGGGGTGGCTGCTACATTGTCAATACTAGAGAGCCCTCACAATATATGAATCTATATTAATCTCTATTATTTTGCATGAGAAAGGTTGGTGGAGTTACAGAGAGAACAAGAGAGCGAGAGAACAAGAGACGGAGACATCGTTCCTCAGACAATCAGACCGCTAGTACAATAATCCACCTAAACTTACTTCCACAGTCACTATTTCATAGATATTCTTCGCCCTCCTTAGTATGAGGCATTAACATCTTAGAGCTTACTACTTAACTTGTACTTTCTGTTTGTTGGCTCTGTTTATAATGGTCTTCTGGAAATCACCTGCCAGACCTGACACACACAGAGGCGGTAAATAAATATTGCTTTCGATCTTATTTAATGGTTGAGTTGCCATGTCAAAACAGATTAGTCCCAGTGTTTCGTTTTGAGACAGTTTCTGTCGTTTATATTCGTAACAAATCCTCCACATCAATATATATACATACATATATTATAATCCACAAATCACACCCACCCTAACCCTTACCCATGGTGCTTTGTGTTGAACTTCTCTGGGCTTAGAAGGTGAGCGTCAGCAAAGCTCAGTCAGGGGATTACCCAACTGCACCTAGAGCTGGAACTTCAGCCAACCCCAAAACAGGGTATACATATATAATAATACATATATAATACATACATGATATATATGGGTCGGGCAGAGGGTTTGCGGCTCTATATCAAAAGGGAATACAGACTGTGTGCTCCGTCCATCCCTCTCACGCTATAACACTCTTCAGAGTTCCCCTGCAATCTCTCTTCTTCACATCTCACTGGCTCTCTCTCTCTCTCGCTCTCGCTCTCGCTCTCGCTCCTCGCTCTGTTTGATGTCGGAGGGGGGAGCCTTCTTCCTATATTCCAATTAGTCTCAGTTGTTTGTTTCTTGTCCAAACATGAGTTTTTGTTCCTCTTCAGCATTCTCTGGTCGTTTACAGTTCACAGATCCTCTGCTTGCACTCACAGTCTCCACTTTACTCTGGATAAGACAACACTTGAAACTTGAGTGATTAGCATCGCAGTGGACGTCCGATGAATCTCGTCAGGTAGTCTGTCCGAAGGAGGCGGGGTTGGGGGGGGGGTTGAGGTGTCAGTTGTGCTTGAATTCAATTGCGGCGTCTATAGAGAGAGAGAGAGAGAGAGAGAGAGAGAGAGAGAGAGAGAGAGAGAGAGAGAGAGAGAGAGAGAGAGAGAGAGAGAGAGAGAGAGAGAGAGAGAGAGAGAGAGAGAGAGAGAGAGAGAGAGAGAGAGAGAGAGAGAGAGAGAGAACCAGAGCAACTGGGGGAGGACGGAGAGAGAGAAAGATAGGGGGGAGGATGGAGAGAGAACGAGAGAGAGAGAGAGAGGATAGATAAAGGGAAATCAAAGTGCCTGAGGTTGGCTGCTATTGAATCCAGCTCTCCTTCATCACCATCTCTGGGTCATTAGCGTGTCTGTGCAGTCCTGCGGCCCCGCTCAGTCATCATCAACCGGCCAATGAGGACGTCTCACGTAACATCAAAAAGAGAGAGAGACATTTGATCCACCATTGTGATGTATGATGAAGCGCTGTGAAGAGAGAAGAAGAAGAGGAGGAGGAACCGGAGATGGGAGATAGCTCATCCGCCATAGTCATACTCCGTAGAGAGACACGCACGCACGCATGCACGCACGCACGCACGCACTCACGCACACACGCATTCTTGTTTTCGTGACCTCAGTTGGACCATCTACACACACATCTACACACAACACACACGCACGCATGCACGCACGCACGCACGCACGCACGCACGCACGCACGCACGCATGCACACACGCACACACACACACACACACACACACACACACGTTGAGTGTAGCAGAAAGGACTGGGCTCAGCTTGTGGCCCCTAGTTGCAACAAATGGATGCTCTGCTATGTGTGTGTGCGTGCGTGCCTGCGTGCGTGTGTGCCTGTGTGTCTGTGTATGTGTGTTGGTTTGTGCATTTGCGTGTGATTGTGTATGAACTAATTAAAATCTCTGCCACCAGATGGATGGTTAATTGCTGTCATGTAGTTCTTCATTAGCCTATAAATGAACTTGTGGCTTACTGCAAAGAATATACCTCACAGTAATTGCTGTGCTCTTAACATTTTCATTCATCTTTTCATTTTGTGACCTAAAAAACGAATCTGCGTAACGAGGTATCATTTTTGTTTTCCTTAAAGCCAATTAGATGGAAAACAATTAATTTGAATTTCTCCCATTCATACCAAAACTAATTTCTGAAACAAACCAATCGGAAAACAGTTTCACTTTACTTTCATCAAACCAATTAAATATTCAGCTTTTTGCGAGTTTGTTTTTCTGCTACATTGTCTAGAGACCTCCACGACAATCTATTTCCATCTATTTGGTCTTCTGTGAGAAAGGATGTCGGCGACTAGGGAGAGCAATACAGAGCGAGAGTGCTAGAGACGCAGACAGAGAGCGTGAGAGAACGAGCGACAGAGAGAGACAGAGCGAGAGACTACTGTGATCGCGTCCGCCTTGGGTCTTTTCCCATGTGTGTTTTTCTGGACCTGGTTG
>NC_140280.1:13436623-13446623 GCF_964030765.1 Micromesistius poutassou
TAATAAAAAAATCTACACATTAAACTTTCTTTGAAGGTCTGTATACTATTGTGCAGGTTCTGAGATATGCTGTACGTAACTCCATCAAAAGACATGATAGCTTTAAGGCTGTTCAAGTGCAGGGAACAGTGTTTGTTGATTGATTGAACCGTGATCAATTGTGGTAGTTAAAACTGAAGTCATGTTATTGTGGAAAAACTGTCCCTTACATAAGTTCACATTCAAAGAACAGACAAACTTTGTGCTCTAAAATATAAAAGATGGTCCCCACTTGGATTGTACAACATGACACAAGTCCCCTGTTAAATGGTATGGGGCGACACTCACACTCCTGCATGGATCTATTCACGAAGTGTGGAAAAGACTAAATGTAATCCTCATCAATAACCAATAATCATCTTTTAAGATATATTTAGAACAGTTAAATGTGCGATTAATGAGCAATTTGCAAGTTAACTATGGACAATCATGAGATTAATCACAATTAAATATTTTTAATTGATTGACAGCCCTAGTTAGCCCTGTTATATATAAGTATTTTTTCTTATGACCAAATGTCTCTTATGAACTATGGAAGAGCTGTCTAAAGGCTCTATGGAAAATGATTTATTTTCTACTATAGAGGAAGCAGTAAACTATTTTTTTCTTACCTAATGAATACATAAATGCTGGAGTGTAAGTGTCGCGCCATACCATTTAACAGGGGACCAGTGTCCTTTTGTACAGGCAAAGAGGGGACTTCTGTCATCCTGTACAATCCAAGTGGGAACCATCTTTTCTGTTTAACAGCACAACGTTAAAAAACAAAATTCTATACATTAACCTTTCTTTGAAGGTCTGTATACTATTGTGCAGGTTCTGACATATGCCTTAAGTAACTCCATCAAAAAGACAGATGATAGCTTTAAGGCTGTTCAAGTGCAGGGAACAGTGTTTGTTGATTGATTGAACAGTGATAAATTGTGGTAGTTAAAACTGAAGTCATGTTATTGTGGAAAAATATCATTTAGAAAAAACTGTCCCATACATAAGTTCACATTCAAAGAACAGACAGACTTTGTGCTCTAAAAGATGGTCCCCACTTGGATTGTACAACATGACACAAGTCCCCTGTTAAATGGTATAGGGCGACACTCACACTCCTGCATGGATCTATTCATAAAGTGTGGAAAAAATGTTATCCTCATCAATACGTCATGTGACAAAGCTTGACAAGAAAGAAATAATTGTTTAGTGTTTTGTCAGTTTCAGTGTCAGAGATGTTTCCTGCTATATCTCTCTGTAGAGGGATATGAACATTTTGTCCCAGATCCTTAAGAGGATATTCAATTGTTTGCAAGTAGAAATGCTGCCTGGAAACAACTATTTAAAAATAATGACAAATAAAGATTCATCAGATTGTCAACAATGCAAGAGTTAAGTCAGCTAGAAGATTGATTTAAACCCAAAAGGCCACTGTTAAACTACCGTATAGATTTCTTCTACTATGCTCTGCTGTAATTCTTTACCATCTCCCATTAAAAAAAAAGAAAACTGAAATAAATAAATTTAAATGGAATGGACACATGCAATGATGCTTCCAGAGACAAAAGCTTAAAAGCACCTACAATGTCAGAAGCAGTGAGAAAGTCACAGACACAGTGCTGCTGGTTGTGGTTCAAAGTACAGAAATGTAAATGTATACTGCAATACTCATACTTAACCTTAATTTGTGGTTTTCTTTCTGATTATCACACAATTGATCAAGTAATGATGAACACATACTGGTGAATAAAGAGGTGAAACCATTTCAAGGCTGTCAAAAATTGCGGAATCTCAGAATTTGATGTGAGAGTTTGCATAAAGTGGAAGGCACACAACCCATGCAGCAATTTTTTTTAAAATAATTGTAGGTATTATAGTCATAGTTCTTCTTTAGTCCTAGCTCAGCTATTTATTCAACAGGGTTGACTTTGAACAAAGGTAGTGGTTGGAAAAGAGTACAGGTCAACTTCCCACTTTTACTTGCAGCATGCAGTTACCACAATGTATCAATCAATATTTTAAAATGTTATCCTGGTAATCCTTATCAGTGGTACAAACAATGACATAATGATTTTCTGATCTAAGACATAGGCTTGTTAGACAAATAATTTAGTAATGAAATAATTGAATAAACGAAACACTGCATACCTTTTTATTTAGAATAATATGCATTTTTAAATAAAGGGCGTCTTTCTTTGCATATATATAGTGATGATATTTAGTGATGTCTGTTTTTTTTTTTTATCATCACTATATATATGCAAAGAAAGACGCCCTTTATTTAAAAATGCATATTATTCTAAATAAAAAGGTATGCAGTGTTTCGTTTAGTGATGTCTGTTTTTCTGTCTGCTGTACCCTAGTCTCTTGTGATCAAGGGAATGTGATCTCAATGAGCTCACCTACTTAAATAAATACTATATAAATTAGGGAATATCTTTTGAAGGAAGACTGTTCAGTACAGTTCCACAGACTTGACAAGGAGGATCTAAGCTTTACATGTCTTGCAACTGCAGGTTGGGGGTTAGGGTTAGTCAAACATAGGCCCCTGAGTGCCCACTATAGAAAGGCCTAACGACCATCGTCAGCTCCAGGTAACCATCCCCCACACTGCAGACGATTAGACAGACACAGGTTGAAACAGAATGATGAGCAGAGAGCAACAGCATCTGCTAAAATACCCCCCTCCCCCGCTCTAAAGTCTCTCACTTCTCAGAGGCAGAACTCACTCAAGTTAGGATCTGTGAAGGGCATGGTTGCTGGTCACTCAACTTCTTAATGTCCACATAATGAACTAAACCATAAAAAATATAATATAATAATATACAACTGTTTCTAAAAAGGTGTCTATGAATGCAATTAAGTCATTACTACACCATGCACAATGCCATACTATGAAATTATCATAGAGACATTAATGATTATTTAATCAATAAGGCTCCTTTAGATATGCATTTCACCCCATCAATGTACTGGTAATTTTTCATGTCTTTATTTTTATTTTTTTAAATACCTTAAAAAGGGTTATTTTCCTCCAACACAAGTCTGAACTAAGCAGCACAAAGTATGTAAATCCATTCCATATCTCAAAATTAGACCCCCCCCCCCCCCCCTAAAAACGGTATATAATGTGAAACAAAATTGTATAGTTACAAAATCCTACTGTATCTCTATAGTTAAATTAGTCTTTTATTATGATCACAGAGCTATTTATTAGAATTCAAGTGAATAAATCAGCTAGTTTGATATTATCTATAATAAAACTGGCATGTCTGATCCTAAGAGATATATATGTATATATATATATATATATATATATATATATATATATATATATGTGTGTGTGTATATGTGTGTGTGTGTATATATTCTGGACATTTGAGTTCACCTTTTATCTACATTGCTGAGGCTATAGTGAGAGGTAAGTTCCACATGTTTACCATTCACCATGTATTTCTCAATTAATTCAATATTTTCTTCAACTATGTTGTAAAAATACTGTTCTGAGATTAAAATACATGATTCTCTGTTCAAATCAGTATGAAGATAAAAACAATTCATGAAAGAAACTCAGTTGCTTTGGTTATAATTAATAAGCCAGAAAATTGTGTATTCTTACAATCTGGCCATAGCATTATATGTGTAACTATTACAAAATATTTCAAAGGAGTAGTTTGACCTTTTGGTGAAAATTTTTTGAAAAATCTATCTCCTTTTGGAGATTTGCTTACTTGTCAGGGGTTAGATTCGAAGATCACTGCCACTCTCATATTTGTACACTAAATCACAGCCAGAAGGCTTGTACAGTAAAACAAAACATAAACATGATGGCTAATTGGTATGTTGTGACAGTTATTAAACTTGTATCATACTTATATTATCTGAACAAGATTGAACAAAATTCAAATTATAGACACCCCAACTGTCAATGGAGACATGTTTGTATATTTATATTTACACATTTTGTTATCCATCATTTATCTCAGGAATTTCCGTATGTGATGAGGACTTCTCTGATTCTTAACAATATTAAACATATGCTTTGTAAACTGCCGTTAATACTTTTACGTATTGTTGACACCTAAAATGTAGAGTGGCCTTTATTTGTTGAGTATAAAATTAGACTGTGAAAAAAGTAGGCATACAGAATGTTGGTGAAAAACTGTAAAGCATAGTAGTTGTGAGTGAGGGGATGGTAGGTATGATTAGTGAATTAGATGATCAATCTACCATTCTTATCAGTCAAAGTTGACACTTGGTATTGTTAGAAACTTAGGATTAATATATTACATATCATGGGAACTTTGTATATTTAAAATTATTGATTTAATACCATACATGTTTCAGAAAACCTCTACTTCCTCCTGTGATATATGAAATCATATGCAATCAGAAAAACTCTCTCACAGTTTTTGTGCATTTTATAGCAATCTCGATGGAAGACAGCATTTGAAAATCTTGACTCCAAGCTCGGCATGATGAAAATCGACCATATTGTATATTTTATCTGTGAACAGTGTTCTTTTGATTGATTTTCTAGAATAGCTATTTTACAGTGAAAAGATCCATGTTGCCTGTGCCTATGTTAAATCATAAATGTGATATCAGCATATTTTGACCAATTTTTTAAATATTAGTCAAACAACAGCAAGGATCAACAAAGCAAAATTCTCCACTATCAGCCTATGTGATGATGAGATGTGTCATCACATCCTCATCCAACAGCATGATCTGAAAGGCTCAGGAATCAGTGCTTCAGTAGAAAAGTGTGAGGTGATTAATTTGAATAGAGACTGTGGGGGTGGGGGGTTGAATGGTTTTTCAGGGGGGACCTAAGTATGTAAGAAGTATGCAAGTATGTGTGTGGGGGTTGGGAGAGGGACTCTTCACACCAGTGTGAGTGTGAATGTCACTCTATGCTATCTAAGAGGGAACTTCTGTCATTATATATCAGCCAACAGTGGACCCCTGTCATTCCATACAATACAAGTGTGGACATTTTTCTGCAATGCAACAATTCAAGTGCATTTCTTTAAATATAGATTTGGGACTGAAGTACATTATAAAATTGGTATCACTAATTGTAAGATGGTAAATCAAGGTACATTTTGGGGATTGAACAAATTGAAAGGTCTTGACCCTAAAAGTATAAAATTCTTTTAGCACACTTATTTATTATATATTTTTTATTGGTACAAATTAATAGATATGATCTTGCTACTGACTGTTCTATTCCTAATTACAGCTTAGTGTCTGTTTTCTTTTCCCTACATTTTTAAATTCTAAAGTATGCTACTTACTACTCCCTTGCCTTCTGGGTAGCCCTTTAATTTATTTATTTAATACAGTGTCATAGTCGACAATTGTTAAGGGATCCATTAAAGCTTCTCATTAAAGATTCTGTTACAAAAACGTACTAACATCATGTTGGACAAATAATTATTACATTAGTTGAGATTACTATCTTTTCGTTACAATATACTTTTGTTATTTCCTCTTTTGATAAAAGCAGAAGTGTGAATGTCGCTCCACGCTATCTAAGAAGGGACTTGTGTCATTTTGTAATAGCCAACAGTGGACCCCTGTCATTACATACAAAAAAGTGTGGAACTTCTTACTGTAATGTAAATCAACAGATAAAATGCGTTCCTTTAACCATAGACTAAGCAGTTTGCAGTTGTGAAAAAAATAAAAACCTTATTAAGTTGTCCATTGTATCTCAAACAAACTTATGATTTCTGGGCCTCTATCCTATATACCATGCTAAAGTACTCTCTGGCAATATCCAAAATAGCAAGTTCTGTTGTTGCTATCCTTAGATATATAACTTATAGAGATATAAGCTGTAAATACAGCTCACTCAAAAAGCCACAATGACAATATTGTTGTGGCAACTTTACTTACAAAATAACATTATATATATATATATATATATATATATATATATATATATATATATATATATCATCATATATATCATATATCATCATATTTAGATTGTTATCTCTTAAGAACTATCAATTTTACTTATTTATTTCTTACTCATCTATGTTGGAGTGTGAATGTCACTCTATGCTATCTAAGAGGGGACTTCTGTCATTATGTATCAGCCAACAGTGGACCCCTGTCATTCCATACAATACAAGTGTGGACATTTTTGTGTAAGGCAAATCAACAATTAAATTAATTTCTTAAAATATAGATTGGGGACTGAAGTACATTGTAAAATGAATGGAATTCACTAATTTGTAAGATGGTAGATCAAGGTAAATGTTGGGGTTTGAACAATTTTAAAGGTCTAGACCCTAAATGTGTCATTCTTTTACCAGACTTATTTATTATAATTTTTTATTGGTACAAATTAATATATGGTCTTGCTACTGACTGTTATCTTCCTAATATATTCCTACTAATTACAGCTTAGTGTTTGTTTTCTTTTCCCTGCAGTTTTAAATTTTAAAGTGTGAATGTCACTCTATGCTATCTAAGAGGGAACTTCTGTCATTATGTATCAGCCAACAGTGGACCCCTGTCATTCCATACAGTACAAGTGTGGACCATTTTCTGTAATGCAAATCAACAATTAAAATGCATTTCTTAAAAAAATAGACATTGTAAAATGTATGGAAATTACTAATTGTAAGATGGTAAATTAAGGCACATTTTGGGGATTGAACAATTTCTAGGTCTAGACCCTTAAAATGTATTTTAGTTTTTTATTATTTTTTATTGATACAAATGAATAGATAGGAGCTTGCTACTGACTGTTCTAAAAACACTAACAAATCATGTTTGACATTTAATTATTACATTAGTTGAGATTACTATCTTTATCGTCTATCCTGTCTTAACTTTTAAAGCTGAGCCTTTACATTTTGTCAGAAAAATACACTAAAATATCATGTTTCAAGAGACTGGTTTTCTTTACTAAGTAGGCTGTTTAACAGCCCTCTACAGTCTGAATGACCTCTTGGGGCTGCAGGCCGTTCACACAATAGAGGAGTGTGATTGAAGTGACGTGTGTGAATTGGTCATTGAACTCCCAGCTCTGGCCAGCAGAGGCGCTGCTGAGTATGGACTAAACACTCACACACTTTCAGGTCCCCTCTTGGCAAAAGTTGAGAAAATGCACCAAAATGTTTTAGGCATGTTTTTAGCTTGATTTAAGGCATGACCAAGAGGGGACCTGAAAAATGTCCCCTCTTGGCTCGGAGGTCCCCTGTTGGTGAAGGTGTTACGACACCGAAGTCCCCTGTTGGATAGTTAGGCAAGTGCACACACACACACACACACACACACACACACACACACACACACACACACACACACACACGCACATGCACGCACACACACATCTCTAAACTATCTCAGCTTTGAAACAACACATTTTTCATTGTGGCAGTTAATCTCTTTCTCCAACAACCCCCCCCCCCCCCCACACACACACACACACACACACACACACACGGAAACAAGAGCACAAACATACACACATAACACAGAGAACCAAATGGTGGGTGATGATTAATTGGAGCGATAGTAATTGAAATGTAAGTTGTTGTTGTTGGTGTAAAAATAGCTTTGCTCTACTCTTGCTGCTCTTGGGGGTTAGTTAAATGGCAAGTTGCAAATGCCATGTTAATCAGTCTATTAACCCTGTAGAGAATTCCAGATTTGAAAAGGCAACAGGCTAAACTAACAATCAATATTTTAGCATTCTCCCATCCCATTTGTCCTTGTCCCCACAGAACATGTGTTAACAGAACGAACACTAGTCGACGTTATCCCCTCTTAATGATCAGGGAGTGATGTTGAAGAAAAGTATCTCTGAAAGGATTGACAAGCAGTTGCTTGTTTACCCCCCTCCATCCCTTATGAAACACACACACACACACACACACACACACACACACACACACACACACACACACACACAAACCTGTCTCCCTTGTGATCCAGAACCTCATCGTTGAGTGAGTCACAGTGAGAGCTGCTGAGCTGAGGCCTGTTGGTGGGGGGGGGGGGGGGGTGGGACAGCATCCTGGGTGCCTGGGGGGGGGAGGGGGGGGGGTACAGACAACACCATGAGGCCACGGAAAGGGGACATTCCAATGCATACATGAATATCATTTCCGCGGTGCGGGGTTGAGAACAAAGGCTGCCTAAAGTTAATGGCTTTCCCGCCACAGCTCGCAGGCCTCCCCCTATCTCCCTGACCCCGCTGTCCTCTGGTTGGCAGACGGGTGCCGCAGCCGCCATGCCGGCTCTGAGTGCCTCGAGTCCAGAGATCCAACGCCCCTTAGTCGTTGTCCATCCCTTCAGCGGTGGCTCCAGGGCCAGTCTGTATCCTTTTTCTCTATTGATTTTAAATGCTCTGTGTTTTTGTTCAGAGTGCTGAGTGATGGACTGAGCTTTGTCACAAACCAAACGGATATATTCGGTAACTAAGTATACAGTATGTGTGCACACGCAGGTTTTGATGCAGGGTTTAAAACAAAACCTGAAGCACAAACAAAAAAAAAATAATTCCTTACATCTTTGAGAGCAGTGATCAGCAGCCACCGAACAGATATAGCGTGTATAGCTCGGATGCTAACAAGCTCAACAAACGAAACATCATGACACGCCACACGTCGTCATATGGTTCACCTTGTTCCGACGTGCTTTGGGAAGGGGAAACAGGCCATTTCTCGTGCTTCTTTCTAACATCTAGCAACGTAGAAGCCATAAGACATGCTTTGTGACAAGGCATCTTCATTGAAAGAAAAACCTTGATTGAGAGTTTCCCATACGCCTGGTTTCTATAAGAGCGCCCAACAGCATCGTGATTTGCTGTCCACCAGAGCTACCTCCGCCAGTGAAATCTCAGGGACTTGCAGAAGCTGGCTAATGAAGTTAATTAGTAGTGCCTATCAAGTCCCTGGCTATGCAGAAAGAAGCATGGGACCCCACGCTGGAAGGCTAGAGATTTGAGAAGTTGGGATTTGACTTTAAATTAAGTAACCTTTTGTGGTGACCTTTTGAGTCTCATGTTAAACCAAATTAACCTAACAACTTCCACAATTAGTGGTCTGCGGTAAATGTGGCATGTAATGTCCCTTGAAAGAGCTCCACTATTTGCATTCTGCCAATTAACAATTATCACCAAGGTGCCCTTGTGCAAGACACTTAACCCCCCCCACCTGTCCCAAGGGTTGCTCTGTGTCTGTGGGGCTGGGGATGTCTCCACCATCAAGGACGCTGGGACACCGTTAAACCAAAATCACCATCATCATCACCGCCATCATCACCACCATCATCACCATCACCATCACCATCACCATCACCATCACCACCATCATCATCACCAATCCTAACTAACCGTACAGGTCACCTAGTCATTTGGCAGACTCTATTATCACAAGGACTTGTGAAGTGAGGCTGAACACAATCAAAGGGAAATCAAAATGAAAGCAACTATGAACTGAATAGTTTCCGTTGCTCTACCACGTTCCAGAGTCAGAATGAGAAACGGGTTGGCAATTCGTTTTTTTGTTGTGTGCATTGCACTCTTAGTGCATAGTGCACATAACCGACTACAACACAGATTCCCGCCATTCCTCCCTTCTGTCC
This sequence comes from Micromesistius poutassou, assembly GCF_964030765.1. Classification (NCBI taxonomy): domain Eukaryota; kingdom Metazoa; phylum Chordata; class Actinopteri; order Gadiformes; family Gadidae; genus Micromesistius; species Micromesistius poutassou. Next base: position 13,446,260 of record NC_140280.1, read on the forward strand.
GTCGCTGACAGTGTGGTGGAGCTGTAGCTAATTGAATCCTGCGGCAGGCGTAGAGATCACTCCTGGTTGGCTCCTGCCTCTTACCCCTGGCTGTCACTCACACCAGGGACGGGCGTGATGACACTTGTATTTATTAGAGCTTCATGTCAGACACTACCCTCAGATCCCCAGCGCATTAACACTGAATGCTAATGTGCGCTATTGTGTCTGTGCCTGCCTGCGTGTGTATGTGTCTCTCATGTGTGTGTGTGTGTGTGTGTGTGTGTGTGTGTGTGTGTGTGTGTCTCTCATGTGTGTGTGTGTGTGTGTGTGTGTGTGTGTGTGTGTGTGTGTGTCTCTCATGTGTGTGTGTGTGTGTGTGTGT
>NC_140280.1:13452173-13454673 GCF_964030765.1 Micromesistius poutassou
CACACACACACACACACACACACACACACACACACACACACACACACACACACACACACACACACACGCAATGGCCCACCAGCAATGGCCCACTTCTCTCTCCCTCTTTCTCTCTCTCCCTCTATCTTTCTGTCTCTCTGTCTCTGTCTTTGTCTGTGACTTGTGTCCGACCCTGACTTGTGTAACCCTATGATCTCAAGTAAAACAAGCGTTCATTTTGCATGTGTGTGTGTGTGTGTGTGTGCGAGCGTGTGTGTGTGTTTGTGTATGTGTGCGTGTTCTTGTTTGAATGTCGTGCGGTTGTGTCCACGTTGTGCGTCGGTGCGGCTGTGCTGAGTTCATGGCGGCGGTTCTGTTTAATGGTCCTCACCGTCTCCTCATATCACACCCCGGCCTCACTGCTCTCCTTCACCAAATGACTACCGAGCATTCCAGATGAGGCACAGGCATCACATACACACACACACACACACACACACACACACACACACACACACACACACACACACACACAGTCAAATGCCTATGCCTGCCCTCCCACTGGGCAGGCAGAGGAGTTGAAGTCTGAAGGTAATGGTTTCCATTTTCTTTTTAATGCCAGTGGGTCAGGGAGTCGACGGAGGGCAGGGCTTCATTACAGAGCCACAGCAGGGCTCCTTGTCTCAGGGAGGAATTCATTACGCTGACCCCCCCCCCCCCCCCACACACACACTCACACACTCACATGCACACACACACACACACCGTTAGCACCGGCGTCACCACCCTCATCCACCCCTATCTAGCGACATCCCACTGTCAGCCCACACACAGGTGCAGACAGACACACACACACACACACACACACACACACACACACACACACACACACACACACACACACACATACACATACACACAGACGCAGTGGCACACAGCGTATCAGGACTCATTCCTTACTCATTCAGATTCCCATAATGTCCAGGTCTGGGAGATATGAGGAGACCTATATGAGCTGGGAATGGTTCATTCTGACAGATATGGAATGTGTCGAGCTGTAAACAGACACTGCCTTGACATACAATGTGCAATATCCAATATCTCATAGGCAAACACTGGGCCAAACACGGACCTACACATACACCTCATCAGCATGCAAACACACCGTATATACAAAGGAAATCAACAAACAGTAGGTTAAGGCAGACAAGGCTCAGTCAAACAGCAGACAGGTGGTCAACTCATATATGCTTTTCAGGATCCCCCTTTGTTCAAAATAAGTAATGCAGTTTTTTTTGTTGATAGAATCCCAATCCAAATCTATACATGGGTCTTCCATGACTTACGGTTTGAATCAGGATAATCGTATTTTTGGTGTAGGAGAATAGGGTATGCGGATAATGAGGATTGTTATTCATGGTTCTTTAGCTTTCATTTCTAAACTGTTTTTTCTTTTACTTGTCAAATACGTTTGAATGAAGACAAGAATCGCTGCCAGTAGGAATAGGCTGATATTTTTACGGTTCACTCCAAGAGATTCAGGGATAAAAGGGATAGTCTGGCGCTCGCTGACTAGGAGTCCAAGGTTTTACTCAGCCAAATGCTTGGAAACAGTTTTTATGTTTCGTTTTTTATTTAAAAACCTAACGCCTCACCTCCTGTCCAGATTCCTTTCTACGAGGTGTGATTTCTTCCACCAAAGGTGTTTTTTCTCTAACTTACTTATGCCCTTATGCATTTCAGGCGTCCACACAAATCCTAAAAAGCAATGGTCCATTTTTATGTTATCCACCCTGGGACCTGGTTTCAGAAAAGTGTTTTCAGGCACCGAAAACGCCGGATCCGTCTGGACGGTCGGCCCAAACTCACAAGACTTAAGCGTTTTCACCAAAAAATCGGTTCCGTGTAGACGGGGGCCTTATTTTTCCGTCCTTGTACGATGTACGAAATGTTCAGCCACCATCGAGTTATGTCAACAGCCATCAAAGCCACATGCCATACTGTCGTTTATCCTCCCCAAACAGGACTGAACGGCAAACTCAACAGAACACCCGAGCACTAAAATGTGCGGTTATTATGTTATGAGACCAAAGCGGGAAGATATCCCAATGGTTGATGGATGTGTCCAATCTTACCGTCGCCGTTTGTTCCTAGGTGTAACATTCCATCATTTCCTTCCAGCCATGCATGTGACGTTCTGCTTCCAATGCTAATTCAAGGCAGCTGGGGGTTGGGGATGAATTGCTGTGTATGTATGGACAGATGGATTGATGTGTGGACAGTTGTATGGATGGATGTAGGGAAGAAGGTAGGAAGGAAGTGAGGGAGGAAGGAAGGAAGGGAGGAAGAAAGGGAGGGAGGAAGAAAGGGAGGGAGGGGAGGAGGGAGGGGGGGAGGAAAAAAGGTAGGGAGAGAGGGAGGAGGGGAGGAAGGAGGGGAGGGAGGAAAAAAGGAGGGAGGGGAGGGAGGTAGGGAGGCAGAGAGGGAAGGAGAGAGTGGGAGGGAGAGAGGGAGAAAAAAA
>NC_140280.1:13459673-13545288 GCF_964030765.1 Micromesistius poutassou
GAGACAGGGTGCCATCCGTTACCGATGGCTTCCATTGGGTTGTCCTCCTCTGATGAGATGGTGAGAGCAGACGGCGGTGGAGGGTGATGGAGTTAGACCTGCGGGGCAGGAGTCTGCCGGTGGCGGCGGCGGTGGGACGCCGGCAGGAGGCGTGTGTGTAGAAATGAATACGTGGAGTCGACCATCAACTCGCACGCAGTCAGCTACGTTTTGTGGTTCACAATTTCATTCGGTTTCAAACTACTATCATGATTCAGATGGATGTGTGATGTAATGTGTATTTCATGAGATCTTGCCTGTTATGGCGGCGTTTGTGTGTGTGTGTATGTGTGTGTGTTTGTGTGTGTGTGTGTGTGTGTGTGTGTGTGTGTGTGTGTGTGTGTGTGTGTGTGTGTGTGTGTGTGTGTGTGTGTGTGTGTGGTAAACATGAGAAGACCCTGCATTGCATTAGTGGAGGCCTGCAGTTGCTGACGGCAACCGCAGTACCATGTTCTGTCACCCGGCGAAGCCAGGTCCTCAGCACACATCTTCAAAAGGCATGAGTGCGCATTCAGCCCCCCTCTCTCTCTCTCTCTCTCTCTCTCTCTCTCTCTCTAACTCTCCTTACCTCTCTCTCTCTCACTCTCCTTACCTCTCTCTCTCTCTCTCTCCCTCTCGCTCTCTCTTTTTCGCAGCCTGTCGACCGCTGCATTGCCATCACCGCCAGCAACTTTCTAAAATGTGTCGTGCCAGATTGTGAGCGAGGTGTGAGTTCAGGGGAGCGTGGACAGAGAGGCGTGGTTGATTGGGTCCAGGGTGCTGAGGCTTTTGCCAGAGGAAGTGCCCGGTCCATTTTTGCTCCCTATCCTTTTCTATCGCTCTCTCTCTCCCTATTTCCCCCCCCCCTCTCTCTTCCCTCTCTCTCTATCGCTCTCTCTCTCTGTGTCTCTCTCTCTAGCTTTCTCTCTCATTCGTTCTTCTCCACTCGGATGGTTCCATCATAAAAAATAAGCTCCCTTTAGCGACAAAACACTCGGCAAAATGTCCAAGGTTTAATTGTGATCCATAGCTACTGGAATGGGCTCAAATGAGTTGTCTCTCATCCATGCGTGTGTTGTTGTGATTTTCCTCAAGGTTTGCTCGCCTCAGGGTTGTTAACACAAAACCATTTCATAGAAGGGTAAAACATGGATGGCTTGATTCTGCCAGACAGAAAACAGAAGTGCTGGTAACAGATATTAGTAAATCGCTCAAGCATGCATGTTTGCTTCTGTGGGTAATTTTCACCACTTGACAATAATTGGGCTTTTGCTCTAACGCAAACACTATTGGCAGGCTGGTGCGCCTAGTGAGTTTGCAGCAGCATGCTCGGCTTGATTGTGGCGTTCTCTATCCGTGCTAACATTTGATAGGGATCGGGGCTAAAGGAAATCGACTGCCTTTCTGCTATACATTCATGACCCGCGCCTTGTTTCTCGATAAACATTTAGAACAATCGAAACATGTATTTGTTAATGTAGGTATTTGAATAAAAGCAAAAACTAGTGCAGTATCTGGTATTTGAGGAACACTCAAGTCAATAATGTGATAATATTGTACCGCAATATTGTAACAGGTTTGTCTGAAGACCCATTTCCCAGAGGTCATGTGTATGAAGATGGCTAACTTTGGGTTTGCTCTCTGCCCATTATTTGCTGAAGCTCAATCTCAGAGAGCCATTATGATAGCCTAGAGACTTAGCAGTGCTCAGCAGACCTACCTGATTGGGTGTCAGACAATAATTCTCTCCCCACAGGTTTTCTCTCCTGTCCTCTCCATCATCATCTTCATCATCACCACAGTCAATCCTCCCCTCTCCTCTCCTCCATTTCCTCTCTTCTGCTCTCCTCTCCTCTCTGTCACCATCTTCATCATCACCACAGTCATTTGTCTCCTCTCCTCTCCTCTCCTCTCCTCCCCACTCTGATCATATTCTCTCTCTCTCCCCCCCCCCCTCTGCTCCTTTCCTCTCCTTCCTGTGCACCAATAATGCAATCTGTTGGCTGAATCCTTGAAGCTGAGTAAACTGTATCTATCAGGCACTAAATGGTTTTTAATGCCCGGTGGCTATTTTGTGGACCGCTTTTTTCTGCTGTGAACCGCAGTAATTACATTTTAATGATGCTTCTTTGCATCTAACATCCTCTATTAGTGTGCGACCTGACATACTACACTGGGTTTAACAATTTTCAGTCGGGTAGGGTCAATGTTGGTGTAGGAGCCTTTGATACACTACCTGCATCCAGCTAAAAATATATACTCATACTGTATATATGTTTTTTTTTTATGTTTGCTTTAGCTTTCTGCTAAATCTTAAATCTACAATGCTTCTGTCTATTTTTTATTTTATTACTAACTTTGCCTTTATTTTCTCACTTTCTAAAATGCAAATTTTTTTTACTTTGCCTTTCTAAAATGTTTCTAAAATTTGCCTTTATTTTCTATCTATTATACTTTTTACTTATCTATTATTTTCTTTTATTGTATGACAATGTTTATATGTGAAGCACTTTGAGTCTGCCTCGTGTATGAGAAGTGCTATATAAATAAAGTTGCACGGTGGGTAATATTAGACAGGTGCAATGGATATATTTTATACTATCCAGGATCATAAGCCACCTGTGTAAACAATTGAGTCGGCTAATTAGTTTGATTTATCTTGTATGGAGACTCATTGCAGGGGCTGTGATATGAAAATGCTTATAGATCATTTCCTCTTTTCTGGAGAGTTGAGCCCCATGATTTAGTTGTCTGATGCGATCCGCTCTACCGTATATATCTCCCGTTGACCTGATCTGCACAGCTGCTGCTGAGCTCTATACACCTTCCTCCTCCTTATCCATTACACACAGCTGCTGCACTACTGCTCAGAGTTAGTCCTGGGTTATTCTAAGGCCGGCCGTGCTGTCTCGTTCATTAATTATCCTCCCATCTTCATCTACCGGCTTGCGTTTCTCTGTTCCCTGGCCTCCAGTTCGTTCTGTGGGTCCACTGACCACTGCGATGTGTCCCGTGGACCACATCAAAGATACAGTATATAGACCCCCTATCGCGCTCTCTATTACAGCAGCACATCTCCACCACGCTGAGCACACAGCCCATTGATTTATGAGTTATTTCCTAAGCCTATCCTTCACTGGAATAGTGGATTCCTTTAACCATGCTGCCGTGCTGCAAATTGAACATACGGCGGCTCAATGGATTCCAGATTACAGCAAACTTTATTCTCGTTATTTATTTTAACGTTAACTCGTCTACGGCCCCCATCCTGATGGCACAGGCAGTAATAATGTGAACCGAAATGCCACTTGGAATGAGTATAGCACTGGTATTCTAGCTCCGTCGATACCTGCCTGGCAACACTGAGTGAGGGTAAACTTGACTCAATTAGTAAGAGAGTGAGACTCTGGCTACCTTTCTGTTGGCACAGCACACAGTGTCTGAGAGAGTGTGGTCGCACATTTGTGGCCATGCAGAGTGGTGGGACTTTTTCTCTTCCAGTCCTTCACTTGCTAATGAGTTTCGGGAGACATGATTTGTTTTGTGTGAAGCTGAAGCCGTTCTTGATTAATAAGAACTGGCATTGATTTTCTCATATCGTATTAAGTTACACAACAGAGCATAACATGGTGTGTCAGGATGCAGCCATATAGAGCAATGCATTGATATTACTCATTTTGTACAACCTCTGCCAATCAATTGCGTGCCAAGAAACCGTATAAAAAACCCATATGGAGATGTTACTGTGGTTTGGAAATGAAAGGGAATATCAAGAAGGACACATCAATATATTGGTATGCCCGAGTATAGGGCAGATTTGTTTCGACATCAACTTCATATCTGAAATTCAACCTGAATTTGATATGAGTTAGTATTGGTGTGCTCTCTTCATGTCATATTCCCACAATATCAAATTCTCATATCGTTAGCCTCATAGCACAATTGTGGAAGTCCTATTCTGGCCAAATTGTGACATTTAACCTAACTCTACTCTGCTAATGCTGCTGAGTCACTGTTCCTCATTGACTATATCCTAAGCCAATCTGCGTGCTTTTTACATTCCATAATCACTATCTGCCTCAGTCACTTTGGCATTTTTGACGCTAAATACAAGATGAACCTTAAAATATGACTTAGGCAATTATGCTATGAGGCTAACGACACTGTACCATCTCCTTGTGGCGGGTGTGATGACGCTGCTGGGCCCCAGGCAGCCCTTCTGTGTCACTTCCAACCAGAGGGGCCCTCTGACCTGGGCGCCAGTGTAGCAGGTGCCGGTGTAGTGCACCACCGAGGAGGCTGCCAGTCCACACACCACCTGCTGGCTTCACTGGGCTCCAGGGCTCCAGTAGGGGGTCAGCTGTCATGTAATGTGTGCACTACCCCAGGGGCGTACTTAGTCATTTGGGGGCCCAAGGCAAACCCAGTCATTGGGGCCCTCCACATTCTCGTTCTGCACTGTATATATATATATATATATATATATATATATATATCGTATAACTCCGCTTCATTTTCTCAACCCGCGCCAACTAGTTTGTTTTGGTACCGTCTTCCTGAATCAAGCCTGCACATGCACAGTAACATGGAATAGTCCATTGCATGAGAAGGGAGGGGGGGGGCAGTCAAAAGATCATGATAGATTAAGCATTTTTATGGATTTTTAAGCGCACAAATTAAGACCAAAAAAAAAATAATTGCTTTAAATCGAAGAAAACTTTATTAATCAGTTTTGTATGAGACGTTTGGGGGCCCCTGGAAATCTCGGGGCCCCAGGCAATTGCCTGTGTTTGCCTAATGGTAGGTCCGCCCCTGCACTACCCCTGTCCCTCCATCAGGGAGCAGTGTGTGTGTCTCATTCTGATATTCTGTCCTGTGACCCAGCGTTGTGTTCTCTCTCTCTCCCCCCCCCCCCCCCCCCCCCCCCCCCCCCCCATCCTGCAGTGTTCATCATGGGCTCCGGTCTGCTGGTGTACCCCTTCGGCCTGAACTCCAGCCTGGTGCGCTCCTTCTGCGGTAACTCAGACATCTACAACGCGGGGGACTGTCAGATAGGCTGGGGCTACATGCTGGCCATCGTGGGGGTGATGCTCACCCTCTTCCTGCCCTTCTTCGCCAAATACGCGCCCAAGGAGCAGCTGTCTCCGACCCCCCTGCCCACTCTCTTATAGTGCATTGCTCCAGGGTCGACGCCCCCCCCGTGGTATCCCCCTCTCTTTCTCTCTCTCTCTCTCTCCATCGATGACGCACCATCGCCCCGATCCGCTCTGCTTTCTTGTTCTGGGGTCGGGGAGAGAGAGGCGTGGCCTAGCATGTCCCATCAAAAAAATAATACAACTAGGATGCTGTTTTTAAAGAGCCGGTATTTACTGAGCCAACGAACCACACGGCTTGACTGACTGACTTTATCGTAAGACTAAACAAAAATAATGTGCGCAGGAAAGTCTTTGGTTTGTTTGTTTTGGTTTGTTATAACAAACTGTTTTGTTGTCATGATCCTCAGCTTGTTAGTGTATACCTTTGTTGTCTGGAAGGAGATTAACCTCTTTTTACATAAATCCAAACATATGGCAGACATTCCTACTGATGTATTAAAGGGAAACCCTCCAAATGCCTGACTACTTCCTTCTATTTTTAATTGTTTGTTGGTAATTGCAGTAGAATAAAATTCTCATTCATCTCCCACGCTGTCTGGACAAGGCGAATAGCGAGCGTCATTACTCTGATCCAGAAGAGGTTTCTGTCATTGTGGAAATAAGGACATTTTCATTTAAAGAGCTTGTGACATTATAATATGATTGGTTAAGGGACTTCTGAAGGTGAAGGGTGGAATGGAGTGCAACTTCAAATGAGCGTGGAAATAAAAATGGACCCTTGACTTTCAAGTCCTCACATCTAGTGACTCATTTTGGATGCCATTGGATTGTAAATATGGAGCTGGATTTTAAAGGTTGGACAAATTAACAAGACATTCTTACCAGTTCTCTTGGATAATGGACGTTCTTGACAAAGGTGTGACCAAATTAGACAGCAGCTGATCTCAAACTGTCGGCTCTAAAGGCTTGCAAAGTTGGACAAATGTTGGACATTTTACACAGAAAGCTACCATTACACACAGCCTCGACCTGCCGGCAAGAAGCATGGAAACCCTTTGTTCTCCTGAAGAGGAATTACATTATAAAGTAATATACTAGTTGTCAAAAGTCAATGTTTTTAAGATGCTTTGTGATCAGTTGATGTGGGAAAAATTGCTTCTTTGTTTCAACCCTTTTCCCCCCCGGAATTCTTGGTGTGATCTGTTTGGCTTTGGTAACCCTGCATAGTTTATTTTGGTCTTCTACATAAAACACACTTGAATCTCATTCTCAGATTCAAGATCAAATTGAAACACGCAAAAGGCAGGGATAGAAAGGATTACAGTGAAACATGCATGATCAGTTGGGGTTTGCTATTGCAAGAACATTTTGATCTGGATTTTAAATGTGATCGTCCGACCATACCAACTTGTGCCTTTTAACATAACCAAGATGAACATGTTCAATACTCTTATCAGGTTACTTACTTATGAATAACTGGATCTTGATGTGTAAGGTGTATTACTTTTAGTTGTATTTCTTTCTCTCTCTCTCTCTCTCTCTCTCTGTGGTAAAGTGTTTCTTCTGTACTTCAGTGTAATAAATGTGATCTGATGAACTTTGGAAATGTCTAGGAAGCAAGTTTACAAAAGCTTCTACACCGTGGAAATAATTGCACAGAGATAGAAACTGATGTACTTATATTCAATTACACCCTGGCCTGTTTTGACTTTACCCAGAGGCAGAAAGCCACTCTAATGGTTAAATTAAAAGGTCGGGCCATCCCACTAATATACCTATTCTCGGAGTCCCTGTAGGATGTGGATTTGAGTGGCAGAGGTAAGAACTGAACCAATTGAACCTTGGCTTCAGGTAATGTAAAGTTAATACGTTCTTCACATCAAATGTGAAACATGGTGCATGTCCTTGAGATCCACTCATTCTCCACCTCCTCTGACTGATTGTTCCTGTGATGTTCCACAGACAAAACATGTTTCCCAATTACTTACCCTGTGCACTGCCAATTTCATCAAAATAGACCTTCCTTTTATATAAGTGTTAATTATTCTTAATGAATGAGTTTAATTACGTTTAACCTTTAAAAATGCCAACATTTAGTTTGAATCCATAATGTCTTGCCCTTGAAAAATAACTGTAATTATGTTGCTGTATTTTTTTGAAATATGAAGAATAATGTGTTGGTATTGTATTGGACCTTATACTGTGCTTGACTGTACAAATGAATGGCATTACTGCACTGGACGGAAACAATGCCCCAATTTGTTCTACCCTTCTGTGTCAAATCTCGGCACTGTTAAAAAAAACTGTTTTCGTAGCGTATAGAAGTATTGAGTTTTTCATTGTAATGTTTGACTTTAAATAAATTAATAATTGTACGTGATTTCAAACTTCATTCTAAGCCAACCCCTCTTTCAAGGATTACATTTCAGATGTAACCTCATCTTTAATGCTCTTCCCTGATCAAGCGCTCTGACAATATTTGCTGTTCTGTGAATTTTCTTTGCAATAAAATTTCAAAAACTGAAGAAAAACACATTTTATTTTGCTGGAAGTGCTCGAAATGCAATCAAACTATTCTGTTCTACTTTTAAGATATAGAATAAATTATACTATATATATTTTTAAACAACCTGAAACAACTTGCCACTCACAAATATAGAACATGACAACAGCGCCCCTTACAGGTAAGACCTGTAGTAGTATGTTGGACAAATCACATAACATATTGCAGGTGACCTATTTTTCATGTACATATCCCATATATTAATACATTAATAGAGAATATAACTCATTAAGAATATGTAGTATTTTCTCAGGCAAGGAAGTTGCTTCTGCTCAGACTTCGCTGAATGACTTGACCAGCACCCTCATCTCTACATTGCAGGCTTTGACGGCCTCCTGGGCATTCCTGTGCTCTGAGGGCAGAGCGGGCCGGACGGAAACACACATCAGGAGGTCCTTGGCATGGTCGTAATTGCCCACACAGCGCTGGACCTGCCCACGGATCAGCCGGGGCAGCTCCTGCTCCTGTTAGGGGCATTTAAAAGACAGATAGGTACGTGGGGAGGCGCCATCAAGGCCAAACTAATACACAGTTAGGAGGTTTAGGGAAGGTTTAGAGTGAGCACCATTATCGGCGAGAACCTCGCCTTAAACCTCAGGAAGTGTACCTTTTACTATTACTATACATCTATTTAAGATAAAATAAGATTGTGGAGTGTGTGTGGATGACGGCTGGTTTAAGCAGACTCATCTTGCCCGAGACAGACTGATTGGAATCTGGGGCTGGGTGAGGGTGCACACCTGCTATGCATTGAGCGATCAAAATGCAAAGGTAAACCAGCCATCTCCACACACACTCCCTCCTGCTCTGTATATACTCAACCTTGGCGATACACTGGTTCCAACATCACCACCCTGTGTCCCTTTTATGGAGTAGCCCTGTAAAAGCCAGGTGGCGTGTAGCATCGTCAATGCTACAAAAATGTACTTTATTAATTCCAGATGGAGAAATGTACCCTTTCCATGGAGGTGTCATGGCACGGTTAGTAGACTTATCTTCACTAGTTCAGTCTACTTCTTACATGTTGGTCCCTCGACATCGAACCCACTCCCACTTTTGGGTTGGTAGTCGAACCTCCCTAGCCATTATACCACCCTGCACCGGGTCATCATGGCCCTTACGTTCTCATAGTAGACACACTGCACAGTAGCCTTCCCATCTCTTAGGAGGAAGCTCTTGGATCCATGTGAGCCCATGGTTACAGCAGAGTCCAAAGTAGCTGCAAACAAGAAGCACAGCCTGTCAGATGATGTCAGATGAATAGCATATGGGCAACCAGTTACCAGAGTAACCAGAGTATTAAGTTACATAACTCAAAGTGACTAACCAAATATCTCAAACAGGTACGGTGCTCTGTCCTTGAACTGGCTCCAGTGTTTCATGCCAGCAATAACAGCTGTCAGAATCCTCAATGATTGACCCGTGGCTGACTTCTGAATCTGAAAGGCTGGTTGGGTCTTTTGGCATCGACCACAACAATAATATTAGTATGCATCAGAATCATCAGTAAGTACACATACTTTTATTATACTTTTGTTGACACTTAAGCCAATAAGCTTTCACAATCAAGACAAAATAATTAGACATTCCTTTATAATACATTTTCGGAAAAACATGCAATAAAATTTTTTGTATTTGCCATGGTTGTCTTACCTGTGATGGTGGCCCGGAGGCACTCTGAGAGCGAAATGTGCTGTGGTTTGTTTCCACTGGGGGTCTCTCTGAACCCTGGATGTTAGTGGGTTTAAATCTCCAGGAAGTGTTTTGTGTCTTTTCTGTGTGAGCAAGAGGCCGGCTGGGCTGAGGGAGGGGAGGTCTGGGCGGTTGGGTGTAGAGGTTATTTGGAGCACTGGCCTGTGAATAGGATCCATGCTGACCCATTTGAGAAAAACCTCTTTGAGGTCCAGGCTTGGTCTGGACCCGAGTCCTTTCATTGGTGTAGGCAGCGGGGCAGTAGTTGGTTTGTCTCTGGTTAGCGGTGGCCGGGGAGTCCTGTTGGTTCATCTGACTAAAGACATGTTTGATGAGTTAAACTATAACCATATTTTGTAGATTTTACAATAGGTATATCTTAAAAAGCATTCTTTTTTGAGGTGTGTTGTAAATCACATTATTTGTGATCGGTGCAATTTCAAGCCTACAATTATGTGCACACAAAGTTGAAATTACTTGGTGTGCTGAATTTACGAGTAACATGTGTGAACATAAGTGAAAAATAATTAGCTTTAATGTTAATTGGTCCATATTGTAGTAGGCGTTCAGGGGTACCTCAAGTTCCCAGGTTTGTATGGGTGTGGTAGGGGTGCAAAGGTTCTAATGGTAGGGGCTGGTCCGGGTGCCGGCCGCATGCTACCACTCTGCGGAGACTGCTGATAAGGCTGAGGGTTACTCTGTCTGTTCCAAAAGTAGCCCTGGGGTGTACTGGTAGGGAAACTTGAAGCCTGGTAACCTCCTTAAGGACAAACAATACATACACTATGAGAAAGAGACATGCATAAGGAGGATATCTTCTTAAGACACACATTGTCCGTATGCACTGCCACCTTGTGGCCGAAAACAGGCGGGATCACTGGATCTGTGGATTTTCTCCCAGATCATGACACGATCGGTATTTCACCTTGTGCGCTGGTAAATGAACTAGTACTTGGCATGCACTCGTTGCTGACACCGAAGTCTTTCTCTGAGGGATTAGATGTCATGGGCATTCTGGTCCTTTTCTTCTGATTAAAGAGTGGCACAGAGAGGCATCCTAGAAGAGACACGGTCCCATTCAGACATAAGTACACATAAAAGGTGTTTCAACTATGCTGTATTTGATAGTCAAACGAATCAAAAAAAAAACACGAATAAAAAAGCTACTAAAGTAATTTTTTTGCCAACCTGCTGTTGGCCTTTCTTGTTGGTCTTCATATCTTTTCATACTGTTGAGAGTATGTTCTTTCCTCTTTCTATTTCAAATTGTATGCCAGTAGCCTAATAAAGGATTTCGATTAGCCAACGAACTAGCTCACAGTGGCTAGCGTTAACTCGTTAAATGTGGACTTTCCTAAAAGCTAAAATGCTTTCCCTGGAGCAAAAATGCGGGACGTTTTAACTCTTGGGGATAACACTCAAGAGTTAAAACATTTTTCAATGTAGTGGCATCGACCTAGTTACATTTAGTTGTCTATCCTGCTGGTTAGTATTCTACATGCTACAAGTAAACAAAGCCGACGTTACCGCCGTCAGGAGACGACTTCTACAGGACCCTGGACAGCTACGCGCGCCAAAATCTCTTCTGTGGAATTTAAACGTGTTATAGGCTACTCTTAAAATATTTGCACAATAACATTATGAATGCCTTTTAATAAAAAACAAAAGTTAAAATTGTATCTCCGCGACAATTCCAAGACCAACATATACCGTCATGTGCAGATTTAACAGGCAGACACGTCCATAAAGGGTTTCATTGCAATAATGTGAAAAGGTTCAAGAAAGGAGTCAAGAAACAGGGCTAGAATTGTAAATGAGTTGTATGTCTGTTGTAATTGTTTAATCTTGGTAGTGATGGGCAAAATAGCCCAATGAGCACATCACATGACATGTACATTACGAATATAGTTAACTCTTGTTCTAACTTAACGAACATATCACATGTACATTACGAATATAGTCAGCTATTTTTTCAGGTCAAGGCCTGAGCCGGAGGCCGCATGTCCCAACTAGGGGAGATGCTGGAGACTCAGACAATGCACCACACATTCGCAAGAACAGGAGTCAGTCTGCTGATAATATTCGGCCACAACTCAGGGACAAGATACCCCTCGAGAAGCCCTCGCACCTGGTTAGAAACACAGAAGACACTCATAAAGACATCAGAACCCGGAGGCTCAAGGTCAAGCTAAACATCCAGAAACACACACACCAGCCTAAACGCACACACCTCGTTGGGAGGGAAAATATAGCATAAGACTGTACCACACAGAATGCCTCATGCTCTTCTGAAGCAGAACTTCCACAGAGGCGAAGCTCCAGACGACCTCAGCGCTGTTAGGGACTTAGAAATATTCGATCTCTCACGCTTTGTGAATCTGTATCACCTTTGCTACTTTACTCAATAAATCCGAGGCCCTCGTGCTGACAGACTTTATTACCTCTCTGTCTCATTTTATCTGGTCAAGTAACTAGACAGACTAGACTGTTTTTCCCAACAGTAGGAACACATATTTGTTGCCTACATTAACAAAATCCATATGTAGACATCACTTTACTAACGTCACTTGAACATTTAAAGGTTAAACGCTACAATAAAGCCTACTTCATGTAGGCCTATCCTTAAAAAAATCGAAAATACAATAATGAAAACAACGAAACAAAGATTGCATACAGATAGTGCAGTTGTATCTGTGAACACTTTACTTAAAGTCACAATGAGTAACATTTAAACTAGCTCATAGCTAAAATAACCTGGACATCTGTATTCATGCTGATCGATAGTTAACTGTTATCAATAAAATCCCAACTCATAACTGATATATACTACAAATAAAATATGCTGGCCAGCTCTCTTTGTTTACAATAATATTACCATTGACACTCCCAAAACCCCCTGCACTCATGCAAACCAGCCAGCAGTGCTACACTAGTTTGCTTCACACAGTTGCACAGCCAGTTAGAGTGGAACAAACTCTTATTTATTTTTACTCTTACTTATTGGGTTTTTCACTTCTGAAAGTCTCCTGCCTACTCACTCTGACGACTCAATCTAACCCATTGCGACTTTTAATCTAAATTGGTTGTGTTTTAAGGAATGTACATAGGGCCTATAACCTGGAATGTAACATCAGTTTCAATTTAAAACAGCAGATTGGACCCAAACACACAACACACAAATGGAACACACGTGTAAAGAATATTTTGGATATTTAAACACTGGAAAAGGGACGCAAAACACATCAGACAAACAAGCGACTGACACTGGACTGAGCCTTCAATGTGTGCTTGTTAATTTTAATTATCTGACACAGCTGGTAGGAAACCAATGGTGTGGAACAAACACTGAAGACATCGACAGGACATTCAGGAAAACACTTTGAATTTGAATCTAAAGGAGCCAAGAAAGAGACGGATAGGAAAATGACACAGAATATCGATCGTGACAGATGCCTTCCTCAACCAAAGCAGTATCATATTAAACCCTATTGTGTTGCACAAAGTGTTGTATTGACATTATTGTGAGCTGAGTCATTTTTTACTAGTAATTTATTTATATATATTGATATTGTATTCTTTATGAGCTATGGCTTGCCATAATTGTATAAGCACAGGGTTGATTGATTGAGTTATGCGCATAATGCCAGCTACATCACTTTATCATTACATCATATGTACATACCATTGCAAAATATAACATGCATAGCCAAAGGGATGGTACCAGGATATCATGTGGTAATAGACTGGTATATGACAACGCCCACAGACATTCAGCACCCCCATAGTACCGGACAGCAGGGCACAAATCAGCACCCTGGGTAGCTCCACTCCCTGGGGAGGGTTCCTCACCTGGAAGTACTCGCCCTCATCTGCAGACTAGGCCGGTTGATGTGGAGTATCCGAGTAACCTGTTGTGGGTGCCGTGCAGACAGCAGGTATTAAGGAAGTTCACTGAAGTTGTGATCCTCACCCAGCAAGGAACAGCCATCGATCTTCTATGCCGCATGTTTGAGAAGGATTTTTGTTATTTTTATGGCAACAACAAAACCTTTCTTTGCTAAAAGGACACCTTTTGTCCCTCACCATTCCTTCCTGTGAGGTGGACATGCTTGGTCCCTCACATTGCTTATTATTGTTACATGTCCAGCACGTTTTGTGTAAGAAGATGATGAATCACTATCAAAATGAATTATGAAATAGGTGAGTTGGTGAGTTTAACAGGTCTATCAGAAATAATTGATACCTAACATCTACAATTACACATTGGACCCCCTCTCTCTGCCTAAACATTAACAATCAAGGCATTGGTTTCATCACAGAAGCAACATGCATAATTGTGATAGTAATAGTGTTTTCTGGTTTGCATTTTGTTTAAAGGATAATACTGGTGTAATCTGTTTTTCTTACTGCCTCCATTTTCAAATTCAACCATCTGAAGCATTCAGGTAAAAGCCACAAAGACAGAAACAGTGGTTGGGTAGAAGGCATGTCCATGCAAAAATTAGGACTTTAGCTTTCAATGCAGATTGATCAAATAACAGAAGAATCAACAGTGGTGGTACAGTGATGAATGTGTGTGTACCCCCTGCTACTAAAAACACTGGATTAAGAAAATGTTGATATGATCAGGCTCGCTCGCTCGCTCGAGAGAGAGAGAGAGAGAGAGAGAGAGAGAGAGAGAGAGAGAGAGAGAGAGAGCAGACAGAGAGCCTTTGTGGCTTCTTAAAACCAGCTCCGGATACTAGTGTCAGATCCACTCCCTCCTTTCTGTATCTCTGGGGGGCGGTCTTCCAATCGACAGGAAGACACAGCGCTCCCATCTGTGCCTAAACCCTTGCCAACAAAGAGTCTTAACAGCCAGATATCTGCATGAGACAGTTACCTTTTCTTTATGGCTGATCTCCATTTCTATTTAAAAAAGGCTGGGTTATAGAGTCAGTGTTTCAGTGAGTGTGTCTCTCGTTTACTTCATCCCAGATGGGTGGGGTCTTAACCAGGAAAGACATTATCATATTCAGGTTTGCCTATTAGAAGTTACAAGAGCATTGCTTCCGTTTGTAGCTTGAGGCTGATCAAACCCTGTTGTGTCCGAAGGATGTGTTTATTTATATTTCTTAAGATATCATACACTGCCTCACTATGGGTGACACAGTCTCGGTATCTCCATGGCAACAGCAAATAAATCCTATTCAGGTGAACAAGGCGAAGTGGTGCTTTTAAAGAAACACACAGCCAATAAAAGAGTGTGGTAATACTGATGGTTAGTAGCCTTTTTTTAACTTTACTGTTTACTATACTTTTCTTTCTATTTCGTTTTTGTGTGAAAATGTTTCTAATTAATTACACATTGTATCAATATTGTTTTGTAGTAATTATATTCAGTGCTGCTTTATCACATTGAAAAAAATAGAATATCAAAGGAACAAAAGAATAGCCTAATGTTGGATATTCTCTGAAAACCGGTGCAAACAAACGCTGCATACTGATCAATTCTGCTTTAAAATCAGTGACCATTCAGTTCCTGAGACGCCACTGCTAGCTCAGCGAATACAGAGCGCCCCTTCTGTGGGGTCAGCGATGATCAAGTTTCTCAACCAGCCGATTTTGATTAAGCAATGCTTTAACATCCTGTGGCCACCATAGTTGCGTACATAAAAAAGGGGAAATGGTCACTTTAGTTTACCCTTCAACCTACATATTTGTATATTAATGTTCATTGATAAATGTAAGTGATAAGAAAGGCATTGATAGGCTACAAAAAGAAAATCATTTTCTTTCTTCCCACTGTGCAGAGTAAAAAAATGATTGTAAGTTTAGGAACAGGATGATGATGATGATGATAATGATAATAATGATAATAATAATAATAATAATAATAATAATAATAATAATAAATTGCATTTATATAGCACTTTTCATGATACAGAGGAATTTGTGTGTGTGTGTGTGTGTGTGTGTGTGTGTGTGTGTGTGTGTGTGTGTTGAGCTATGATTAACTGAATAATATTTCGCATTACAGTAAACCTTGCCTAAAGTCTGATTATATAATTATTTTTTCTAACAAATCAAAACCTGTTATATTCGAAACCTAAAGACAGGCATATGTGTAAAATGTGTAATATTTCATATTTAATTATCTCCATATTACATTCAATACATTGTGTACGTGGAAGAACATAGCGAGGAAAGAAGAAAAAGTGTATTTATTTAACTTTCCTGAGAAATTGAAATTCCGTAATGTGCGCGGAGTATTTTCATTGGTGGTGTTCAACTGTGGTAAACAAGTAGGAACTGACGTTAATTCACAAAGACGAATGATGTGGCAAAAATTAAAGGGCAAATCGCAAAGAAATAGTGCCTATTTTCCAACTCTAAAAACTGTGTCACATTTCATTTCGAAGTAAACGTTAACGTGTCTGGCATAGCAGAATATATCTTTCAGTGTGCATATGTGCAACACCTCGTATATTTCGTTTACCATTTTCACTTTTTGATCTGCCATTGGAATGGATATTCCTCCGCCGCCATGAGTACACATTCATTTCCGGAATGTTTCCTCTGCCGAGCGCTGACCAACCTCCACCGCCATTGCAGGTCCAGGGAGACAGTGTAGCGGCACCAACTAGCTAGGGGGAAGCCAGCAAGTACATAGTTTAAAGTCGAATAACACCGCCAACATTCTGCTAACACATTTAAGAACAACGCGTGGTATTCATCTACTGGGACTTTACAACAGCCGTCCCCTGGCTCTCCGGCTAGGATCTGAGGGAAGAAGTCGTAGTTTGTTAGCATTAGAGCATATAGGAGGAGAGTAGAGACACCGCCATGGCTCAGATCCTGCCTATCCGCTTCCAGGAGCACCTGCAGGTAATGCCGATGAATGAGTGGTAGAAATGTCGCACATGTTGGGTGGTTGTTCATTTAATTGTTGAAACGGCGTTATCTTCGGGTCGTCTACAAGCCTACCAGTAAATGCTATCGTTGGCTAATTGAGCCTGCTAGCTCAATCAGCTAGTGCAGTGCAATGCTAACTAGCTAACCAGTGTGGGTGACGTTTATCCCACTAAGCACTATAGCTTTGCCATCGAAACTGTAGCCTGCAACACTTGCCGTTGACAATGCCGGTCTACGTCTTTATTGTTTGTCTAAACACGATTGGTGACATCCGATACTCTTGTACTTCACTGTGCTGGCGTTTATTGTGTTGAATAGGTTAAACTATAAACTACACTGTCCACGGTAGCAACCCGAAACTCTCACGTCCGAGACATTACCTGCAGCAGTGAACGATCTCGAGTTAGGAGTCGTGACCGTTTATTTAGTCCAAAGGTGTGCTTCTTTATATATATATCCGGTGAAGCAATCTGACAGATTTAACGTCAATGTAATGGAAGAAATCTGTTGGAAAATATTAAATTATACCAACAGATTGGTGTTGAGTGGCATTTTGTTTGATATAATGTTGATAATGGATAGTTGGGTCTTTATCTGCTACAAGTAACTGGTTTAGATGCTTTTGATCGTTATGTCAAGTTATTGCTATTCATTTACCACTTTTATGTTATGTAGATTCCAATTCCAGTCGATCAGGTTCAGGAAGTGAAGGCGGAGAAGGGTTGCTTCGAAAAGCATATGGATTCGAAACGGTCAAGACTGTTCGCTTGCGAGATCTTTTGAGCTGATTAATAAATCATCGTTTCTTGTTCACTTGAGACCTAAACCGAGACAGGCAACCCGCCTACCTCATTGCTTGAAGACTAGCATTTGTTTGTCCAAATGTGGTATACATTTTTAAAATAAAGATGCATTTGTCATCGTGATATTACTGACGATAAGACGGAGTGCTTTGGCACAGTATTTAAACTTTTTCCTATGATTCATCATCTTTTAATATATTTTACCTTGTCTGAGTAAGAATTAGTTCAAGATATACCACAGATTATCAACAGATCTTTTTCTTTTTAATGCATGCCAACATTGGTTAGAAGCCTTCCTGTTGTTAAGACACTAATGCCGGGTGTTAACACCTTTTTAATTTGAACACATTAGAACAGCCGTGTGCTTGGTTTAAATACAGGTTATTATTTCAAAACATGACAATATTTTATAAATAGCCTGATTCTATATTGGGGCCTATGGATTTGTACTATAGAGTATTGAATTGCAATGGTAGTGGTCGGTCATTGTTATTTAATGTATCTAAAGTTGTATCTGCTGCTCAGAGGTTATTTTCAGCAGTCGAACCACTGTTGTATTGATGTTATATTTTTCTTAGAAAATGACATGTTGACACTTGAAATGTGAAGGACTATTTTCGTATCACACTTTTTCCATATGTGAATTCCTATGTCTAGAAGAACATTAGTAGTTATTACAATTCATGTAATTTCTGTGCTTATTGCAGCACACAGTCCGTCTCCTTGATAAGGAACGGCAATCTAACTTTGATTTCTTTGTCATTGAGAAGTCAAGGTCATTTGTGTGACTTAACACGTTTCCAAGGTAGCTACGATCACCAAGGCATGACAGTAGTCATATGCCGTTGCATGCATTCCATGTTCCACATCAAGCCATGCACAATATTGGTTCCCCTTTGCCCTCCAAATAATTCTTTGAATTACTCAAATTAGTAAGCCAGGGTTTTTATGTTTAAACTCTTGCTGTTTGTGCTGCACTGATCCGTCAGGCTGTCAGGTTTATGTCTGTATTTTACTGTGGAGTTTTCTCATAAATATCTCTGACTGTCAGGTGGTGCAAAGGTGCAGAGATGACTGCTCATCATAACACCATGAAAACTGCAGCGCAGAGAGATTGCCCCTGTTTCCTCCGTACAAGAAAATAGCTAGACTGGGGTGCCCTTGACTTCAGCTAGTATTGTGCTCTTTGATGATGCTGAGCTTCAGTACAAGAAGACTAGTTTATAGCTTTGTGCCTGTTTGGTGTCTATCAAATAGGGTATTTGATCAGTCTTGTAATGTGTATTAAAGCACTTTTTGCAGAGGGCTTAAGCTACTTGGTCTTGGTTAGTGATTTATTGTTTGGTCACATGATAACAGGTATTGTCATGATGTCTGCAAACTTAAAGCTTTGCTATGATTATTGTTCTTGACTTTAAATTAGGCCTGGGCGCTATGGCTGAAAGACATATCACGATATAACTTGATCAAATTCATCAATATTGATTACTATTGATAATTTTAATGACCTAAAAGGACTAGGAATAACCATGCTGGATTTAAACACTTCTGTTTAACACTTAATATGACCTTCTGTTCTTCATTGATAAATACTCCAATGTCGATACAACAATGAAAAACACTAATTTAGTTTAAAAAAATATGGAACTGTGTTTGTGTAACAAACCCAGCTGCTAGATTCGGTGGTCCAGTCTCTTATCAATATATATTGAACATGTATTATATTGATATTGATCAAATGTCTATCACAATACAATAATTTATTGTTTTATTGGCCAGGCCTACTTTAAATGGTATTTTTATCAAGGGATATGCCCTTGCCAAACTTCTTCTCATTCATCCGGTTCACTTGCACAGCTTGCATTTTTATATATCATCCATTTATACAACACTATAGGAGTTCAGCTGACTGAGTAGTCTTCTCCCAGATGTTTAATATCACTGTGTTAGAATCTTGTCGTTTATTTGCTTTGATCTAAGACAATTCCGATTTTCTGATAATGGGTTTTCACCTTGAGATGATTATACTCCAGATAATACTTCCAGATAGGTTACATTCACAAGTTCTGTCTTTGATGAAGATTCTACTTCCCTTCCTTTGACATGGATGGCCTTTCTAGGCTATGCTCCTGCAGGTATTGTTGGTACATTCACTCTCTCTTACTGCATTGGAGAAATGTGGACATTTGAGCTGTAGGGACTTTTCCTACATAGAACTTGCAAGGCTAAAGGCGGTAACAAAACATTTTTTTGAGATGGAAAGACCTCCATGGAAACAGTACAAAGGAGTAAGTGTTGTAATGTAATAGTGAATCTAAATAGGTTAACTACATGTGTAATTGAACTTAAATACTACTGGAACCTTGACGGGAAGGTTTTATGGTTTCGCACTCAGCAACCGTTTGCAATGTGCACTTTGAACTCTGCTGGTGACTGACCTGTTGCTCATCTCTCGTGATAGGCCGGTCAGGATATAGATTTGCTGAAAACTTGACATTCCAAATTTTACAACACAAGCATGCATTTGGGAGAGCAGGGACGCTCAAATCTCAAAACCAACTCAGCAAAACTAGCTTGAAGTGGAAAAGGATAGGAAGTTCAAAAGCATGCAATCCTTCCCCTTTTTGTTCCTCCACTTTCTCTGGTTATCTGGGCAGCCCTCATCTTCATCCTCCCTCCTCTGGTCACATGCCTGTCCCCCCCCTCAAACCTCCCACTGCCTTCCAATGGTCACATGGTAGTGGAGCAGCCTGTTGTTTCAGCCCCCGGTAGACAATGGGCTCCTGGTTTCCGGTCGGGGTGCGCTGCAGTTTGTGCGCTGCAAGCCTCAGCACATTGCATGGTACATCCTTCCCTGGCCCTCCTTGAACTTTGCGTTGGTAGGCTTCGCCTGGGCCTCTTTTCTGCTGAGCAAGGTGCCTTCAAAGGAAAAGCCAACTGGTCAAATCAACAGATTGGGCTCCTCCCTCTGGATCACGAGGAATAGTTGCTGGTTGTTCCTGACTTTTTTTCCTGACTTTTTTTCCAATGTCTGACTATTAGCAGAATCATCTTTGTGCCATGTAGCTGCAATGCTATCGGGCTGTTGCTTTGAATATTATTCCTTTGTGTCAAGAATTCCTTGTGGGAAAGTAGTGTGTATTCTGGACCACACTGTTCGCTATGGTTCAGCACAAGGAGATTATATCAGCCCGGCTCCAAAGTTCAAAGTGCTTAAGTGCTTGTCTGTAATGTTGAAAACCTCAAATGCAAACTAAATCATGATAAACTAGTTTTTTTTTAATTTTACTTCAAAACAAAATGACCACAGATTAATCATCTGTATGAACCAGTGGGTTGTTGAGTTTGATCTGATGGAAATCAAGTTTGATTCCTGTCACTTGTTGCTTCTCCATCTGTCTGATAAGGCAATATCCAGAGATAGTCACACATTATTTTATTTAGCTCAAGGTCCAGTGTATGGTTCTGCAGTATCCCTATGTATTGTAAGCCAGGCTAGCATTAGCAGTCCCATTCCTAGCTAGTGCAGGCTAGCCCACATTGAGCTGGTTTGACCTGCTTTCAGGTGAATTCCTAGTCTCTGACGTCACAGCTCAGATCTGTTTGACCATATTAAACCAGTCGGACAAACCATGCTATGGCCACCCAGTAGCACAACATCTGTTGAAGTGGTTGAACTTGTTTTCCTTGCCTTTCAGGTGACTTGTGAGCACCGTGTTTGAAAAGCCATTTTTTTCCCACTTGAATGAACAGGTGTTCTGCTGATACCCTAGAATCAGGTGGACGGATTGAGCGTGCAAGATGACATGTCTGTCCTAAATGGTTTCGGTGTAGGGGCCGTCTCTCTTGCTAACCCCATAGGACCCCTACTACAGCTGTAGGAAAATCCATCTGCAGCCGCCCAGAGAGAAATTGAACACTCAAGTCGGCTCATCATTTTCTATATAGAGGATTGCATTCACATTTTTCAATCCCAAGTAGTACTCATAGAACGCAGTCTTCTGATGTTATGTTTGGTGCAACAGTGCACATACATTGTGACTGTCTTTTGAACTGCGTAGTGTGTAGCATCCCGCACCAAGAAACACAATAAATCCCCGTCCATCTGTACTGCTACTTCTATTGTTTGCCATTGAAGGTTAGCAGGAGGGGTTTGGGTGCAGGACTCAGTACTAGGCAGTAGGCAGTACTAGGCAATGGGCAGTGCTCATAGAAAATAAACATGTAAAATACTATAATGAGGAGGGCAAAGTATTGGTGTCATTGTCTGTCAAAGCAGGGTTGTAACATTTGCCCTGTCATAATATTCAGCAACGTCACTGCCAGCAGAGCCAGCCAGATTACATGCACACGAAAGAATGAGGGTGTGGCCGGCAGTAGGGCGTGCTCTGTCATTGATAAAACAAGGTGCTCCCGTTACACTGGGCTACTTCCTGGAACTGGGGTTTGTGTTTGCTGATTAGGAGGGGGCCAGAAACATCTTGACGATAGGACGGTCACTCCTAGTGCGGTAGATAAACAGCCACCTAGCCTTGCTCTTTTGCTGGGCACTACTCAAGGGAAAACAATGAGGGTCAAACGTGGTTCTGGCTGCCTGGCCTTGTGGGGCAGGCAGTTAAAGGCTGTGTTAGGCCTGGGCAATAAAACAATAAATGATCGTATCGTGATAGACTTGAGATCAATATCAATGTAACACATGTTCAATATATATCGATAAGAGACTGGACCACCAAATCTAGCAACTGGGTTTGTTACACAAACACGATTCCATACTTATTTACAATATTTGAGTGTTTTTCATTGTTGTATCGTCATTGGAGTATTTATCAATGAAGAACGGTGGAAGGTGATAAAGTGTTAAACAGAATTGTTTAAATCCAGCATGGTAATTCCTAGTCTTTCTAGGTCATTATTTTAAAATAAATTATCAATAGTTATCGATATCGATCAATATGTTCAAGTTATATCATGATATGTCTTTCAGCCATATCGCCCAGGCCTAGCCTGTGTCGAAGACATTTTTGGCAGGTGGCTGTCATGTTGAGTCAACACACAATGGCATGCACAAATTCTTGTGCATGTTATGAATTATGTATGATGAATGCACAGGATGCTGGAGGATTTGTGTATATATTATTGAATATCCACAATGTAGCTCAAGTAGATGGGATATTATTATAATTTGTTATCCGTGGTTGTTTGATGCTGTTTAGTTTATAACATCTGTCTGCAGGCCATGCCAAATGCAACGCTATTTAGACATGCCTAGTATTGGAGCCATCACACAGCTAAGCTAAATGCTAGCTGTCAGTTTGGGCTGCTTCACATTCTTCCTTTCACAAGATGTGACTGGAGTTATATGGTATAATCACTTGAATGGGGGAAAGATTATCACCTTCATCTTTTGTCGCTATCTCACAATTTAACCCATTGTCACAAAAAAAAGAAAGACAATGCAAGTTATGTTTCATTCATTCTCACAAGAGCCAGTGAAGAAAAAAAGCCCATCGAACTAAGTTGAATACGTGACCCTTTTCTCTTCTTCTTTCTCTTCTAATCCTGTATCGTACCATTTTTGTCATTGTATTCTGGAGCATATTGCCTGCTGGTGTCAATACACTGACTTCCCACAGTGTTGTTTACATGCAGGTCATGGTCTGATGTGTTCCTCATATACATGGTGAGAGAAGGCGCTGCTTTGTTCTTGGCTTGTTTGTTCTTCTGTTGTGACTGGCAGGTTATGACCGTGTGTAAAGCTGTCAGATTGGACTTGGCTGGATACAGCATTATGGTGGGGCATGACCTGCATCCAGTATCCCCAAAAGTGCTTTTTGAATTCTGCCTTTTCACAGAAAACTCTATCTGCCATGTGTGGTTCCAGGTGCTAATTTTGGACCCTGCCTTTATCTGCGGTAGTGGAGAGCTGTGCTCAGAAGCTTGGCCTTTATTGCTATCCAGGTTGCGTCAGAAATAAACTTGAGTTGCAGACAGTCTCATAGAAACTGACTGTTTTATTTTTTCCGTTCCCTGTGAAAAGGATCTTGGCTCTGAATGGGCTCCCCACCCAGCTGCTCTCAGCCTAAGCAGACTGTGTCCAGAGGACTATTGCTCTGTGTCAGGCTCCATGACATCACCAGCTGTGGCGGGGGCTATCAGCTGACCGTTGAAACGACCTCGCCCACTTGCCTAGCTGCTGCTGTTCTCCGACGCAGATATCATTCTGCCTTTTTAGAGTTGAACAAAGCCTCAACAACATGGGCTTAACATCATTTACATTTGATATGGTTTATTTAATGAGAGGAGCTAAGCAAAGATTAAAACTGCCGGGCCAGGTTTCCTGGCCGTTTTCCAAATTTTCTTTCCTGGGAAATATAGCCTCAAAGTGTGTTAGAGCAGAGCTGTAGTTTGTCAGGTTTAATTACACTCAATAGGAAATGAACTACCCAAGGGACTATGATAACCTTTGCCCCCTCTCCCCCATGCTGGAAGGACATGCTGCAATGAATGAATAGTTAGATACGCGCCAGAAAATTTATTATCAGTTTAGATAATTTATGAATTATTGAAACACAAACATTTGCTGCTCATAGCTTTTAGAAATGCAAACACGTGGCTGCATTGTTCTATCATTCTAATATGAACCACTTTTTTGTCAGTCAAAGCAAGCCAACTGGCTCCTACTCATTACCTGCTCTCAACACCTCACTTGCTTTCTTTAATTCCCACAGCTCCAGAACCTGGGCATCAATCCGGCAAACATTGGCTTCAGCACGCTGACCATGGAGTCGGACAAGTTCATCTGCATCCGGGAGAAGGTGGGCGAACAGGCGCAGGTGGTGATCATAGACATGGCCGACCCCAACACGCCCATCCGCAGGCCCATCTCTGCCGACAGTGCCATCATGAACCCCGCCAGCAAGGTCATCGCACTTAAAGGTACGGCAGTGCCAAGGCCAATTGAGTCCATGTCTACCCCCATGTGTCAAGCTTAGCAGTGGGGATTCGTGAGTTTATTTGAGCGTTGTGTCCGTCTAAGCCATTGCCTTGTAGTTCTTGTTTTGATTATGTTATGATCGTAGACATGAAATGGTGTCAGTATTTGTCCCATTGTCGTCTTTATGTATATTTTAAAAGTTATCAATTTAAGTTCTCATACATCAAGCTATTTAAACTTTTCTGTTGAACAGTATTTAATTGGCAGTTTATCTGTTACCATTATATTCAGAAGTAGTGTATTATGCATTTTTTTGTCTAGCAGCCACAATTGCTTTGACTTTTTGTGTTTTTTGTTTTTTGTTTTTCTCTGTTTTTGTGTTTTGTTTGTTCTTTTTTTTTCCTTTACCGCTTTCTTATGTGTATGCAGACGGTGAGTTAAAATTTAACTATTCCATTGCGGAAATTTAAATCCTGTTTTTCAAATTCACCATTCCGGGCAAAGTACCGGTAGTCAGTGCTCCATTAATACACATGCACATTGTATAAACAATAATATATATACATTTGGTATAAGCTGTGGTCACCTTATTACCCTCTCAGTGCAGAACTTGGCCCATTACCTTTCAAGATTTGGAACTGGGTGCTAATAAAATTCACTGTTTAATGTGTCAATATAAGTATCCAAAAAAGTAATATTTCTCTGCTTGTATGTGATTAGGCCGTTTTATATAGTGAAACAGGATTTAGATTTCAAACCATAGCTTGAATGCTCACATACCATCATTTTTCCTTAGCTGTACTTGTGATTAAGTCACCGTTGTGAAGGGGTGAGAATATTGTGGGTGCCAATTTGTGATTAAATAAATGTAATCACATTTTATTTAATTATTGATTTTCCATTTAATTCCGCATAAATCTGCTTCGTTTTCCTTTTTTTTTTTTTTTTCAACATCCGTTTCCCCTCTACCATTTGATGTGCCCATGCGGTTACGCAAGTGCCATGGTTTCATGTCCTCTTGTCAGCTCTGTTTCGTAAGAGTTAGTTCCCACTAGATCAGTTATTGCTGACTGACTTATCCCTTAGACATTGCGTGTGTGTGTGTGTGTGTGTGTGTGTGTGTGAGATCGATGGTTCCCTCCGGTTGGTCACTAGAACTGGCCTTCCATTGGCCAGGGCGTGTTGTTCCACTCTCTCACTCGAGTCCCAGTAAACTTGCTTCCCTAACCTGTGGCTGGAGACTCGATGACATCTCCAACTGAGGTCCTGATTTGAAGTTTGGCTTGGCGACGCCGTCCTATTTGTGGGAGGTTGAGATTAGATGTGACGCCAATGTGGGTCGGAGTCATTTCCTGTTGGAAGACAAATTACCTACGATTTCTATTGAACATTTAAGGAAAACAGACCATTACTTGTTTAAGGCAGGCCAATCTTATTAAAGCCATGTGTGCTTATTTTGTGTTTTTGTAATTGGTTAGTTGTATCCTCAGTCAAGGCTTGCATTTATCTATTTTGATGAAAGTGTGAGGTTGAGGTTGTCCACTGCATAGTTTTATATTGGGCCTGGCCCAACATGAACCCCAGCCTGTGGGGGGGACGGTTCCCTTACCAAAAGGCAGAACAGGGCTCAATGTGCAGCCCTGTGAATTGCCTCCAGTTTTTTTAGAGTTGCATTTCACTGCTGATTTTCACATGATGACACGGAGAGCCGTGCACAAATGGCAGCCCTTTAGATTGTGCTGCCTGGTTAAACATTACAGAGTAAATGGAAGTAGAGTAGGAGGAAAGGCCACAGTGCCAATGATGCACATGAACTGTGGGGATATGTGATATACAGTCCATGTTGCGGTGTGCTCATACTACTATAAATAAGCTCACGTAGTTGTAGGTCATTTCTCTGCCTGTTGTGCATTAAATCAGCGTAGAACTTCCTTCCTTCCTTGCTATACAACCTCCTCCGTTCATTCTACCATGTAAAACCCCTCAGCTGACCCTTTCTAGTATGACGCTTTATAACCTTTGCCATGGAACCATGTGTGATGGCCCCGACCCGCTTGAACACTGAACACGCGCACCAAAAACCTGCTCTAAATGTGATTCAATCAAATCTCAATTTGCTTACACTTTATGATTTGGCTGTGGCTTTAAACTGTATATCTGAAGTCTGCTGCTCTAATGGCAATGTTCTCTGCTTTAGATTCTCCCTGATCGTTCTGATAAATTTACTAAAGAAAAGGGGCTCTCTCCCACTGCTTCTTAATAAGCCTACGGGCTTGTACATCAATGTCACATCGCAATCACTGCCGCCGATCCGGGAGCTTCGGAGCGTTGGGATGTTGGTTATTATGTTGGTAGCATTGGTGTTTTGGGCATTGTTAAGAAATGGATCATGAAATGATTTGTCACTATGATTTGAAAACGCCACGGCGTTTCTCATTCCAGACGTGTCAAAACAAAACCTAGGCTATGATTTAGCCTACGGTATACCCACATTGATTCAGGATTTGACAGTACTTAGACGCTCGAGTCCTCTCAATATGGCGTATCGCCCCACCCTAGAAAGTCCCAGGATGCCTTCTGATGTACAAGCCCTATAGGTCACATTCACTCAAACTAACAATAATATGTAGAGTAAAAATGCAGGTGAGTGAACCTTCTCCCCCCAACCCCCCCCAAATTAAACACGGTGAACCTCACAGCTATTTATCTGACGGATGACTGTGCCCCGCCCCTCAAAGCCCTCTTCACGGTCACATTTAGCCTTTGCCTCAAACCAGCCCCCAAGTCCACTATGAAGCGTCCTGTGATTGTGTTTGATTGAATACCAATGTCTTTGCCCTTTTTGGGAGCCGTTTGCGACTTCCCTCTCCTTCCTTACCTTCTTTGTAGTTGGTGGTTGGGAGAATTAGTTGGACTACGTGACTAGGTGGGGTTTAGATGGTAGATCTTTCTTTATTATGCAAGGTTATTAGGTTTGTTTGTATAGCCCTTTATGAAAACTAAAAGCTCCCAGGGCTTCATAGGGCCTGTAGTTTTCATACAGGCTCACAGGGCTTCACAGGCCCACCAGTGAGGCTTGGAGGGAACCGTGAGAACACACAGAGAGGAAAATCCAGTTGTTTTTTTATATTGAGGCTGTATATTTTACATACGTTTTCTCAACTCATATACTTAAAGCTCTCTAACTGGAAAATGGGGTATTGTGGGTAATTACACAAGCCCTTCGAAAGCCTTTAAAATTGAATACAAGGCATGGATTTAAGAGGGAGCTTATTAGGCCTGGCTC
Source organism: Micromesistius poutassou (assembly GCF_964030765.1). Lineage (NCBI taxonomy): Eukaryota > Metazoa > Chordata > Actinopteri > Gadiformes > Gadidae > Micromesistius > Micromesistius poutassou. Next base: position 13,486,960 of record NC_140280.1, read on the forward strand.
ATTAAACCCCCTTTTAACTGAAGCTGTATCCCCATTAGGCAGCTCAGACCTTACCTGCCCTTTCCATTGACCCTACAATCTATTCTGAATCAGTAGAATTTATGTAGGGAAAGCGGTCAGTAGTTACACACATGGCTGCTTTCAATACAGATGATGCCTCTATTGCCCTCTGCATGAATCCTCCACCGCCTACGGCACAATTAAAGCCTCAGGCTTCCCTGGGGATCCCCAGCCAAGGATTTTCCACCTTTTCAAAACATTTAACCGTCTCTCCGAGTGAAAATAGGTCCGTAATTGACCTTTTTGTCACTGACTTGGCGACTCCCGGCAATTCAAAGTCTGCGTGCGTGTCTTGTCTGTCAACGCCTAAACCAAAGTATATAACCAAATGTTGTTCTGGCCTTTGTCGCCTTGCCTGTCTCCCTCCCTCCCCCTACCACAGCCGCTAAAACCCTTCAGATCTTCAACATCGAGATGAAGAGCAAGATGAAGGCGCACACCATGACGGACGACGTCACCTTCTGGAAGTGGATCTCACTCAACACGGTGGCGCTGGTCACTGACAACGCGGTGTACCACTGGAGCATGGAGGGCGACTCGCAGCCCATCAAGGTGTTCGACCGCCACTCCAGCCTGGCGGGCTGCCAGATCATCAACTATCGCACGGACGCCAAGCAGAAGTGGCTCCTGCTCATCGGCATCTCGGCCCAGGTAACGCCACCCGCCAGTGAACGGAATCAGGTTCTCGTTGGGCTGACATAAAGGCTTTAGTGTTGCTGCTAAAAGGTTGGCACAAAGATGTTTGTAAACATATTTCGTGCCACAGCCCAAATTGGACTGGGGCAGAATGGGGTCAGGCATAACCTGAACAGCCAGTTTGAAATGGTATTTGCACAACCTGATGGTTTCACTTCATTGACATAGCCCTCAGAATGGATTGGCCCCGGTGTTGACTTGTATTCTTGCATTCTCCCCTCCCGTTTCAGCAAAACCGTGTGGTTGGCGCCATGCAGCTGTACTCCGTAGACAGGAAGGTGTCTCAGCCCATCGAGGGCCACGCCGCCAGCTTTGCCCAGTTCAAGATGGAGGGCAACGCAGAGGAGTCTACTCTGTTCTGCTTCGCTGTGCGAGGCCAGGCTGGAGGAAAGGTGACTGGCGACGTCCACGATGACATCACTGGGACAGGTTCAAAGGGGGGGCGTGGTTACACGCAAACCAACGCCTTGTAGCTTTTTGCTCATGCTTCCTCTATCCCTTTCCAATCAGCTGCACATCATCGAAGTGGGGACACCACCGACCGGCAACCAGCCATTTCCAAAGAAAGCAGTGGACGTGTTCTTCCCCCCGGAGGCCCAGAATGACTTCCCTGTGGCAATGCAGGTATGGTGCAAGCTGCCCATCAGACTGACCGCTTGCTCTGGGCATCGGAAAACAAACTGGCATGGGACAGAAATAAACAAATTCTTTACTGGAATACGCTACCACAGTTGGCAAATAACCTTTGTTGTGAGTCATAGTTAGCTTATTTTCAGCTATGCGAGATTAAATAAGCAAATCATTGACCTCCGTTGGCAAATCCAAGGATAGCTACAGTTGCACAAGGTCACTGGGACGAGTCTTGTGTGTTTGGTGTGTAGAGGTTTATCTTGTGAGCTCACTGAGGCACGTGTTTTCTACATGCACATCTGATGTGTATTTTGTGAGATTGGTTCAATTGAACCTTACTATTCTATTGCTACATAAATTCTTGAAGATACTCTGGTAAATGTGCTTCCTTTTTGCACACCAATTCATGTATGAAGGGCTTTATCAAATTAACTTTTTCAGTACACACTCAGGATTGATCTGATGATTTTCTCTCCCGGCTTCTTAGATAAGCTCCAAACAGGACGTGGTTTTCCTCATCACCAAATATGGCTACATCCACCTGTACGATCTGGAGACGGGCACATGCATCTACATGAACAGGATCAGCGGGGAAACCATCTTTGTAACCGCACCACATGAGGCCACCGCCGGCATCATCGGGGTCAACAGGAAGGGACAGGTACGGCCTTAGAAACACCATGGCTATGTGACGACTCTGTAAAGGATCGGGTGCATGCATAGTTAATATAACCTCACTGCTGTCGCTGGAGAATCTGTGGCAATCAGAAATTGTCTGCCCTTTGAGATGGTTCCCATTACAATTTCTTTCAAAGTAATATTAAGTTGGGAGTTTGTTGGGATGGTAGAGAGCAATTCAATTGCCCCCCCGGGGACAAATAGTTTTTTTAATTGAATTGAAATTGCTTGGTTATCTTCTAATTCAATCCAAATTTCAAACAACCCCATTCTTTCACAAAATGTTCATCCAATCAAGCATCGACACGTCCTTCTAGAAAGACATTACGGTGATCGCAACGACGAAAACACTGTCTAGTCCAGGCTCATCAGGCATGCTGCGCCCTCTCCATAGTCCAGTGTAGTGTTTCACGCCGAGAGGAGACTGTGAAGGGGTCTGGTGGCTATCATTGTGATGTTGCACCGACACGGAGGAAACTGGACCCAGCCAGCTGATGAATAATGTTCCATCCACGCCACGCTCCACATGAATAATTAAGTGAAGAGACGAAAGTCGATATAGCGGAGTGGCCTGGGTGTCTGTGATGGGACAATCGGCCCTGTGTGTGTGTGTGTGTGTGTGTGTGTGTGTGTGTGTGTGTGTGTGTGTGTGTGTGTGTGTGTGTGTGTGTGTGTGTGTGTGTGTGTGTGTGTGTGTGTGTGTGTGTGTGTGTGTGTGTGTGTGTGTGCGCAGCGCAAAAAACAACTAAAATGTGCATGCCAACGTAGACAGAGGCAGTGATCTTCTTCACAATGGTCGGTCTCCTCGGTTGCTTTTCATTGTCCCTTCTGCCTCTGGTTTAGTGAAATGTATAGACGTGTTGATTGTCGTTCCTGTTTTTACAACACCAAATGTTGCAGTTGCTATTGTGTGTCCCTCGCCTTCTGGAAGAGACTCCCTGAAGCAGCAATAGGATCTGCCTACAGGAAGATTGCACTCAGTTTGACTGAGGAGTGATTGGTCTCAGCGGTGAATGGCGTCTGCTGAAGACCCAGCCTAGTTAGACCCTGTAGGTTGCTTTGGGTTTCTCATTATGAGCTGGAGCACCTCCAGGTGGGTGTGTGTTTCTGTGGGTGTACTGTACGGCCGGTTCTGGTGATGGTGACACTCTAGTTCCAGGGATGATGAGCATTGCAGAGCAGCTCCATCACAACAGAATTACACCACATCTGAAGGAGTCCCATGGCTGTAGAGGAAACGCTCCAGCAGCTTTCTAGCAGCATGTGATATTTAATTTGTAGACGATTGCTGGTGTCCTTAATTTCCCTCCTTACCACCCGCCCAGCCCTACCTGTTAACAGCAGTCTTGTTGACATAGTGTGTGTGTGTGTGTGTGTGTGTGTGTGTGTGTTTGTTTGCCGTTTCTGGGCCAGTGCACCACTTGATACTGCAGCTCGTCTGTCATCGGGGTCTCCATATCCTCTCCTCGGGAGAGCAGCAGGCCTAACCGCCTGGCTTTTTGCACCATGCCGATGTCATTAAATGTCATTGGTTGGGCAATAATTGTCAGCTGTGACTATTTTCTAGGACTATATGGATGGTTAACTTGGCTTCCCCCCAAAATGTTTCTTCTGCCCTCTGACTCTCAGCCCTTATTTTCCAAATGTCCTTAAAGAAAGTGCCTCGCCCCAACCCTAGGTCTACCCCGCACAATGCCCTCATTCCCTCTCCTCTCCCCCCTTACCCTGCATCTCCGTTGCCCTCTCTCAGTACAATGGGGAGTTGACCTTGCTTTAGTGGCGGGAAGAATGACGTGAACTCACCCGTATTTAACCATCCAGGACCACTGACCCGCTTCTCTTGTTCGAAGCGCTGAGCTCCACCCGCTCAGTCTCCCCCACCACCCCCCCCATCTCAGCATCTCATTGGACTTGTTCTCCCCAACCCCCCCACCCTCGTCCCATCGGGCTTCACAACACTGAAGCAATAGACCGACTGAATAGAAGCATCTCGACAGGCCTGGAACTAGATTCCATTGGTACGCCTGTGGTGTTAACCACAGGTATAAGAATAGTTGAGGTGTTTGTTGACATCGTCTATGTCGAGATGTGAATCGACCATGATTTTCTTTCATCTCTCAGCCTCCATCTTTGCTCAGTGTGTGGCCATGCGCAGTGGTGTATTAATACAGAATCTAGACTTTTGGATTTCTTCATTTGAGGGCACTATTGGAGAAGACTCCCTAGCCAGGGCTGTTCATATGTTCTTAATTGTGCCAGACAAAACGAAGATTCAGCTTTGGGAGCTGCAAAACACTTGTTTTGAATATAATGGAGGTCAATGGAAAACGTGCATACACCGATTTATGCTGATAAATTTCAATTGACCTAGGGTTTTGGCAAACCGTTCAAATCTTTTAAGCTTATTTCGATTTCAATTAAATTCATTGTTTATTCAGGAAAAATTGTCTGAGCACATGGCTCTTTTACAGCAATGCACTAATAAGAGGACAGAAATACAGGGTGTAGAAAAAGCATCAGTAATTACATCAAATAAAATCAAAATAAAAGCACTATGCTACATCCATCTCATTTAGTAAACTCTTAAATTCATTTTCTAACACAAAAACTTTTAACTTTTAGCATTCCATCTATAGGGGGCAAAAAAGCTAAAAGACAATTTTCCAAAATCAGTTCTAATGTTCAGTTCTAGTTCTAATCTCTGTGACAGGATACTGTGACAGGCAGACTTGCATTTCAACAGGGAGGTAAGGTAAAAAGGAAGCTTCCCAAGTAGGGCTTTGTAAATAAAAAGAAGGCTTTCCTCTCCTGAAGCCAGTGAAGCTTGGTAGGTGTCTTGGGAATATTAATGCATTGCATTATTGTCACAGATGTTGTCTTGCTTCCTCTGATTGGCCGCTCATCCTGCTGAGATTAAAGGGGGTTGATTGTGAGGGCTGACAGGAACAACAGATTGAGACGTTTCATATATCTGTATGAGGAGGGGGGAAAACTGTGTGTGTGTGTGTGTGTGTGTGAACGCACACATAGATTAGATACGTCATGGAACCATTTTCCTTTATGTGGTTGTAACTTGATCTCACCATCAGACCTCTTACAACCACTTCACAGAGGGACACCAGCAGAGCAGCACACCCCCCACACAGTATTGATCAATATTGGATGAAAGGAAAGCTGCTTGTAGTTTCTGTCAGGCTTGGGATGTCTCTATTGAAACTAACCGTATGCTCCTTTAGCTTGTTCTGTTGAACATTGTCTTGACACTTCCACGTGTACATTTTACAATAAACTCTTTCCCAGGTATGCCCTATTAGCCTCTGTCAGGCATTAATTGAACAATTTATGCATTCAATTAATTAATTTATACATCTTTTCAAGGCCCCACCCCAAGTCCTTTACAGCACGGGTGTGGGGCAATATGTCCTATTCCACACATTAAAGTGTGTGTGTGTGTGTGTGTGTGTGTGTGTGTGTGTGTGTGTGTGTGTGTGTGTGTGTGTGTGTGTGTGTGTGTGTGTGTGTGTGTGTGTGTGTTACCCAGGTGCTGTCGGTGTGCGTGGAGGAGGAGAACATCATCCCCTACATCACCAACGTGCTGCAGAACCCTGACCTGGCACTGCGCATCGCCGTGCGCAACAACCTGGCCGGCGCAGAGGAGCTCTTTGCACGCAAGTTCAACAACCTGTTCGCCGCCGGGAACTACTCGGAGGCTGCCAAGGTGGCGGCCAACGCACCCAAGGTAACCACCGACCACCAGTACTACCAGAACCAGCGAGGAGTCTGGTCTCCTGGTTGCTCAGCCTTCCAGCTCCATAGGAGAATGAGAAGGGCAGTGTTTGACTGCTGTGGGATGAACAGGAGCGGATCCTGTGTATTTTTAAGTTGTGAAGGGGTAACGGTCTTTGTATTCTAAAGGATGTGATCTGTGAATTTTGCACACCCCGAATTCAGTCTATACTAGACTAGCTGTGTCATCCTTTGTTTGGCAGTGTTTTACATTTCATCATCTCTTCTTTAATCTTAGACACGTTCGCCACTTCCTCAATGCATTCAAATGTCTGATAACAGGGAGACACGCCCTTCTTCCTTTGGTTGACTCCTCCTTCCCGCCTCTCTCCTCTGCTGCTCTCCCTCCCCCTGCAGGGCATCCTGCGTACCCCCGACACCATCCGGCGCTTCCAGAGCGTCCCGGCCCAGCAGGGCCAGACCTCGCCCCTGCTCCAGTACTTTGGCATCCTGCTGGATCAGGGCCAGCTCAACAAGTTTGAGTCCCTGGAGCTGTGCAGACCGGTGCTGCAGCAGGGCCGCAAACAGCTGCTCGAAAAGTGGCTCAAGGAAGACAAGGTATTGCACAGCTGGCCCCACCCCTCTCACAGGAATAGGTCTGGTTCTTTCCCAGCCACTAGTGTGTTTACACAACTCTACCGTTATCTTCGATGATGTCAGACTGTTATGCAAGGCTTTTAGAGGTTTGTGTGTGTGTGTGTGTGTGTGTGTGTGTGTGTGTGTGTGTGTGTGTGTGTGTGTGTGTGTGTGTGTGTGTGTGTGTGTGTGTGTGTGTGTGTGTGTGTGTGTGTGTGTGTGTGTGTGTGTGTGAGAGACACATCCATTCCTAAGACGCCAGTAATTGACAGTGTTGTGCTTCCTGTGTCGTGCAGCTGGAGTGCTCGGAGGAGTTGGGGGACCTGGTGAAGGCGGTGGACCCCACCCTGGCTCTCAGCGTGTACCTGAGAGCCAACGTGCCCAACAAGGTCATTCAGTGCTTTGCTGAGACCGGGCAGTTCCCCAAGATCGTCCTGTATGCTAAGAAGGTACTTGTGCTGCACCCGCTACTGCATGTTTACTTTAAGTAGTTCCCGTTTGCTCTGAGGATTTCCTGTGCAACATAGCAGTTGACCGGACTGGAAGTTCAGTGCTTAAGCCTCCGGTCCTTGTAGAACTTGTGTATTATGGAAATGGGATCATTCTACTGTAGCCTTAAATCCTATGTTTTGATTTATCATGGGAATGTCAAGTTGCAAGCTTTAATACTGTTCTTAGTTATTATGTATGCTATTATTACCCTCATGGACCTAAACCTCATAAACATAAACAGAAGTGTTGGTATACAAACAAGGTTTCTGGTTGCAACAGTGTGTGAAGAGGTCGGTATAATGGTGTCCTGTGGTTCCAGGTTGGCTACACCCCAGACTGGATCTTCCTCCTGAGGAACGTGATGAGGATCAACCCGGAGCAGGGCCTGCAGTTTGCCCAGATGCTGGTGCAGGATGAGGAGCCACTGGCAGACATCACCCAGGTAGCGACCGGTTCCCTCTGGTTGTAGTTGAAGGTAGCACAGACCAGCAGACTTGTACAGACAGTACTCTACCTACCCAACTGGTCTTGGAATATAGTCAGTGTTGCAAAATCTTAAAAAAATGTTTCCCACTGTTCTAGTGCTGAATCGTGCAAAACCTTATGTTCACTAGAGTAGGGATGTCACGATACCAGAAATTTAGTAGTTGATACCAATACCAGTGAAATTCCACGATTCTCGATACCCAATTCTATACCACGGTCAAAAACAAAACAATAAATCCCATGTACTTTATTTATTAAAAACATTTAAACATTCCAAAAAACAGTGGCACTGGCATGTAGCCTTCAAGTAATGAATAAAAATAAACCACTATTAACAATACAAAAAAAGAACAGTGGCATGTAGCGTAATAATAATTAAAAAGGAATTATACGCGCTGAAAGCAGGCAGTCATGCAGCTATGCGGCTGGTGTTTACACTTGCGTGCATGGCGGGGTTTAAAACATAACTTCCAACCTAATATTAAGTAATATAACGCAGGTGCGCAAGGCAGCCACAGGAGACGGCAACATTGTTTTCAACTGCTCGGTACTGCGCCGTATTAATTACCAAGTTTTGAAAAGAAAAAGTATTTGAAGCGAATAAGCAATGCTGTTTTTGATTTGTTTATTTGGTTTTGAACGAATAATTTTGGATGCATGCATCGGCTTTGAGTTGGTTTGTTTACTTTGAAATTGCATACGCTCGCAACACACACGCACACGCGCACACGCACGCACACATTCACCGCCGCACCCACTACAACCTGCCGATCTTCAATCAAAACAACATCAAGTAAGTGATGCCGCAACATTGAAACGGGTCCCGTCTGAAACAGTCGCGCGGCGCAGCCTTCCAAACGCAAAGTACTTCCAGACGCGACTCTTGTTATTCTTTTTATCGACGAGTCGAGGCGGAGCCGTCGCACTCGCTGCAGCTGCTGTCTTCCATGTTCCCGTGTAGGTGTATATGCTGCCCACGTGACGTCCAGAGGAATTGCATCCTCGGTACCTACGGTACTAAGAAAAACGAGTACAGTCACGTTTTTTGAATTTTGGTATCGACTTGGTACCGAAGTATCGGTTCTCGTGACATCCCTACACTAGAGTGAAATTAGCTTGATCAAAAGTTAAAGGAGGACGGTTGAGAGTTACAGATCTGTTCCTGGTAAATAACTTTGCTTGGTCTGACATTCATCTCGCTGTGCTCATCTGTCCCTGCCAGATCGTGGACGTGTTCATGGAGTACAACCTGATCCAGCAGTGCACGTCCTTCCTCCTTGATGCCCTGAAGAACAACAGACCCTCTGAGGGACCCCTGCAGACTCGCCTGCTGGAGATGAACCTCATGCACGCACCACAGGTAAGCAACTGTGCCAACTCCCGTGTCTTAATGCAATTCACAAAGTGCTCTCCAGTGCGTTAAAACAAGACAAACGGATAGAACAAAAAGATAACATTTCCAAAAAAAAGTATAAGTTAAAATGGGGTCACCCACTGTGCACACACCCACTGTGCACACATACTCTCCACAAGTCTAAACCTTGTATGATGACAACTTACTCTAATGCGCCACCTTACGGCCCTCACCCCTGGTTAATTTTTGTTCCCCTGTTCCTTCGCCAACGTCTTCCAGGTCGCTGACGCCATCCTCGGCAACCAGATGTTCACCAACTACGACCGCGCCCACATCGCCCAGCTGTGCGAGAAGGCGGGCCTCCTGCAGAGGGCGCTGGAGCACTACACGGACCTGTACGACATCAAGCGGGCCGTGGTGCACACGCACCTCCTCAACCCCGAGGTAAGCCTCCACCGCAGGGAATCTGCTCGGGCTCTCCTCTGTAATTAAGACTTTTCCCATCCCTGCTCCCGCTGCCCACGGCGCTCTCCGGGCGGAAAGATGTGGACGGAACGGATGGGTGTTCACTGTAGTCCCTGCTGTCCGAGGCAGGCTTTGCTTGCGTCGCCTGGTGGATCTCCACAGCGGGAGAAGGCTCACTGCTTCTCTGTGGGGTGTCGTTGTCATAGTAACCTAGATTCCAAGCTCAAACAGGAAGTAGACGTTGAGGGATTGAAGATGGGGGGGACTGTAATTGGTCTGTTTAAATTCATCCTGACGCTAGCCAGTGTCTTTTACTCAACACGATTGTATAGTACAAAGTTAAAGATGGAGGTCTCTCAATCTCCCCCACTCTGACCTGCAGCGTTGGTCTTTATGTGACTAACCCATCCTCTTCCCCCCCCCCCCCCCCCCCCCCCCCACCAGTGGCTGGTGAACTTCTTCGGCTCCCTGTCGGTGGAGGACTCCCTGGAGTGCCTGAGGGCCATGCTGTCGGCCAACATCCGGCAGAACCTGCAGATCTGCGTCCAGGTGGCCTCCAAGTACCACGAGCAGCTCTCCACGCAGTCCCTCACCGAGCTCTTTGAGTCCTTCAAGAGCTTCGAAGGTGTGGCCCAGAACCCACTGCTGCCTCAACGTTTTGTCTTCTTGCTTTCAAGCAGTGTCTTTTAACCTACTCGTCGACCCGGTTTACTGCTTGCGATAAGATATAATGAGGTCATCTTTGTGAACGGGTTCATGCAGGAGGAAGCGCTGTATATGAAGGGACGTTGTGGCCATCGGCAATATGATTATTCTTATGAACAGTGTCCTTACCTTGTCCGTACCTTGATGGGCACTTTAAATTCTCTTATTATTATTATTATTATTATGGTTGACCCATTCATAGTCTATTAATTAATCGTGGGGCTTTTGGACAACTAAGGATTGTGTCATTGGAGTAGAAGCATTTTTTGTTTTGATAAGCACGTGCTTTCATTGTTATTATAGTCTCCTAAGGTTTCATTGTTTTACAACAATGAACGCCTGCCAGGAATTCCCAGACATCAAAACTGAAAGAGGAATTTAAGGCTGCTGTGTGGTCGTGTATTTAACGAATTACAGATCCCAATTGCAGCTTCAGTATTTCGTACTGTCTTCTTCAAACGTGCTTTACTAGCCTTGGAGGAAGTGAAAGTATCTGTAACGGTCAAAGGGATTTCACCCTATTGACTCATGCAATGGGTGTGTTTATGTAAACCCATCTAGCGGTCAGTTGGAGAACGCCATCTAAAGGTCCTGTGTTGCACCACACATCATCCGCTTTTATGGCTGAATAAAGGCTACTTCAGTCAGACAGAAGAGGGCATGATGACTGACACGATGATTTCTTTGGCTCAAAGTGAATACAAGTAAAGCCCAATTACTATTAGAAGGGCAGTGAGCCACTGTACATATCAAGCCAACCGCCTTGGAGCCTTAATGCCATAGGTTGAACAGGTCCTCAGCTGGTTCTACCTCGTATGGTAACCATCCCTCTCCTGCTGCCTGTCTGCACAACCCAGGTCTCTTCTACTTCCTGGGCTCCATTGTCAACTTCAGTCAGGACCCAGAGGTGCACTTCAAGTACATCCAGGCGGCCTGCAAGACGGGCCAGATCAAAGAGGTGGAGAGGATCTGTCGGGAGAGCAATTGCTATGACCCAGAGCGTGTCAAGAACTTCCTCAAGGTAAGATCCGCAGGAGGGAGATCTGTGGATGCCCCGATCACAACACTGCAATAACAGTATCCTGCCATTAGGCTGCATGACATTGTTTACCAAAACATTATTTTCTCTCAATTCCTTTCTTGCCGTGTTTTTTTGACTACCTGGTAGGCAAATAAACGTAACCCTGCAATGTCAAACCTCTTGTGTGGACCTGTTACTAGTGTATCCCATTTGCCTATGGTCACTTTGAATAACAAACTCAAATTCAAACAAAGGGAGTTTCAAATGACCCTTTCACAAATCTCCCTGATTCCATCATCACTTCCGCTTTTCCAACTTGTTAAGTTGAATTTGGTTTAAGTCGCCCATCCTGACCACACATATTATCTTTTATGCTTTTCCTGTTGGTCTTTGGCAATGGCAGGACATGTACAAGGTAAATGGATCCACCACCTCCTCTCCCTGCACACAGTCAGCAGCCCCCATCTCCCTCCCTGTGTTCCTTTATTTTCATCCCTACACTGTTCTCTAGCCTTAGGATTTGCACTAAGCCATGTATGGCGGTGTATGGTCACATACACCATAAGCCATACACCCACCAGGGGGTGTGAGTGTGGTTGTGTGTGTTTGTGTTTGTATAGTCCCTGCTAGTAATACACTCGTAATTGTTGATTACAACTCCCCCTTCCTCCCACCTGTAGCAGAGTCCCCTGTTGAAATGAAAAAGTCCTCAGAAGGAACATGCCAGTGCTTTAGCTACAGGCACTTTGTGAGATCTAGTGCATCATCCTAGGTGTGCAATCGGTTACTTGAGCTCTTGCCGTGGTCTAGTTAGTAGTCTTCCGTTGGTGTGTGTAACGCGAGTCCATTTCCAGTCATTGAAGCCTATGGGTCTCAGCGTGACACTTGTTGGCGCTGCTGGTGGAACAGTGTAGTCTGGTGCCGGGTACCGCTGGGGTGGAGAGTCTGCTTTACATCTGTGAGCAGGATTAGGCTCACTTCGTTATGTGGGTGCCTTAAATGTCTGCATTTTAAATGTCTCTTTAATAATTTGTCGCTCATTCGTTTTAATTGTAACTTGATGTTATGTTTCGGATTCACTCCAGCACCAATTTATGTGGGAAAAAAAGATGGTATCTCGATTGCATTTTCATGATTTAGCTGCAGCGATTCAGACCCGTTTTTCCTCCCGAGTGGAATGCCAATTTGGTTAACCGACTGAATATACCAACTGCTACAGTCATTGAAGGAGTAGGCATAATTACATTTTTTCTAATCTTGAAAGAAACTGCGACTGTCTTTTCCAGTCAGTCTAGAATACCTCTGTCTAGAAAACGACAGATACACTTTTTGTGCTGTAGGCTTCCAATGCTGCCAAACCTTTTTTTGCATTGGTCAGCGGAATCAGCGATACATTTTAACCTCTTTTATTATTGTCTTGCATGCAAAAAAAGATTTGTTTGCTTCAGGCCATTTTATCGAGCCTTTTGGGAATAAGAAAACCCATTACTCTGTTGGAATAATATGTCAAATGATTGAATCGTAGTGGGATTATTTTGGTGTGTGTACCGGCTTATGATGATGCTGAGCTGACATTGTCTTTGTTGTTGGTTTTCTGACAGGAGGCCAAGCTCACAGACCAGCTGCCACTCATCATTGTGTGCGACCGCTTCGACTTCGTCCATGACCTGGTTCTCTACCTGTACCGGAACAACCTGCAGAAGTACATTGAGATCTATGTGCAGAAAGTAAGTCCCAAACCGCCGGCGACCAGTATAGAGCTTAGTATAAACGGTACGTGCGACATGTTGGTCTAAGTCCAGGTAGAGTTTCTATACAAGATGAACGATGCGTTGGTTTCACTGATCCTGACCACTGACTCCCACTCCCTGTCTTTGTTCTAGGTGAACCCCAGCCGCCTTCCCGTGGTGATCGGTGGTCTCCTGGACGTGGACTGCTCAGAGGACGTGATCAAGAGCCTGATCCTGGTGGTCCGCGGACAGTTCTCCACCGACGAGCTGGTGGCCGAGGTGGAGAAGAGGAACAGGTAACCGGCGTCCCTGCGCTTAGGGGAAACTGGACTGGCTTTTTTTTTTTTCTGTTCTGCATTTAAAGTGTCTTTCTTGCTCCGGCTGAGTTTCATAATCGTTTGACTTTTCAGAACAATTTTCTGTTTAAGGAAATGATCTTTGCGTTTTAGTTTATTTGGAGTCGTTTGGCTTGAATTTTCCACATTGGACGCCACTGTAATTTTCCCAGGATTTTGACCTTCCGCTAAAATGAGACCCATTATAGTTTACTAGACCACATAAAGCGTTCCTATCTGTCCTGGATCTCCCACTCGCTGAACCTCTTTGGACCATGTCTGAGGTGTTTGATCGATACAATCAACCCTCTGTCTTAATCCACCCCCGTCTCGCCTCTCCCGCCCTCTGCAGACTGAAGCTGCTTCTGCCCTGGCTGGAGGCCCGCATCCACGAGGGCTGCGAGGAGCCGGCCACCCACAACGCCCTGGCCAAGATCTACATCGATAGCAACAACAACCCCGAGCGCTTCCTGCGGGAGAACCCCTACTATGACAGCCGGGTGGTGGGCAAGTACTGTGAGAAGAGGGACCCCCACCTAGCCTGCGTGGCCTACGAGCGCGGCCAGTGTGACCAGGAGCTCATCAATGTGAGTCTGGCACACGATTCCTCCCATACATCCTCTTGTCATTCCTATTGACACTGTACTGGCTTTCCATTGTATCTGGGGGTGGTCATTCGTTACGCACATGGTTCTCTGTGATGCAGCAAAACAAGTGATGTCTAAGATCGGTTTTGTTTGTGCTTTCCAGGTCTGCAATGAAAACTCGCTGTTCAAAAGCCTGTCCCGCTACCTGGTGCGCCGCAAGGACCCAGAGCTGTGGGCCAGCGTGCTGCTGGAGACCAACCCTTTCAGGAGGCCTCTCATCGACCAGGTGAGAGGGCTAGGGGGAACAGTTACACCCTGTGTGTGTGTGTGTGTGTGTGATGCGTTTGACCATGTGTTATTGACCGTGCGTTGTCTCTCCCACTAGGTGGTGCAGACGGCTCTCTCCGAGACCCAGGACCCGGAGGAGGTGTCGGTGACAGTCAAGGCCTTCATGACGGCCGACCTGCCCAACGAGCTGATCGAGCTGCTGGAGAAGATCGTGCTGGACAACTCCGTCTTCAGCGAGCACAGGTACATCCAGGGCATTCAGCAGACACGTTTACCCAAAGCGACTTGCAATGAGTACATTTGTCAGAAGAAAGAAAAACAATATATCACTGTTGGTACAGTAAAGATGTTCATATAACAATTGCTAGGTTAACACATTCCCCATATACAACAAAGTGAGCTAGGATACAACGCTTCACAATGTCAGGTGTTATTTAAAGGGGACATATTGTACCACCAGGTTTGAGTGTGATTAGCCGTTTCAAGCAGTTTTGAAAATCTGCCTCTTCTGACATCACAAGTGGGCGTGTCCACCTAGATGTGTGCTGGATGGATCAGTCTACCAGCCTACCCAGTGGACTGTAGCAAACGTTGCTCATCTATCCGTCACACATCTAGGTGGACACGCCCACTTCTGATGTCAGAAGAGGCAGATTTTCAAAACGGCTTGTAACGGCTAATCACACTCACACCTGGTGGTATAATATGCCCCCTTTAAGGTACAACTATGCCGCCAACTCAGCGGGTGACTGAAGAGGTGTGAATGAGTTGTCGCGCGTCGTTTGAGAAATGTACTGAAAGCCTGTCTGTGTTCCTTCCTGCTCGTACCAGAAACCTCCAGAACCTCCTGATCCTGACGGCCATCAAGGCGGACCGCACCCGCGTGATGGAGTACATCAACCGGCTGGACAACTACGACGCCCCCGACATCGCCAACATCGCCATCAGCAACGAGCTCTTCGAGGAGGCCTTCGCCATCTTCAAGAAGTTTGACGTCAACACCTCCGCTGTGCAGGTCAGCCGATCGCTGCTTCCCCTTGTCCAGTGTCTTTTTACATTTTGGTCTTCTTTTTTAACTACTAAGTATCAATGTATGCAATTTAGTTCGGTTTTTGGAATTATCTGATGCTTATTTCATTATATTCTAGAAGTCACTATAAAATACAAGCCGAAGGGATTGTACTTGTATAATGGTTTTTGGAATCATCTTAATTTATTTTATTCATGATTATTGCATTCGATTCTGGAAGACTTTTAGAAATAAAATTGGTTGTACTTATTATTATAACCCGGGTTTTCTGCAGGTGCTCATCGAGCATATCGGGAACCTGGACCGGGCCTATGAGTTTGCGGAGCGCTGCAATGAACCGGCAGTGTGGAGCCAGCTGGCCAAGGCCCAGCTGCAGAAGGAGCTGGTCAAAGAGGCCATTGACTCCTACATCAAGGCTGACGACCCCTCCGCCTACATGGAGGTGGTCCAGGCCGCAGATCAGAGCGGTGGGGACCCCCGTTGACACGTGAACATATAACGTTAGAGATGATTGACAGGTAGTCAATATTCCATACAGCGTCCCCTAATACTGTGGCCCTGGGTGCCGGTTTCTAGGCAACTGGGAGGACCTGGTGAAGTTCCTCCAGATGGCGCGCAAGAAGGCCCGCGAGTCGTACGTCGAGACAGAGCTTATCTTCGCCCTGGCCAAGACCAACCGCCTGGCAGAGCTGGAGGAGTTCATCAACGGACCCAACAACGCCCACATCCAGCAGGTCTCCAGAACGCACCTCCGCATCACACTTGATTTCTCTCCAGTTGTCTTACCTTGGCAGCCTGCTCACCAAACCCATGGGACAGGATAGTGTGAAGGATTGACTCCCAGCCGAAAGGTCCTGGGATCTATTTCCACAATGACCACGGCCTAAACGTGGGCATCAGATGCCCAAACCCTTCCCAACAACGACATCTGAATTCTGTCCCTCTCTCTGGTCAAAAGTAGACTATAATCCCTCTTCTCTTCAGGTGGGCGACCGCTGCTACGACGAGAAGATGTACGACGCGGCCAAGCTGCTCTACAACAACGTGTCCAACTTCGGCCGGCTGGCCTCCACGCTGGTGCACCTGGGCGAGTACCAGGCCGCCGTGGACGGGGCCCGCAAGGCCAACAGCACCCGCACCTGGAAGGAGGTGTGCTTCGCCTGCGTGGACGGGGAGGAGTTCCGGCTGGCCCAGATGTGCGGCCTCCACATCGTGGTGCACGCCGACGAGCTGGAGGAGCTCATCAACTACTACCAGGTAAGAGGGCGTGCATACGATGGATGCAGTGATGAATGGGGTTAGGGTTTATTTGTCTGTTTATTTAATCTGTGTCGCAGAGCAACACAAACATTTCCCTGCACAGCCTGCTACTTACTCTACTCGCTTACCGAAGGCCATTTACTTTGCATCATGTGCATGTACCTGCACGGTTCCATTTATTGGTTAACCAGTGTAATAAGGGTCTGTTGATTATTGATTGTTGATCATTTCAGGGGCATGTGTGATTCTGATGAGTTAAGCGCTCGTCAATGTAATGTAATCTTTTTAGAAAGACCTGTACATCGGAGTAATGCATGCATAGTTAAAGTCCAAGTGCTCTTGTACGGAACATACTGTCGGAACCTACTGCTGTGCAACGGAAAAGTAATTAACAATCGACCATTCCCGCCTCCGCCCCCCACCCTCCCCTCCCCCTCCGCCTCCCACCCTCCCCTCCCCTCCACCTCCGACTCCCCCGCCCCCAGGACCGCGGCTACTTCGAGGAGCTGATCACCATGCTGGAGGCGGCGCTGGGCCTGGAGCGCGCCCACATGGGCATGTTCACGGAGCTGGCCATCCTCTACTCCAAGTTCAAGCCCCAGAAGATGCGGGAGCACCTGGAGCTCTTCTGGTCCCGCGTCAACATCCCCAAGGTGCTGCGGGCGGCCGAGCAGGCGCACCTGTGGGCCGAGCTGGTCTTCCTGTACGACAAGTACGAGGAGTTTGACAACGCCATCATCACCATGATGAGCCACCCCACGGACGCCTGGAAGGAGGGCCAGTTCAAAGACATCATCACCAAGGTACGGCCTCGCGTAGCACCCTGGAGATGGATGCTTTATCCTTCTGTACAACGTGACAGCCTGACTCTATAGTTAAAACTCGACAGATATTAAAACCACGGAAGTGGCTGCGACATGTATATAGACTGTTGTGTTTTGAATTTCATTCAACTATATTGCATTGGCTATCTCTGCACATAGGATCAGTCCGTGAGGCTAGTTAATTGGCAGAGAGCACCAGTGTTGACCAGAAGCGTCTTGTCTTCCCTCTTGTGTCCAGGTGGCTAACGTGGAGCTGTACTACAAAGCCACCCAGTTCTACCTGGAGTTCAAGCCCTTGTTACTGAACGACCTGCTCATCGTGCTCTCACCCAGACTGGACCACTCTCGCGCTGTCAACTACTTCTCCAAGGTACACAAACATAACGTTGTTTTTATTTCTATTTTTGAGTCAACCCACCTGTTGCCAATGAATCAAGATGAACGAATGTTGAATGTGTTTATTCTCCCAGGTGAAGCAGCTGCCCCTGGTCAAGGCCTACCTGCGTTCCGTACAGAACCACAACAACAAGTCGGTCAACGAAGCACTTAACAACCTCTTCATCACAGAGGAGGACTATCAGGTGAGCCCCTCGATCATTTCCCATCCGTCCCTTCTTCCATTCAAACGGTCACGTTCCATCGATGTTCCACCTCCTGTCCATGTCAACATCCCCGTCCTCCTCTCCGCTCCCAGGCCGTGAGGACATCGATAGACGCCTACGACAACTTTGACAACATCTCGCTGGCCCAGCGGCTGGAGAAGCACGAGCTGATCGAGTTCAGGAGAATCGCCGCCTACCTCTTCAAAGGCAACAACCGCTGGAAGCAGAGTGTGGAGCTCTGCAAGAAGGACAAGCTCTATAAGGTGCCCCGCCCGTCCCGCTGCACTGGGGCTCTGTGAGGGATGTGTATGAGGACCTGGGTGCTGTCTGTGTTTTGATACGGACGTCATTGCAATACTAGAGCGATTATAGGAAGTTTATAGTTGTAGATGTCTACCGTCGTCCACATTTTTGGAATACTATACTACAGTTTTTATGTGCTAGTGTTGCATCCGTATTCTGTGTGTGTATATATACATTACATTACACATTACACTTATAAATAGTGTTGTTTTATCTAGTATTCTGTATTGTATGCAGATGTTGAACAATAGTAAATGGTGAATAGTCGATTCAACCTCAGACAAACCTAAACTTCCTAAACCTAAACTACTCGAACACTAATTAACATGGACATAAAGGACGCAGGCATTCCTGTAGACGCTGTTATTTTCATACTCTACTACAATACAACCCCGTGAAGCACGGAGCACCGTGATCCTCCGCTGTGCACAAGCGACCGCGAGCCCTCATCCCCGTTGTCCCCACGGCCCCCAGGACGCCATGCTGTACGCGTCCGAGTCCAAGGATACGGAGCTGGCGGAGGAGCTGCTGGCCTGGTTCCTGCAGGAGGACAAGAAGGAGTGCTTCGCCGCCTGCCTCTTCACCTGCTACGACCTGCTGCGGCCCGACGTGGTGCTGGAGACGGCCTGGCGCCACAACATCATGGACTTCTCCATGCCCTACTTCATCCAGGTCATGAGGGAGTACCTCAGCAAGGTGGGTCCACCGCTGCCCCCGCACCACCACACCGCCCAACCACCGTCCTGAAACCACGGCCGAGTTGCATAGACCTGAGCGTCTTCGTCGAGTTACAGCCTGTGTAAAGGGCTTCACGCCCACAGCGGTTTTTTTTTTATACCATCCCTGTAATCCGATTGCCTAACACTCAAAGTATTTCCTTGTTCTATTGTGTGCAAGGAAACTCTCTGAAGCCCCAGTGGCAAAGGGGAAAATCCCGTAGAGGAAATGGGGGCGTTCTCCTATTTAGAATGGCCAGGAGAGCAGATGTGTGATAAACGGCCAACATAATTAAGAAAAGTGAACCTATTAAGTTTTTTTTTTAAATTAAAGTGCCATGCTGTGAGGGGAACAACCTGAAATCTAAAGCTGGGGTGCCTTTTAATAAATTGTCAGAGCAAGACCGTCTCTTGGCAGCCCTTCCTGACAAGAGCACTATCTGTCTGCGGCGTAGTAGTAGTAGTAGTATTCAAAATGCAAGACTGCTCAAAAGGCCAGTACAGCTGCAGAGTCACCAGAGGAAGT
Organism: Micromesistius poutassou; assembly: GCF_964030765.1. Lineage (NCBI taxonomy): Eukaryota > Metazoa > Chordata > Actinopteri > Gadiformes > Gadidae > Micromesistius > Micromesistius poutassou. The sequence continues at coordinate 13,506,110 of NC_140280.1, forward strand.
TGCCCGTGCAGCACAACGTGTGGTGCCAGGTTCCTCAAATCGCGTCTCGTGTCTGGCTGTCGATAGTTGACGACATGTTATTTTCTAAGCTGCCGCCTCTTCTCTTCCAGGTTGATGCAATTGAGGAAAAGGCAAAGGTTGTGATTGGTTAATTTTATTTGTCATTTTGTGGACTTGGATTGTGGGTGTGTTTTTTTTATTTGAGCCTGGCAGACTTCAGCCTTTGAGTGTGCATGGGTTTAGCGCTGTCACGCACGGTGCACACTCACGTTTACTTTCAGAGTGGTAGTGTGGTAGAATCTGTTATACTCAATAGACCTCTGAAGAATAAGTCCCGCCTCCGCGGCTCTGGTTCCCTCGGTCAAATGTCTATGGGAAATAACGTGGGGTTTATGAATGATCGTACATAACAAACTCTGTAGGTGGCGGAGAAGTAAAAGCTGCGTCACGTTTTGAACTACACACTTTTTCATAGACATTTGACCGAGGGAACCGGAGCCTCGGAGGCGGGACTTATTCTTTAGAGGTCTACCGAATGGAATCCAGAGATTAGTAACAACCCCGTTCGACAAGAAGGTGACATACAGGGAGACTATGAAAGAGGGCATGCTCTTGTCTCCCCCTACTGCAAAACAAGCTTTCATCGATTATTTTATTTAAGTGTATCAAGAAAGGGGTTAATCCATATCATCGAGCACTCATGAAATGCTGACAATCCCTCTGACGTCTCCCCCCCTCTAGCCCAGTGTCCCGGGATCAGAAGACACTGGGAGTCTTTGATTGACAGTTGAAAGGATGCGGAGAAGCATGTGTGGTTGAATAACGGCCCCTTAGTGAGCAGCACCACCCAGTGGCACCCACACACGTTGTTTGTTGCTGCCTTGCATTTTAATGGCGGCGCTTCACTTCAAAGCAGCTGCTGCCATGACAACCTTGGGCTGCACGTGCGCACATGCACACCCACAATCGTGCACCAGCATTGTGTTGCGCACAACACAGGGAGCTGTGTCACACAACCAGCATGTACGAACAGCTTGTGAATGTTGTGAAAAGGGAATGAGTACTAGATTTATGGCAGGGTTTTGTGGTTGATGTTTCAAAATGTATTCTTGAAATCACAAGAAAAGCAGGGACATATTTCGCACATATTTTGCACATCTTGATCGTATCTTTTAAAAAATGTGTCTGCACTAAGGTTTGTTTATAGGCTCATGCTAAATCGGAAACTCATAATTTCCTTTGTTGCTGTTTTTGCTATTAATAGTTTTTCTGCATTGCCTGACCCCACTAAAAGGTACAATACAACTCCCAGTAGACTAGTCTGCATCATTGGCATTAAAATACAGACTTAACTTAACAAACAGTTAACTTGATGGTTTCAGAGTATCTAGTTAAATTTGGGCTTTGTTGAATTGTTGCTGCCTCGGTCCCCCTAAATATTATCCTAGATTTACAAATTTGAAACTTCAAATAAATCTTTTTCCTGTGTTTCTTGCAGGTGGATAAGTTGGAAACCTCAGAGTCCATGAGGAAAGAGGAGGAACAGGCAACGGAGACGCAGCCTATCGTCTATGGTAAATAAACCAGGTTTCACCTCTAGGGCTTTTTGCTATTTCAACCCAAAACCCAAAATCTAAGAATAAACATTTGGATGCATTGCATTCAGGCTAATTATATTGAGGATATGATTTTTTTTATTTTTTTTCCTTCCCCCTTAATCTTATAGTCTCAAACATATCTCTATTTTGACCTTTAGGACTGTTCGTTTTAATCTTTAGTGTATAGCATCATCACTCCACTATGGTTTAAATGTCGTGCTGTCAAATCAATGGATGTTAAGACATTGAATCAATGGATGTGTGTTAAAAGGACATTGAATCAGTGGATGTGTGTTGTGTTAAAAGGAGGTTGAATCAGTGGATGTAACTCGTGTTAAAGGAGGTTGAATCAGTGGATGTGTGTTGTGTTAAAAGGAGGTTGAATCAGTGGATGTAACTCGTGTTAAAGGAGGTTGAATCAGTGGATGTGTGTTGTGTTAAAAGGAGGTTGAATCAGTGGATGTAACTCGTGTTAAAGGAGGTTGAATCAGTGGATGTGTCTCGTGTTAAAGGACGTTGAATCAGTGGATGTGTCTCGTGTTAAAGGAGGTTGAATCAGTGGATGTGTCTCGTGTTAAAGGACGTTGAATCAGTGGATGTGTCTCGTGTTAAAGGACGTTGAATCAGTGGATGTGTCTCGTGTTAAAGGAGGTTAAATCAGTGGATGTGTCTCGTGTTAAAGGAGGTTAAATCAGTGGATGTGTCTCGTGTTAAAGGACGTTGAATCAGTGGATGTGTCTCGTGTTAAAGGAGGTTAAATCAGTGGATGTGTCTCGTGTTAAAGAAGGTTAAATCAGTGGATGTGTCTCGTGTTAAAGGAGGTTAAATCAGTGGATGTGTCTCGTGTTAAAGGACGTTGAATCAGTGGATGTGTCTCGTGTTAAAGGAGGTTAAATCAGTGGATGTGTCTCGTGTTAAAGAAGGTTAAATCAGTGGATGTGTCTCGTGTTAAAGGAGGTTGAATCAGTGGATGTGTCTCGTGTTAAAGGAGGTTGAATCAGTGGATGTGTCTCGTGTTAAAGGAGGTTGAATCAGTGGACGTGTGTTGTGTTAAAGGACGTTGAATCAGTGGATGTGTGTTGTGTTAAAGGACGTTGAATCAGTGGATGTGTGTTGTTTCTCTGTGCGCTCCAGGCACTCCCCAGTTGATGCTGACGGCAGGCCCCACCGTGCCGGTAGCGGCCCAGCCCGCCTACGGCTACGGCTACCAGGCGCCGGCAGGCTACGCACCGCCACCTGCCCAGCCCGGCTTCGGCTACGGCATGTAAAGACCCCTGTCCGGGCCGGAGACCCCGGCCCACTTGTCCCCTCAGTCCTTTTACCAGCCCAATATTGTCCGTCGGTCCTGCAACGGGACTGACGGCCACAAGCAGTTATTTTATTTTAGTTTTTTTTTTTTTTTTTTTTTTTTACTTCTTCCTCTATAACTGTCATGAAGGACTCCATTTTATTCCTGTTAAGAAAAAATGGCTCGAATCACATGGATTATTTTTTTCACATTCCGATTTAATTTTTCACATTTATGGTAACAAAACGAAAAATAAATTTGGGGTCTATTTTATTTGAATGGGAAACGGGTTTATGTACAATGGGGGGTGGGGCAAACTGTTGGAAGAGCAAGTCCTCTTCTCGGCTACATAAAAGGTCTGTTGTGAAGCATCTGATTTGCACTCTGTACCGAGAAGAAATTAATGTAGAATCTCTTCATTTTGATGTGTGTGAGAAGCTTGTTCTGTCCGTCTTTAAAAAAAAAAATGCATTTAATTATTGTATATTCAGAAGAAAGAAAAACAAAAGAAAAAAAAAATACAAATGCTACTATGTTCCTCTATATTTGAACATGAAACTGCCGCTTCCCCAGGCCACAAAACCACAAACACTACGTCATGCCAGTAACCGTTGAGGGAGAGGGCGGGTCATTTTTCAAAGAAAATACCCCTCCCACCTCCAAGAGATTATTTTAACATGCATACTTAATTTCCCCCCCCACGACGCTCTTATTGTTTAGGGCGGCATACGTCCCATCAAGGCCCTGCAGGATCTCCTGTGAGTTACTGTCGCAGTGTGTGCCGACTAATGCCCTATTCCATTGTGCTTTACATATGTGCTCTTAATGTGGGACCATTCCATTCGAGGAGGGGTTTCTGAGGATGACTTGTGTATTTGGCCTCGTCCCCACCACCTGTGTGTATTTGACTAACCCCTGTCCTCTCCTGCTTGTTATTCTTTCTGTGCTGCGGTTTGTATGCTGGATATTGTGGTGTTTTAGGTCACTGTTCCTGAGTGTACAGAAGAGAATTATGACCCCCAGTGTGGTCCCTACCAGGTTAATCTGTCCACTGTTCCCACTTAGATCTAATTAAGAAATAATATCATAAGACTGGGGTGATTTAGAGTTTCTATCAAAGGCTTACACATTCTGCAGACAACTGATCATTAACCTCCCCCTTCGACCTTATATTCTTAAATTACTTTAGATTGAAGTGTGCACTTAAAGATAGTTGATTGTGCAAAATAAAGATAATGAATGAAACGGCAGTTTTCTTATCCACTTAAAAAAATAAAAGCTTGTTTGTCAAGAAAATACTAGTCTTGTATGTTTTGTTCAACCTTTGTGTCGTGTTCATTTCTCCGCCCTTACTTTGGTGCTCCCGGTCAAATTTGACAGGCCTGGCCAAAAGAATTATTACCAAATTTTATTTAACTCCCCTTTAAGCTGTAAACAATGTCTCAGACTACTGGTTTACATGAATAACTGCAGTGAATATACAAAGAATAGACACAGAAATTGTGTGTGTGTGTGCGGTGGTGATGGTGGATTTGTGGTCGTGTACTATCTGATGGATGAACACAATCTAGGGTCACCCATTCATTTCCTATGGCGGTCATTTTTGACCGGGAACACCAGATTTTACAAAGTTGACTAAACCACTCAAAATTCAATGGAAGTAGTGATCAGCAATTGTATATGTTCAAATGCCTAGTGTGGAGGATATAAGGCTTTGAGACAAAATGTAAAACAATATTTATGATTGACGACACGAACACGACAAAGGTTAAGAAAAACGGCAGTGCATAAATGTGAGAAATGATTTTAAGGACCAAAATCACTTCGCTAACATTCAGGGCATGTTGGCCCCCTCTGTTGGAGCCAGTCCAGCAGTGCAATTTTAATGTCCTGAATAAAAGTAAACATTGGATCAACTGTAATGGTAATACCAGGCAAATCAGTTTCAAGCTGTTCTGTGCCAGATGTATTTGGTTTCATGATGGGTGACCAAATTCATACAATATGGCATCGGCTCCGGGTCTATTGGGTAGGCCTTTATTTGGTAGACAGCTTCATCCTTCAGATGCATGTCAATACATTTGCAATATAAATGTAAACAGACAACTTTTTCACTTCCGATCTTTACTGAAAAATGCATGAAATTGGTCACATTTAAGTCATAATTACATTACAGTACAGATCCGAAACCTCGATGCATCCTAGAACAGTTTCAGGTGCCCGGTGACCTTATCCACCAGGTCAGCCGGCCCCGGTCCGACCCCCAGAACGGTGCGTGACCCCGGCGCAATCTGAGTCCTTCCCGCGTCCTGGATGATGCTCACAGGCAGGCCCACCTCCTTGGCGTGCCTGAGCAGGTCCATCAGGGTGTCCTCGTCCGGGGCCTTCACCACCACCTTGGGCTGGCCACAGTACTCCCACTGTTTGAGAAGCTCCGGGTTCCTCCGGAGAGTCTGCTTGTAGGCCGACACGGCGGCGTGGGAGCACTGGGCGGCCACCTTCCCCTTTCCCATCTTCAGGTCGTTGCGCACCACCAGGATCATCTTGAACTCCCCTCCCTCGCCCATCACGCTGGCCTCGCTCGCGCCGTTCGCCACGGCCAAAGCCAGGTTCTTGGACGACTGGCCGAAGCGGGACCTGAGGTGCCAGCCGAGGCAGAGACCGCAGCCCAAGCCGGCCATGATGCCCAGAGCCAGAGGGTTGTACAACGAGTCGATCATCTTGGTGTACCTGCAGAGTGACAGGATTTAACATGGGAAGGTCAGTGATTGCTGTTGAAGGGTAAAGGGTGTTCCGAAGAATAGACACCCACCACATTAACATGTACTGTATAAGTGTTATTGCATATTGTGCAGTACCATGTGCAGGTTTTTCCAGGAACATCGGGTTGTGCATTTGACGTAGTTACGTTGGACATGTCAAGGCTGGGCGCTTTAAAACAATGGGCTAACGTAACTACTTTCAAACACCGAATGCCATGGCTGTTCCTGTGTCCAGGTCACCTGATAGTGACGTACTATGCCTGCTGTCATTGACAATTATCCTGTGAAATAAGACGTTCAGAGCGTTCAAGAAGGTTTGAAGTCTGGTATTTGTCTTTCCCTGCTTTGTCAAATTAACAGCATTCATGACTAGTCTGATAACATGGTGACGTGATTGCACAAAAGAAAATGAAAAAATTGACAGTAATCTGTCTGCCCAACTTATATTATTTATATACTAGGCCACTTTTCATAGTGTGTGCCAGTCATTTGGGAAAGCAATGAAAACATGTGAGCAAGTTGAGCCAACTTGTATATTTCAAGTCTTCACCATAAGATTATTTAAAACAGCACTTCTCAGATTATCACTTTGCCACATACTTTCCCTTTGCTACAATGCGCATTGATATTTTTTCCAGATAAATGTCTTACATCGGCGGTTTTAAATATGAATGTGTGTATGTTATATTGATATACATACCCACGAGTTAGCCCGGCGCGCGAAGAGGCAGATTCGCTTCCTCTTCTGTCGGACTTCAGTCGTGTACTGATGACGTCACAGTCACACACACAAACAGGCTCACACTCACGCACGTGTGTGACTAGTGGTATACATAACTAATGACAAACCACTGCACAAAACTTTGGTTAAGCTTGTTGTGTTCGTGGTCCAGCAGCACAGCCTACACATAAGTCACAAAAACAACAATTTTGTGCATATATGTATGGATGCATGGTACAGTCTGAAATATGAAGGACCACAACCAAATGTGCGTCTGTTTCCTTCATTGTTACTTTCCAATAGGAAGGTTATGTGAAATGTAACCGATGTATGCAATTCGTACCTTTATCTTTTCGTACATTACTAGCCGAATGCAATGTTATGACATCCATTATAAGGCATTTATTTAGTTATGCCAACGACAGGTAAGATAGATTGATGGTCTATGCTGCTGACAGTGTAATTTACATTTAGCCGCATTAAAATACAGTGCATTCCCTTTAGACATAGTCTTTGGATCGCATGAGTTAGAAAAATTTGCGAGAAAAATGCTGGATGTAAAATAACGTATTTATGTATGCAGGTTATGAGGCTTTCTACATGAACTAGCCTAAACCATCTCAACACTGTTTATTACCTTAACAAAAAGTGATGAAAAAAAGATTGTGAGAGTTTCAACACAGCTTCCAGTACATGAGTTGGGTACAGTCACAGAATATGCCACACTCAATAACTGCAGGGTCGCAAAATGACCCTATGCTCTCTGGGCCTCAGAAGGGGTGTGTGGCCTAGTAGATGTAAACATTGTGGTGGGCGTGGCCATAGGAACTTGTTTTGAGAGCCACGCAGTAAAGCCGAAGACAGAGATCTGATGATGGCTGCTCTTTCACCCAGAATGGTAATTATATATCACAGTATTCAATAACCCTTCCGATGCTTTTATCTCGACCTTGCCTGAACCTCAACGTGGAGTCGACCCCATTCTGCCTCCACACTTGTCATTGACCTGAAAAGAAAAGAGGATTTTTGGACGGACTGTACTGTTTCTGTCAATATTTGGAACAAACTTAAAGCAACTCTTCGTCTCCCGAGAGAGACAGCGTTTCCCCTTTCCGTGTGAAGCCCACCGAGTTCTGCCGAGCGTTTGAAGTATGGTCCACGAAAGTGATCCACTTATATTTATAGACCTTTAATTAGAGTGCTTCTCTGGAGGTTCGATCAGGCAAAGGATGAACTATTTCTCTCTCTCTCTCTCTCTCTCTCTCTCTCTCTCTCTCTCTCTCTCTCTCTCTCTCTCTCTCTACGTCCGTCTGTCAGGCTGACCCCCTCACTCTCCCCCCACTCCTACGCAACACCACCCTACCCCACCACCACTCCCTGCACGGGGAAAGTGGTGATGTGGTGGTGAAGGATGGCACACTTCATCTGGCCGCACTCTGCCGACTGGAAGACATTCTGATTGAAATCTCCCTGCTCGCCTACTGGACACCCGTCTAAGCGGTGAGTAGCATACAATACGATTTTTGATTTCAAATCATGTTTCTAAACAAGAAGAGGTAAACTCGCGGAGTTGCTTTACTTTACTTTATACTCCAGAGTAAGTACTAAGTAGTTAGTCAGTCTGTTATTCAACAGGTCTGACGCACGCCTGTTGTTTTGGAGGATGTGAATTGCGCAATCCACCATAGTTCCGCTCAAAGGGAGTGCGCAGTTGAAGTATTTACTAGCGCTGATTTTAGTGGACGATACTCACTGTGATTTAATAGACAGGATTGTTTTCCCAGTGGCTGTATTTCATATGGTTGCCTGTTTGGCAGACATTTTCTCAATGAATTAGGCTAAATGAGCAGTTATTCATTGACGTACTTGTGGGACTGGGAATTGTTCTAAATTAACGAGAGAGAAAGGAATCCTCTCTTCAGACCTCTGGGCTAATGTGAAATTAAGGTTTTATTTGTCCAACATAAACTTTTGCAACATAATAAATGACATTTCTCTGTGTGAATCGATGCCTCGCTGCATGAATAAACATTACTTCATAAGGTTGTTGTTACATAATTAATCTTTTTGGGAACGATTCATTTTAGAATCTTCTCGTGTGTGTGTGTGTGTGTGTGTGTGTGTGTGTGTGTGTGTGTGTGTGTGTGTGTGTCTGTGTGTGCGCGCCTGCGCCTGCGTACGTGTGCACGCGTGCGTGGCTGCGCATGTCCCCAATAACCCCGGGGGGAAAGTAATCAACATATAAAAATAATAAAAATGAAATATTTAAGTTAACTGATATTGAATTTCATTCCCTCGCATATAACCTAGCTGCCGTTTGGTAAACAAGCTAAATGACGGTACTAGTGCACTAGATGGCCATGCCCGGTCTGTGACCATGCCCGATACATTCCAGTGGAAGGCCCCGAGGAGCCATCTTGGGGCCCCCTGGTAAGTCAGAGCTGTACAATGTCAGTCAGCTGACAGCCCACACTGGCTGAATGTATTGAAACTGGAGCCAGGCAGGGGCCCTTCTCTAGGGCAGAGCTGGGCCACATGATAGAGGGATTAGAGAGAGAGAGAGGCAGAGAGAGAGGGGGAGGGAGAGGTAGGGAGGGAGAGAGAGGGAGAGAGAGAGAGAGAGTGAGAGGGAGAGAGGGGGAGAGAGAGGGAGAGGGTCGGTGGGGGGGGGGGGGGGGGGGGGGGGGCCTGACAATTTGACCAGATGGTGAGTCACATACCTTTATGTTTCAGAGACCCTCCATCTCACTTCACTCACCAGTTTCCCAAGGGACCAAAATATATACAGTATATATTTATGTAGAGCCGTGTGTATGTGTGTGTGTGTGTGTGTGTGTGTGACTCACCCCATTTCCCACTCACACACACCCGTTCCTCTACAGTATGATCATCTCACTAAAACTTTACCCCTTCCCTGAACCCTACATCCCCCCCCCCCCCTTCCCCACCCCTCATCCTATTGGCTTTCATTCACCGTCCATAGATCTACAATCTGTTCCTGATCTATTTAAGATGGGTCTAGAGCCCGTCTAAGTCCTCTTCATTATTAGATGATATTATTGGCCCGTAGAAATGCAGCATCTGGGTGCGGTGATTATTGTGTAGAAGGTTGGCTGCTGGTTGTTGGAGGGCTACGTCAGTGTGGTGGTGGGGTGGTGTCACACACAGTTCTGTGATTGAGTTACCAGTAATCTGCAGAACGTAGCACACCATCAGTCAGTCTGCAGCGCACATGAGTCCGTCAGGCGCGGTGACGAGGAATGGTTGTTGGGATGTGTGTGTGTGTGTGTGTGTGTGCGTGTGTGTGCATGTGTTTGCACAGGAACTCTAATGACCCTGGGAGTTTGTGTGTGTGTGTGTGTGTGTGTGTGTGTTTGCACAGGAACTCTAATGATCCTGGGAGTTTGTGTGTGTGTGTGTGTGTGTGTGTGTGTGTGTGTGTGTGTGTGTTAGTATGCACTCAGGTACTCTAAGGACCTGTGTGTGTGTGTGTGTGTGAGTCTGTGTATGAACTGAGTTACTCAAATGTGTGGTGTGTGTGTGTGTGTGTGTGTGTGTGTGTGTGTGTGTGTGTGTGTGAGTCCGTTTAACTGAGTGCCCTCAGTCACTGGTATGACCTGCGTGTATGTGTGTGTGTGTGTGTGTGTGTGTGTGTGTGTGTGTGTGTGGGGGTGTTCCGAGGCAGATCAAAGAGGGTGTGTGCGTCACGGGGGTGTTGAGGTGTCGTCTCTTCTGCCCAGTGAATGCAAGATGGCCGACGATGGAGTGGACCATCTCCAAAGACGCACGGTGGCCAAGGACGGGCAGCGCGGAGCGGCTGAAGGTAACGCTACAGCCACCCACCCGCCGCTCATAAACAACTGCATTAATAATGCCATTGTTTACACTTTTAGAAATGTGTTGCAGGAAAATGTTTGCCTATGAACGCTATGACATTGAATTAAACAGAGGAATTGTGAATTGTAAACCATATTATGACAGGAAAGTAAGCAATTGCTAAATGATACTACAAATACTGACGTTTGCATGTATAGCGACACGTATACACACGTTACGTCTGGCCAATGAGACGCACACGCGCACGCACACGCACACGCACACGCACACACACACACACACACGCACACACATCCACCACTAAACATACCCAGCTTTTGTAGTTTGTTAAATATGTCCCAGACACACTTAAAAAAACAATACACAGTAAAATAGACATCAATTGGAGTGAAAACATTTGTTCAATACCGAAGTTCTGCAGGATTTATTCATTCCTAAGAATTTGTAATTTAATTAAAATGTTTCACGAGGGACAAAAATTTGACCCACATGAAAAATGACTGTGTTCCATTCCTTGATGTCTGTTGTGTAATGAGATGTTGAAAATAAATGCTACAATAAATTGCATTACAAATAAATGTGTTTGTCTGTGTTGTTGTGTGTCGTACGTGTGTGTTTGTGTACATGTGTGTGCGTGCGTGCATTTGTGTGTGTTCATGTTTGTCTGTGTCGTGCGTGTCTGTGTGTGTCGTGTGCATTTGTTTGCCTGTGTGTGTGTGTGTGTGTGTGTGTGTGTGTGTGTGTGCGTGCGTTTGTCTGTGTACGTGTGCGTGCGTGTGTTTGTGTATGTACATGTGTGTGCCTGCGGGTACAGCTGCGCTGATCTCTCCGGACGAGCCTGGCTGGAGGGAGAGTCGGACGGAGGAGCCAGAGGTGCTGGTTCTGTGGAGGAAGCCTCTCCTGACACTGCACTACTTCTCCCTGGAGCTGCTGCACTCCCTGAGGGACTTCACTCTGAGGTGAGTCCCCTGCCTCTCCTCTCCCCCCTTCTGTTGGTGGCATGTTCACATCTCAGAAGAAACACTACAGATTCGCATTTCCTTCAAATGCGTTGCAAACCTGGAAAACGCTATATTTGTTTTCATCCGTCATTGACATTGTTCATGATAATCGTTGCTGTTATCTTGAAGGTAAAATGCGTCTTTCTGTCTTTCATTTCTTTGTCAAAATGAATAATGTTAAAAAAAACAATAACATGCCGGATGTCTGGAGCTACCAGACATTACATTTTATATTTGGCATGCGTTACATTAAACAATTAGTATTGACTACAAAGAAGTGCTGCGTTCCCAAGTTCGGCAGTAGATGGGAATCAGAAACAGGATGTTGATGGTATGGTATGATAGATAAACATTATTAGGAGCTATCTCAATAAATACAATATTTGTCCCTAACTAAAATTACGTTAGTTCTGCACACACGCACGCACGCAATCAATGACCAAATAACCAGAAATGGCCTGTGACAAAAAGTAAATAAACTTTGTGAGCCCGCCACCCACCCTGTTTGTTTTACACCCATCATCCGTCACAGTCCGTGTTGACATCAGCAGCCTGGATCAGGTCAGCCTGTACCCTGTACTGTTGTGCTTCTGCATGGGGACAACGTGTTTATCTCCAAACGACAAGAGGATGTGGTGAACCACGAGCACTACGAGCTGAGCAGGGGGTGGAGCAGGGGGAGAGAGAGAGACAGAGAGACAGAGAGAGAGACAGAGACAGAGACAGAGACAGAGAGAGACTATATGTTCTTTCAGTGATGTTTGTGTTATGTTTCTGTGGTGTGTTGTGTGTTGTTTTGACATGCAGCTTCTAAGTATGTGTACGTAAAAGCCTGTGAGTTCCTGTCTGAGGTGCACACTGCGAGAACCGTCATGGACTAAAGTCATGTCAACAAATGTGCCGTGTAAAGTAAACCACACGGAGTAGATAGTGGTTAGATCCAAACGGTCTGTAGCCACTGAACTCTTCTGAGACACGCGTATAAATAAAGATCGATGAGCTCTCAAAAACCCTAAAAATAAAATAAACCCCTTTTAAAACAAACAGAGAGGCTGTAGGAGCATTAGATCTCTATTCGTCAGCGACGGGACACTCATTTATATAAATACAACTTTGTATTTATATACATCTCCCCCGTAATTCACAGTTATATCCACTTCTATTTCCCCCTTCTCTCATGCTATCTTTTTCATACTGTTTCCTTTCCCCTTTCCCCTGCCTCCACTTCATCATCTACCCCGGCTGATTGACCTGTTGTTTCACATCACACCTCCGTCGTTTCCCCTCCCTCCTCTCCCTCCTCTCCCTCCTCTCCCTCCTCTCCCTCCTCTCTCTCCTGCTCTCCGCTGGCCGGGGCGACGGATCAGCCTCTGGATGCGAAGACGCTACGTGTGTGGCATTCTGCTGCTGCTCCTCCTGCTCTTCATAGCCTACCATGTGGAGGGCTCCCACCAACAGGTACACAGCACTGTGCTAGTGACACACAGGGGGGGGGGGAGGCATGCAGACAGACACACAGACAGCGAGACCCAGAGAGACCCACAGACAGAGAGCCACACACAGACACAGACAAAGGGACAGACAGACAGACAGATAGATGGATACACACAGACAGATACATAGGTAGATGGATACAGACATATAGACAGAAACATAGATGGATAGATAGATCCACAGATTGAAAGATAGAAAGATTGATACACAGATTGACAGATAGATAGATAGATAGATGGAGAGAACAAGATACACATTGCAAAGATTGAATGGACATATAAGTAAAGAAACGTCAGCGATATCAAGTGTGATGCACATTGACTTCGTGGCCTGGAGTTATGTTGCCTTTCTGCAACGTCTGTCGCCTCACCACATCTGTCTTCCTCAGCTTGTAACATTCTGCTCAACAGTTGCTTATCAAGGTATTTGACCTCGATAAACACAGCCTCAGAAACACCCGTTGCAGCTATGAGGTTTTCCCAGAAAACAGCTGTTTACAGTCTCAAAAGTCTCCACTGTGAGCGCTCTGAAGGGGTACGCAAGAAACTCAAGAAACTCAGGGGAACAAAAGAATCAACCTTTTGTTTTCAGAGAAACAACAGGGATATCAATGCAGTCATAACATAACAAAGAGAATACACCAACGGCCGAAGACCGGTTTGTCTAAAAGGATGAATCCCAGTATTCGTCATTAATAGCAGAATTAAGAATTCTGTCACGCCATGGTTTAACGCCTCCCTTCACAGAGCGTGTTCTGTTGAGACGGGTGTGTTGGGCATGTGCATGCGTCTTACAGGGATTGCGTGTTGAATTGCACATTTCGATCCCACACTTTGGTGGATAGGGAAATGTCTCTTACGTCCGTCAGAGCCCTTCTTGGCTTGTCGGTATTGTTCATGCAGGGGCCAGCCGGGGCCTGCCACCCATCAGCATTCAATGCTGGACAGCGGCAATTAGCGCTCCTGATAGAATTCAGCAGTCACGACGGGGACATCTCGTCTTACTAGTGCATCAGGGCCCTGCGGACACACACACACACACACACGTGGGCCTCCTCCTTCCCCTCTCTCTCCCCCTCCTCTGCCTGTTTCATAGGATTCACGTAATCGTCCTCACTCAACTGACCTCATGAGAAGCCTTGACGTTCAGCAACGTCTCCTCCTCACGTCTTTCTGAACGGGGCACGTCAGAGCATGAACCCAGTCACGCCCTTGAAGTGCGTACTTGAAATCAAATCCCACCTAAGTCGGCACGAGAATCGTGTTGCGTGTGACGGCGTCCTCAGTCTTCGTCCCTTGTTTATGACCCATTGTTTACCCACCGGTGAGTCAAAAAACTAGGTCCGTAAACACCCGCCCCTCCCCTCACTTCCACGTTACAGCCCGATTCCCGAGGTGTTGCCCAATAACCGGTTCTCGGCCGGCGGACGTGCGGCACAATCAGTAGCCACTGGAGGCCAGGGTCCGAGTGTACGGGGGGGTGGGTGGTGGTGGGTGGGCGGTGCCTCTCTCCAGCCATTGGCTGAGGGGACAGAGAGAGGCGCCGCCCACGTTACCTCGGGATCACTCGATTGGTGGCTGACGGGAGAGAGGCGCCCGCCCACTGTACACACTGGGATTCTTGGCTCGAGCAGGCGGCTTCTCACCACCACACAAACACACCCACACAAACACACAAACACACCCACACGCCCCCCCCCCCCCCCCCCCCCCCCCCCCCAGCCTACTGCAAGCGATGAAAGACTTTGGGGTTTTGTATATTTTTACGATCTGCCGCTATTACTGGGAAATGGTGATGGTGTCTGCTGCCAATAACATAGACCCACCGCCCCCCCACCCCTCCAACCCCCCCCCCCCCCCTTTCCAACGTTGCTTCCCGTAATCGGTGCAATCCATACGTTTCCCCAGTAGGAAACCTGCGTGGGTTAGTGGGGGTGGAGGGCTGGGAGACGAGAGCGGTTCACAGAGTGACAGCAGATTAGGGAGGAGGGGGGGGGGGGGGCACTGCTAGTATATGACTGTTGGGGGGGGGGGGGGGCACATTGCCTATAGTTGTGTAAGAGCTGGCTGCTGCTACCGCGGAGGAAGAGAGCAGTGATCCTTCGCGCAGTGTGCTGAGAACACTCCCACTGCTCGATATATACCGCTGTATCCTGCAAGCTCCTCCAACAATAAACTCTCCTTTCTGCATCTCTCTCTCTCGCTCTCTCTCTCACACACTTACTCTCTCTTGCTCTTTCTCTTTTTCTCTCACCACTTGCAAGCTCCCACCCTTTATGTTCCCTCTGTTTTTTTTCCATTTCACTCTGTTTCACTCTCTCTCTCTCTCTCTCTCTCTCCTTTCTCTCTCTCTGACCCTTGCCCCCCCACACCCTACCCCCCCCCCCTTACTCCCCCTGCCTCCCTCCCTCCCCTCCTCCTTGTCCTACTCCTCTCATCTTGTTTTCCTCGCACTCGGGAGGTCCATGTGTGTGTGGCATGAGGCTCACACTGTCCCCCCCCCCCCCCCCCCCCTCTCTCTCTGCCACCCACCACTGCCAACCCCCCCCCCCTCCCTCCACACCTCCAGTCCGTGCGTCGCGTCGAGAAGACGGTCCTATGCTGCGCCTACTGGCTCGGGCTGGGGATCCTGTCCTCCGTCGGGTTGGGCACGGGCCTGCACACCTTCCTGCTCTACCTGGTAAGAACTTATCGATTCCCACCAACGTGTGTCCGTGTCGGTCCGCCACTCGCGTGTTGCATTATAAGCCCCCTTGGCTTGAATAAACCTGTCCACGCTTGTTCTGTGACGCAGATGGAATTGAGTTCTCTTCCACAGCCGCCGCGCAAGTGCGTACAGCGCGTGGTGTGCTCACTCCGTGCATTGTGTGTGTGTGTGTGTGAGAGAGTGATTTTTTTTTTTTTTTACATCTAAGGGTATAAGATACGAATAATAAAAAGAAAAGCAAAGTTGTTTTTACGTGTGTGCGTGCGAGAGCGTCTATATGGTAAAACTAGGGGCGTTGTTAAATTCTCCGTGGTTAATAGGAGCTGCGCGCACGCACTGTTTTGACAGTCAGTCCGGGAACAAGCGCACTCAATGACCCCTCTGATTGAGTGCACATGAGGATAAAAAAATCCCCCCACCCCGCTCACCATTCGCGCTTTCCCTTTCTGTTCTTCCCGTACCCTAGCTGAATCCATGCTGCTTCTCCGGTCCTCCTCCGTCCCGATGTTTGTTTACTTCCAACTACTGAACTCTGTCACTCCTCATGGCTTCCTCTTGCCCTCCTCCTCCCCCCTCCCTGTCTATTTGCACGTCCAGCGTCTCTCCGAGTGGACAGACGGTTTTCCTAGAAATACACTGTACTGTCGAGCGGTCGAGATGGAGATGCACACACATCTGGTTGTCTTTAGCGCTCTTTGAGTTCTTATTTAGCCCGTCCATCTGCCTGCTGTCCACAGTCAACCTCTAGGCCGTCGTGATGCTTCTTTGCCCAGTGGAACGGTCTTGGAAAGTGTTGAGTGCATGTCCTCTACGCGGTGTTTTGGAAAACAAACTCCATGCTCCCGAAGTGAAATTCGAGAAGTGTTTTTCAGTACGCGTTAGCTTCTTTCTTTTTTTGTGCAGGTTTTATGGTACAATGTCGCCATCTAGGGTGTTCTCTCGGTACTGCGGGTCGCGGTGTCAATGGGTTCATGAAGTGCGTTCCTCGCATGGCTGGCCGCTGCTGTGATTCCAGAGGGGAGGGGAGGTCTACTCCCACTGGCCCGCCTCATGTCTGCATCCAACACGACAGGAGGAAGCACACTCGTTGAAAAATGCTCAGTAGTCATTATATTAAGACAAAGTATATACTTTGGTTAGCAGAAACCATCGAAATCTAGATTTGTAGCCTAATTTCTTTCCTCTTACGGGTTTTATTTGTTATATTTAAGACGTTATGCATTAGACACCAGTAGATGGAGCCAGTGGTCTAGGTTTGTAGGGCAGCACCAGATCCAAACAACACATCATTGATAATTGCGAGTAAAATCGTTGTGTTTTTAAAACAACAACGTAGGTTTGTAGTGTGTAGAAAATACGTGGTTGTAGTAGAATCGCTCATATAACATGCGGCATTCTAACGAACAGCAGTGACTCCAGGTCCGTGGATGTACGGACGAATCAGAGAAAAGCAGTCTTTACATCACATGACACACTTGACACATACTTCATATGACATTTCTTGAACCCTTAGGACCATGTTCGAATTCGCTGACGTGTTTCCTCATTCCCTAACCTGGCTCTATGGTTTGCACTTTAGGAGGCAATATAACTGGAACTAATTAGGTTGGCGGGAATAGGTGGAATTCGGACGCTAATTATGCGCTCGAAATCTATCGACCTGACGTAGGCTACGTGTTGGGCGCATAAACAAGCAGATACGTGTCTGATCTCCCGTATTGATAGCTCACTTGTTGCTTAAATTGTTCACTATATAGATCACTACAAAGTGATCAGGCATTAGCGAATATGGGGATATGTTAACCTTTTCGAACACGGCCAGCGATTCAACACATTTCATACTGAGTGCCTATCACCGAGCAAGCATGTATGAATTTTGAATTCGACCTCTCTCGTTGTGTTTCTAATTTTACATAAGATAGTTTGTGTGTTTAACGTGTCTAAACTGCAGAGACCCTAGCCTACCAATAGAGGGCGGTGGAGAAGCATCCGAGACGCGACCGTCTCCGTCCGACCACCAATGAGAAGTGCTGACGCTCCTGTTCATCGGCACGGGCAATTGCTGCTGTGTTGTCTCAATCGTTGTTAGTTGTGCCAACATAGACCGTTTATTGGAAGACAAAACCCCAGCTCCTTTAGGGGGGTGGGGGGTTGTCACTTCCTGGCATATCTCCTGTGTGTTTAAGCCAGCTGTTCTGGAGAAGCGGCAGGCAAGGTGGCATATTGGCTCACACAATACAGTTCTTGAAAACAATAAAATCATGTCGGAACACTTGAGAGGTCGGATTACAGCCATGGCCCTGCTGGCTCTGATAACATACTGCATGTGCTTGTACACACACAGATACAGTGAGTATGATCAACTGATCATATCTTCTGCACCTTTGTTACCCAGGTGACCGACGTTATGGATTGTAAATCCTTCTTTTGAAATCAGTTAATTTTCTAAGAGAGACGCGCGTTGCCTCCAAATTCCGGGGAAACATCATAAATATTTGATAAGAGCTCATCTGAGTCACCCCGCCATTCAATCACCTCACTGCGATGGCCGCCGCTGTGTAGTCACCGCGGGCTCACTCGAAAACGGTTGCCGTTGATGTTAAATCAACGGCAACAAAGGATTAGGACTTCATTTAGGGATACGGCCCCGCTCAGCATTGCTGTTTACACAGAAAGAAACCAGAGAAGCCTCTCTCTCTGTTGGGTTGTCTGTCTGTCTGACTGCCTGTCTGTGTGACGACGGCCTGTCTGCCGCTCCCCAAACATGCGTCTCCAGCAGTGTTGATGTTCGTGAGGCGCAGCGGGCCCATGCAACGTTTCTCTCTTGTCACTGTGACGGATACGGCGGGGGGAAATACAGGGCTGTGTGCGATATCTGAAAAAGGTAGTAAATTATGGACCTTTAAGATCGGCAATTTACTACCACTTGTCTTCCAAATATGTGGAGAAAGAGAACCAGCGGCTCATCTAAATAAAGGCCCGTTCAGCAGCCATCTATATTGAGCCACTTTTAGGATGTCTAAATTACAGGTTCCAGAGGAGGTTTGTGTAGAATATACAGATTTTCTCCAGCAAACCCCCTAAAATTAACTTTTTGGCTGTTGGCAATTACAAGCGGCAACAGCCTTAATTAGCGCCAGGCTGCTATCGCTGGGAGAGCCTAGCGGGTCCAAGATCATAGTCCAGCAGGGCTAGGATCCTGGTCTGGAGGTTCCTGGTGGCCTAGGAGGTCTAGGATCCTGGTCTGGAGGTCCCTGGTAGGGTAGCAGGTCTAGGAGGATCCTAGGATGGTCAGAGCGTGGGGTTTGTCATGCTTGGACCAAAGGGGCTCACAACAGACAGACAGACAGACTGACTGACCCATCTTGGCAGACTGAGGTATGGTGAATGGTTGTGAATATTCAATACACAAACAGGCTCATGCAGAAATGAACACACACACACACACACACACACACACACACACGTATTGAAAGAATGCAAGGCCTTTCTTTTTATACACCCCTCTGGCATTCGTCGTTGACTAAGTTTGGGGGTTGACGTGTCAGTCACGAGTCGGCGGGGCAGACCCGTGGCTCCAACCTTTTGAGGAAGAGAATGAATGAGATGGAGGGGGGGGAGGGGGGGGGGGGTGTTGGTGAATGAAGGCAATTGTGCCACTCGCTGTCTTGCCAAAGGAAGCAAACCCTTTGTGGCTTTTTTCTTCTTCTTCTTCTTCTTCTTCTTCTTCTTCTTCTTCTTCTTCTCCTATTGATGCCCAAACTAGGACATTTCCTCTCTGTGTCTTTCTCTGTCTGTCTGTCCCTCTGTTCTCTCTCTCTCTCTCTCTCTCTCTCTCTCTCTCGCTCTCTCTCTCTCTCTCTCTCTCTCTCTCTCTCTCTCTCCATCACACTCTCTCTCTTCTCCGGTCCAGCTGCGCTACCTACAGTCCACCTCGAGGCCGCGTAGAAGCGAAACCGCCGCTGTATCGTCACGACGACACGCTTGTAAACCGACACGACACTCGCTCGGTAGCCGGGGGCCCATTGGATCAAACCCCCCCCAGCGATATGAACACTCCGACACACTAGATGTAGTTAAAAATGAATGGCTGGGAGGCTGTGTCTTAGCTCGCGACACACACCCCGCCGGGATCTGTTTACCGGCGCTGAGTCAAGGCCCGCTTTACGGCCTTCTCCAAAAAAAAATGGGCCCCAGAACAGAACCCGAGCCCGCGGCGTGGTCAGCTGACTCATGTTCCCGCCACACGGACGCAAGGACACAGGCGGCCTCCTCGCTCCTCTCGTGGAACATGGAACACACACACACACACACACACACCCACACACACACACACACGAGTGTACGCACGCACTCACACACACACACACACATACATAAACTCATACACGTGCGCACACACACACACATGCACACGCCCGCACACACACATACATATACTCATACACGGGCACACGCACACACGCACACTCGCACACACACACATACATTTACTCCTACACTCGCACATACACACACACACACACACACACACACACACACACACACACACACACACACGCACACACACACACACGCAGAGGAGGGAATGAGATCTGGTGAAGGGGTAGGGTGGTAGGGTGTGGTGGTGGTTTTTAGTGTGTGTGACTCACGCGGTTCCCCCCCCACATTCCTCTCGTGTGTGTGCAGGTGAGGGGTGGGCTCAGTGTGGGAACGGCAGCTGACTGGTGACTCACGGTGGCCATCTCGCTGACCCGGTATCACCCACCCACACACACTGATAGAGGAGCAGGGGGTGAATCACACGCATGTATGCGCACGTACACACAGACACATAGATACGCATATCGATACCCTGACACACGTCGCATACTGGCACACACACACACACACACACACACACACACACATACTAAACATACTGACACACACATATTACACACACACACACACACACACACGCACATATTAAACATACTGACACACATATTACACACACACACACGCACATATTAAACATACTGACACACACATACACACACACACGCATATTAAACATGCTGACACACACACACACCACACTATAGCCATTTGTCTTAGGGATCTGGAGCTTAGAGGTTGTGTGTCCATAGACAGTAGACACACCATGTAGCGTTCTTAGACAGGTGGCTGGCCAACTAATGAGGAGGAAAGACTATAAGGGAAACTTGTCTTTTTGAAACCTTTGATTGCTTGATCCTTCTACTGCCTCTGCTGTTTCATTTCGCTGGTTTGCAGGGAAAATGTCGAATCTATTCACGCCAGTATTTGATATGACTATTAGGATAATAGTGATATGACTAAATTCGATAAAACCATGTCATAAAACACCAAAGTATTTCAGTACAACTCTTGGAAGGCAGTCTAGCGGTGGTGGTTGGGCTGAGTGTGTGTGTGTGTGTGTGTGTGTGTGTGTGTGTGTGTGTGTGTGTGTCACAACACTGAAGCCAAAACGGCTCATGATGATGATGAAGACTTACGGTGTAACCACGCAGATAAATCAACCCCCCCCCCCCCCCCAGAAAGGCTCATAGGGATTCTCTCCCCATATATGATATCCTAGCTCGTCGCTGCTGGCACGTTATCCATTAGCACGTTAGCCACTAGCACGTTAGCCACTAGCAGCTTCGTTTGAGGCTTCTCCATCGGGTGGCGTCTTCTTCTGCGGTGCGGTACGTTTTTGTGACTCGCAGGGCGGCGTCGCGACGGCCTCCAATGGCTCCACTGGCTGTCGCATGTGTTTAAAGAACGGCAGCGGACGACAGGGAGCTGTGACGGAGCGGGACGCGGGGGCATGGCTGTGGTCAGGGAGCCGCGGTGACTCCAGAGTGTTATGGGCCACCGTAGAGCGGCCAGAGCACAGGGCCAGCGCAGAGACACCTTCTGGGGGCTGCTGTAGTGAGGAACGACAGGGGGAAAGGGGAAGGACTAGAAGGTATTGAGGCTGAGTGACACACGATGCGACGTTTTGCCTCATATTCGCCCCCCCCCCCCCATTAGCCACTTAAAGAAATGAAATAGTATAGTTTCTATATAAATAGTTTCTTACCAGAGCCCCTCCATTGTGGCCGTATTTGATATTCAACACTCGAGCAACTTACTTTTTGATCACTGCGTGACAACTTATATTTTGAAAAGTAGGCATTGATCAAATTTGGTTGAGTTAAGATATGATATGATATACTGTTTAACTGTTGAAGGTGAATCAAACGTGGATAGAAGGGTAACAGCGCTGATGTGCACATGGCCCGAGCACAGGTGTGCCACCTGCAAATATCAGGTTTAACTTCCTCCTTCTGTTGTTCTGCCTGGAAGTCACCTGCTCTGAGTCATGGAAACTTGTTGATGAGATAAATTATAAATCATTCTTCATCAACGTGGACAAGGACATTTCCACTTGTTTAGAGGTTGACTCAACCCTCGTGTGACGTAAGGGTCTATCAATTGTTGATACTTTAGAATAGGGTTGGTTGTAGATATTTTACCAATGAGTATTTATTGTTGATTCTATTCCATTGTTTTATTATTGGATACTTTTGATACAGCTAGTTCAGTATGGATTATAAATGATGATCATTTTGTATTGATACATATTGTATGTAGATATTACAGCATGGATACATATGGTCATTATTTAGCATGGGCTCCATATTACAGATGGGATACATATTGGACATATTGGAGTGTACATATTATAGATACCTTGTTATGAACATACTAAGGGAAGGTGTCTAATACATTACAGATAGGACAGGATGGCATAATTAAGTATAATGAAAATAATTTAGTATGGGATTCATATTAAAGATAGTAAAGGATGCATATTGTATTTATTTAAAGATAGGAACCATGTTATAATGTATATAGATAGATAGATAGATAGATAGATAGATATAAACTGTATTTATCCCTAGGGGAAATTCAGGGTCCAAGTAGCTTAGAGACATAGATACATCACACATAACATACACATACAACATACAACAAGCAGGATTGCAAAAAAGGAAGTTTCTAGGAATACAATCAACAAATAAGAATAAAGATACTATACACTAGATATATACTGTATATATACATATATATGTATGTGTGTGTGTATGTATGTATGTATGTATATGTGTATATATATACAGTATATATATATATATATACTATACACACATACATACTTCATAACAGGATCTATGTTGAGTGCTGACGTATCCCTCCGCTCATTGACTCATTACGGCGCTGGCCAGGCGTTGGTTTCCGCTCCCCGCCACAGGAATGCCAGTTATCCCGGGCCCTACGCAGCGTAGCGGGAACGCCGCTGTGCCGCGTCGCCGTTTCCTGCGGAGGGGATATCTGGCGGCGGCGGCGGGCGGCGGCGGGCGGCGGCGGGCGGCGGCGGCGGGCGGCGGGCGGCGTGTTCTCGCTGCGAGAGGCGGACGGCAGCGGGAGAGGCCTGGGTCCCTGCGGAGCGGGAGTAGAACTGCAGTACTTTTACACAGCTAGTTAACTTAATGCGCACGCACGCAACACCGCAAAACCCCCCCTACGCACACACGCACCGTCTCCGCCCGTCCACACAGGACACACACCGCACTCACTTTGTTTACGTTAATTGGTTAATGAGAAACACGGTTGCCAGGGCAACCGTTCCCTCCTCCTCCGCGTTGTGCATGATGTGTATTTTTCCAACGATTATCAGCTTCAGCTTCAGAGAGAGAGAGGGAGGGAGGGAGGGAGGGAGGGAGGGAGGGAGAGAGGGAGAGAGGGAGAGAGAGAGAGAGAGAGAGAGAGAGAGAGAGAGAGAGAGAGAGAGAGGTAATGGGTAGATGATGCTGTTTAGGGCCACAGATTAGTGTTCAGTGACATCATGAGAGGTCCGGGCTTTTGTGTAAGGTGAGACGAATAAAGTGACACAGCATTTGAGAGAGAGAGAGAGAGAGAGAGAGAGAGAGAGAGAGAGAGAGAGAGAGAGAGAGAGAGAGAGAGAGAGAGAGATCCTTGCTGAGAGAGAGAGAGAGAGAGAAAACATATCTGTTGAATAGAGAGAGAGAATTGCTTTGTAACAGAGATAGAATGACTGAGTCACGCACACCAGCCTTTCTGTTGGTGAGCTCAGCCTGTGTGTTAGGTAAATATACCTGAGGAAGAGGCAAAGGTGTTTTTCTTAAAGGAACACAGCCCAGTTTTGATACGCATGCACATATAAACTCATACATATCCAATTGTAATGTGTGTGGTTGTGGAGGGTGAAATGGTAATAGGTAATAGAGATTGCATTGAGGCAAGTGTTTGACTGGGTCGAGGTTAATGAGAGTTTGGAGGCCATATCTGCTTAGGTGAATTTGCGTGGGTGTTTATTCAAACTGACAAAACTAATAGTGGAGCAGAAGTCTATCATTATCAGTTTACCCTCCAGCTTCCCTACACACACACAAAAAAAATTCTGCCCCCGCAGCAGAATATGCGTCACAGGGAGCACCCTTTTTACACACACACAGGCACGCACATACTTAAACACATACATACACACACACACACACACACACACACACACACACACACACACACACACACACACACACACACACGGACACACACACCTGTGTACCTGCCAATGTGTTGGGCTGGTATAGGATGTTGATGACTCATTATATCCGTGAATTTATGACAAATCATTTTTAAAGTGAATACTTTTCAAGGAATTTTGTTATATGACGCAAGGACTGAAACATGATTGATTTATAACAAAGATTATGACTATTATGAAACATTATAATTGATAATCAAATGTGTGTCATATATTTAAACAATTTGTTGTATTAAGTAGTGATACATTTGCCTTCAGATCTTTTATATTTTGATGTGGTGTATTTTATAACTGGCCAGGAACAAGGCATGTACTACTATACAAACAACTCAAGTGTGCGATCATTAGAATGTAATGAAGAATGTAATGCCTAATTGTATCATCTGTAGTAAATTATCTGTAATCTCGAAGATGGAAGTTCACCTCGATGAAAATCACACACATACACACGCACGCACGCACGCACGCACGCACACACACACACACACACACACTCAAGTGTGTGTGGTGCGTGTGTGAGCGCATTCTAACAAATCAAAGATAGCGTAACTAGCATGAATGCATTTTTTAAGTGAGAGGTTGTAGTCAGTTTCTTTCTAATTTAAAATCCATCTTAATGCCGAGGAAGAAAAAAATCATTGGCACAAGTTTTGGCTGTGTTGATGTGAGGGAGGTATAATCCTGGCCCATCAGCAACAGGTTGTTAGTGGGCCTGTTATCAGTCAGTGGTACACTCCTGCCTGCCTGGCAACAGTGTAGGGATCTTCCAGTGACTCAAAACTCCTTCCAATAGGTGTACTGAACCCACTCTTTCTTCCATTCCCTCCTCCAATGTCTCTTTACCATGTGTCTCTGTCTGTCTGTCCGTCTGTCTCTTCGTATCTTTATTTTTTCTCTCTCTCTCTCTCTCCCTCTCTCTCTCTCTCTCTCTCTCTCTCTCTCTCTCTCTCTCTCTCTCTCTCTCTCTCTCTCTCTCTCTCTCTCTCGTCTGTGTGTCATCTCAGGGACCACACATAGCCTCGGTGACCTTAGCAGCGTACGAGTGCGGTTCGGTGGATTTCCCTGAGCCCCCCTACCCAGAGAGCATCCTGTGTCCCCAGGAGCAGGGGCTGTCGGCCGCCGGGAGCCCTGCCCACACCGAGGGCCCCGCGCCGGGCCCGGCTGTCTCTCTCTGGACCATCATGTCCAAGGTCCGCCTGGAGGCCTGCATGTGGGTGAGTGATTCCTGTGCGGCGCATAGCTAGCCTAGCATACACACCTGTAGAAATACTTGTATTTCGTTCAATGTTTAGTTACAGCCCACCATTTAAACGACGGTGTCAATACTGTAAACATATTTTCAATATAAATGTACAATTTATTTTCTTCTATTTAATAAGAAGAAATCCCAAGGCTGAATCAGGCAATGATATTATTTGAGATATGTATGAGGGAAATGTTAGATTGGGCCAAGTGTGTGATTAGGTAACGAAATAGGAATATAATAGCAATATAAAGTGTTTTTCATATGCGAGGTGAAAAGGATCTGGGTTGGAGTGGTGGGCTCCAGATCTCAACACCATTCCCTCTTCTCCCCCTCCACCCTGGGATGCATGGTGTTGTATGGGCAGTAGCGGGGCTGCGATACCGCTCACTATTTTGGGTGTGTGTTCAAGGGCTCATTCACTGTTTGGCTGCGTGTGGAAATCCCCCCCAGTTTTCTACGGTGATTTCCCGCCTGATCTGTGTTGGTGGTTTCACACCTTCGCCAAACCTCGTGACCGCCACTGTCGCTCGCTTCAGCTTCCTGTCTCACACACACGCACGCACGCACACACGCACGCACGCACGCACGCACGCACACACACAAACACACACACACACACACACACACACACACACACACAGAAACACAGACAGACAGACAGACAGACAGACAGACAGGGTGCCTTCATGCATACAGGCACACACACACACACACACACATTGATAATACCACTTCCTCTGTTCCTGATATAAAGGCTTACAGCTCTAAGTGAGGTGGAACCGTAATTTATTTGGAATAGAGAAGAATAACCACACATACACACACACACACACACACACAGGAGTACTGAGAAAAATATATATATATTCAGAGAAACGAGAACAAAAAGTTATTTAAATGTCGGTAGGTCATGGCCGAGTCGCACCCCTTTGCTGCCGTCGGATAAAGGCTTTGACTTTTAACACAATGCCTCAATACTTCTGCTGTGGCCCTGTTCCATTGGCCCTTTTAGCCGTGTGGAGTAAAACCATGGGGTGCTGATTTGCGTTTCCATTACCAGTTTAAACGCGCCCAGCTTTGCCGAGTCGTGCTGAGACGGACCCCTCTCAGGAGCAGGGCGGCCGGTGTCCTGGAGGGCGGTGGTGACATCAGCCCTGCTTGCTGTTTGGAACAAGAAGTTGTCTATTGTATCTAGGCTAGCTTGCTAAAAACATTGAGCCTGGCCGCACACACACACACACACACACACACACGCACGCACATCCTGTCTTCCTGACGGTCCATTGAAACTTTTGGAGATGGCAAAAAATGTGTCTTTAGCTCAAGTGCATGAGCTGTTGGATCAACAAAAACATTTTTTTAAGGATTCCTCACAACAGCTGGAGAACAGTTACAACACTAACAGTAGACTGGACGGCGTTCTACAAGACGTGGAAGACCTCAAAGTCAGCCTTCAATACACACAGAAGGACGTGGATCAACTTAAGGACTCATGCAACAAACTCTCCTCGGATGGCAAGACTTTTGAAGGTGATATCCATAAAGTAGCTCTCTACTCTCAATGGATTACAAATCAGATTACCTTGAAGGTCAGTCTAGATGCAATAATCCGATAATTTATGGACTTCTGGAATCAGAGAATGAAAAATGGCCAGACACTGAACCGAAGGTACTGAAATTATTTGGTGAAAAACTGGATTTGGATCCAACCAAAATAGAAATAGAAAGGGCCCACCGCACTGGGAAAGTGACTAACAACGTCCAATCAGACAACGGGAATGGATCAAGTGCATCTGGGAGGAGACTTGACAAGCCAAGGCCCATTATTGTAAAGGTCCTCAGGTTCAAAGATAGACAAAGAGTCATGTGGAATACAAACAAGCTGAGGGGTTCCAAAATATTCATAAACGAAGACTACCCTGAGGCGGTGAAACAGAAGAGAAGGGAGCTGATACCTAAGATGCTGGAGGCAAGAAAGAACGGGGACTATGCTGTTCTAAGATACGACAAGCTCATCACTCGCCCTGGTCGTCAACAAGAGAGAAGAATACAGTAGTAAAAAAAGATAAGAACATAAGACCATTTCATTATGTCTTGGCTTCATCAAAAAATCTCAGTAAAAAAAAAAAAAAATTATGAACATGCAACTGGCTTGTTCTGACTGCTGATATGAGTACACTACCAACTAAAGGCCTGTCAATGGCTCATCTGAATGTCTGTAGTCTGAGAAACAAAATGCATGAAATTGGTTGTTTAGTACAGTTACATAATATACATATTCTAACCCTAACCCTAACTCACCTGGACCCCTCATTTGAAAATGAAGAGGTTTCAATACAAGGGTTCAATATCTTCAGAAAGGATAGAAATATAAATGGTGGGAGTGTAGCAGTCTACATCCAAAGCCATATTCCTGCAGTATACAGTATAGAGCTGACCTGTTGTGTAGCAATATTGAGGCTATATGGATACAAGTTCACCTGCCACATAAAACTTTTCTTATTGGATGCTGCTACAGACCTTTGAGTGCTGACATTTATTAAGTATTTTGATGAAATGTGTAGAATGTTAGACAAGGCCTCTGATGAAAAAAGAGAATTATATTTTTTTGGTGATATGAACATTGATTGGTTGAAATCTAAGCTATACTCAATGACTCAGTCCTTTAACTTAACCCAAGTCATGTCTCTTCCAACAAGAATATTCACAAATAAGCTTGGTAAGACCTCAAAAACATGTATTGATCATATTTATACAAATAATCCTGTGCATTGCTCTAAAGCAGTATCACTATCTGTTGGATTTAGTGATCACAACTTGGTAGTTATTTCTAGAAAATCTAAAATCCCCAAGGGGGGGAATAAGATAATCTATAAGAGATCATACAAGAATTTCAACAAAGAAATATTTCTGAAGGAGATGGAAAAAGTACAATGGTCCAGTGTTTGTGATGAGAATGATCCTGAAGCTGCACTTACATTGTTTATGAATTATTTTATGAAAATTGTGAATGGACATGCTCCTTTAAGAAAATTTACTGCTAAAGCAAAAAAAAGCCCTATGGATTGACAATGAGCTGAAAGATTTGAGACAATGCTAAGAAAATGGCTAATAAACTGTGTTGCCCGTTAGCCAGACAAGATTACTGTAAATTAAGGAATCATGTGACAAAATTTAATAAAATTAAAAAGAAGGAATATTACAAACAAAAGATTAGTGACGTTAAAAATGACAGGAAAAAACTGTGGACCACAATGAATGATATAATGGGAAGGAAATCTAAAACGTCAATTTCATTTATTCATTCTGATGGAGCATTCATAACTAAACCTTATGATATAGCAAACCATTTTAATAATTTCTTTATTTGTAAGGTTGATAAAATCCTTATTAACATGCAATCAAGTGATGGGGTAAAATCAAATAGATTAATTAATTAAAGGTCATAATGAAAAATTGTAACGGTCAATTTGAGTTTAATCTCATTAGCATTGAAGAGGTTAAGGGAATGTTAATGTCACTACCTGACAATAACAGCTCTAGCACTGATTATCTTGATGGCAAATTGTTGAAATTAGCTGCCAGCCATGTAGCGACTCCTATAGCCCATATATTTAACAACTGTCTAATCCAAGGTGTGCATCCAGCTCATTGGAAGGAAGCTAAAATCATTCCACTTATAAAAGATAAGAATTGTGCTTTTAATGGTCCCAATAGTCAGCCTACAAGTATTTTACCAGTATTGAGCAAACTAATTGAAAAAATTGTCTTTAAACAAATTCAGGATTATTTCACCAGTAACAAATTAACATCTAACTCACAGCATGCATATAGAGAAGGATATTCCACTTGCACTGCACTTGCAGAAATGACTGATGACTGGATGACTAACATTGACAGTCGGAAATTAGTGGGGGCAGTTATGCTTGATTTTAGTGCAGCATTCGATTTAATTGACCATGAGTTGCTAATTGGAAAAGTTACGAGCTATGGCTTCACATCTCCAGCAATAGCCTGGGTAGAGGACTATCTTACAGGACGAAAACAAAAGTTTTTTTTCAATGGCAGTTTTTTTTGTGGTGTGCCACAAGGTAGTTGCCTTGGTCCATTACTGTTCTCTATATTTACTAATGATTTGCCTCTGTACAAGGCAAAATGTACAAATAATGTCAATATTGGAATGTATGCTGATGACACCACTGTTTACTGTGCTGATATTCTGTGCAATGAGCTCACAGTAGGGCTGTACGGTATGGACTAAGATTTATATCACAGTATGATTTGAGGCATAGACGGTACGGTATTATATCACGGTATGTTCATTTTATATTCTAATTTCGATATAAATGCTTCTGAAGGGGTAAAATACTGGTTAGGCATCTGTTTTTGTATAGAAGAAGTATTTTAAGAACATTTATTGAGCAAAACTGCAATAGAAAAAAATGCTAAATCTTTTTTTTTTTTTAAGTTACTTCCAGTATGGATAGTATGGATTTCTTTCTCCACTTGGTCGCGGACCTTGCCGTATAGTTTTGGCATCTCAATTTGGCTGAAGTGTGTGCGGGCAGGTAACGCGTACCTGGGATGGAGTGTTTTGATCATCTATTTAAAGCCCTTTCTATCTACATTTTGAAAGGGAACCATGTCCTTACACAGGTAAACAGTGACGGCGTTTGTTAACTCGTTCTACCGCTGGCTTTTTTGTCGTAAGGACTGGCTTTGGAAAATGCCTGCGGAAGCGATGTCTGAGATGCAGAGACAGCTTCACGCTACCAGCGTCTGTCTCGTACGGTGAATGAGAGCTTGTGAAGGGACTATTGCGCAGGCTGCGCTCCTGTGTGCCTGCGTGCTTGCGCAATAGCATACTGCCTGATAAGGCAGTATCGCTGTCAAGGGAAAAGTAACGTTGCGCCGAATTTGAAAAGGAACTACGTTTCGTTACCATATTGTCAGTAGTTTCGCGTAACTTTACTTTTCACATGAAAAATAAGTTACGTTACTGTATTTACGTTACTTGGTCAAAATCCATACTGTAGAGCAAATTCACACCGGTGTACTTTCTATACCGTTTATACCGTACACCCCTAGCTCACAGCTAACTTAAATGATTCATTAAATGATGGATTTAACTGGGTCAATGAGGACAAACTGGCTCTCAACACTGAAAAAACTAAATATATTGTGTTGGGCTCAAGATATATGCTGGCAAAAAAACCTCAGTTAAATTTAGTTATAGGTAGTACACCAATTCAACAAGTTAACACAATAAAACTCTTAGGTCTTACCATTCACTGTCCTGGTCAGTTCACATTGACACCATTGTCTCAAAAATGGGTCGAATGATTGGCATGACGAGAAAATGTTCATCGTATCTTACACCTTCGATAATCAAACAAGTTGTACATGCTCTGGTCTTGTCAAACCTTGAGTATTGTACAATTATCTGGTCAGCAGGAACCAAAAAAGACTTGCATAAACTTCAGGTAGCTCAGAACAAAGCAGCTCGTTTGGCACTGAGCTGCTCCATTCACACTGGCTCTGAACGCTAGCATGCTAGCCTTTCATGGCTCACAGTGAAACAAAAGATCTGTCTTGGTCTCTTGTTGTTCCTAAGGTCAGTCATAAACTGCAAAAGACTCGCCTTCTTTGCTGAAGGTTTAGTCGGTGTGTCTGACGCCTCGTACCCACTGTACACGTCCGTCGACGGATCTCATTGACTTTACATGGGACGCTCCCGAAATGCATTGTGGGTCGGTCCGTCAAATCGGCTCCGTCTCTTTCGTCCAAAAGTTGAGAAAAGTTTAACTTTTCAGGCAGCGACGGATCTGTTGGCCAATCAGATCGCGTTATACGCACGTTATACGCAGATCGTGTTTTACCCCATGCGTCGGACACGCCCACTCTCTTCCGTCGACAGACGTGTACAGTGGGTATGAGGCGTGACAGACACGGTCATAGCACTAGAGGAGCAAGTAAAGGACATCTAGCTTTACCCAGACCGAGGTCCAATCTGCTCAAAAATACCATCATTTACAGAGCAATTTCATTATGGAATGAACTACCAAAAAACATACGTTCTAGCATAAATAGCAAATACAACTTTTAAAAGTCTTTAAAAAAACATCTGGTCCATATGTAATGTATATACATTTTTTATGTTTTCATTTCTTTTGTAGCCTTCATATCTTTTTTACTTTTGTTATATTTGTAATTCTGATGTTTCTTAATCATACTGTTGTTTATTATTTGTCTATTTTTATTTTTGTTTGACATAATGTCAAAGTGATTGTCTGTTGTCTATATTTTATGTTTCGGACCCCAGGAAGATTAGCTCTCACTCCGGTGTGTTGCTAATGGGGATCCTAATAAATCAAATCAAATCAAATATTGTAGAAATATAGAATTACAATAACTGTGTTTCTTGTGTCTGAGACGCATTGCCATGCGCTCAGAGCAACAGCTTGATTCAACATTATTTGTTCATTCCTATAACTAAGTAAGCCTCTTTAAAAAAGGGTAATGAGGGTTTAGATATTGAGCTATTGAGATTAGGAGCGTCAAAATGAATTCATCGCGGATTTAATCCTCTGAATATAATTCGGTGGATATAATTCAGCTGTATGAAACAAATATGATATTAATACAAATATAATACATAAAATGTGTCTTAAACCAATCAATCCATAGAATTTGACGGCTGGCAATAATTTAAAAGGAAACAGGCTTTAATTGAGTGTGTGTGTGTGTGTGTGTGTGTGTGTGTGTGTGTGTGTGTGTGTGTGTGTGTGTGTGTGTGTGAATAGAGCGTCAGCAGTTCAAGACACAACCTCCAGCAGGTAGCCCTGTAGCTATGGAGGGGCAAGTCCCAGCTACGCTGGCTGATGTGCTGAGTCAAACCGTGCCATGCCAGGCTAGTACAGCCTAACAGAAACAAGGCGCTAAGCTAAGCCTTACTTCGATTGGGCTGCACTGGTTGTCCATACCAGTGAGTTGTTGACAAATAGATCCGAGATGCTTTTGGAAAATATGTATTCCCCCCCCTACCATAATTCAGTGTTGAATATACCAAAAATAGCCCGATGGACTCGGGTAAAGCGGTTATGGAAGCCAGTAGCAGATTATGTTTAACGGCCAATTAGACACGACGTTCAGACTTGAAAGCCACTTCGCACTAACTTGCGCATAGTGTGTGGAAAAGGTTTTATGGTTCTGATTCACTGGACCATCCACTTTTGCACTCACACACTCGCACGCACGCACGCACGCACACACGCACGCACGCACGCACGCACACACACACACACACACACACACACACACGCACACATGCACACATCCCTCCATTTCATTGTAGAGAAGCCATCACCAATTCCTGTCAGAGCCTTGGGTGGAAACACCTGTCGGGCCATGTCTTGATGAAAAACAAGAAGACACCCCCACTTTACACACACACACACACACACACACACACACACACACACACACACACACACACACGCACACACATCTCTGGCAGTCTTTTGGGTTGGTGATGAGAGAGGCCCCCCTTCTCTACTTACGCACTTTCACTCTCTCTCTGTCTCATTCTCTGTCTCTCTCTCTCTCTCTCCTCTTTTTATCTCATTCAGTCCTTCTGTTGCTCCGTTCTCGTGATCCTCCACTGTCCCCTTCAGGACAGGGCTGACACACAGGTCCACAAGCCTAACTGCCCAAGCAGGCACAAGTTATACACACACACACACGTACACACACACACACACACACACACAAACAAAAACACATGTATACTTACAAATACACTCTCCAATACAAACAACGAAACACACACACACACACACACACACGCACACACACATTCTTGCCTACACACACACACCGACAAACACACACGCGCAACACAAACATACACAGGAGAAGGAGTGGGAGTGGAGAAAGGGCCAGCTGGCCGGGGAGATTAAGGCCCACCGGCCGCATTATGAGTAAAACTGCCAAATCACATCAAAGAAAGACACTGGGGAGCAGGGTGTCCGCAGCCAACCGTCTGCCAGGGGCTCGGCGTTAACCCGCCCCCATTCAACACAATTCTTTGGGCCTTGCCGTCATGGCAACTCACTAGCTACCAGTCGTACAATGTGAAACGAGGTCGGTTGAGGACAGGGCACCACCTCTGTCCTGCGGATGGAGAGCTAGGATGGTTGTTGTCGTTTGTTTGTTTGTATGCATTGAGGGACACGTATCGTGGCGTTGACCTATTGCTTGCCCGATTTGGAGCTAATCAAGCTTATTTTTTAACCTCAACCGAGAAATATCTTCCCTTCGATCTCCCCTACAAACCCCCCCCCGCCCCCCTGCGTTGGATATTACTCATCATGTTCCTCAACCCCTTCAACAACATCGCCAACGCCGGGGTTCTGAGTACATCCACGGATTAGTTGTTCAACAATAAATGAGTTGCTTATCGTTTTGATATAGACAGTGTGTCAAAAATACATAGCCCTTGCTTATTTTCACAATTTAAATGAGACAATACAGTGTATTGTGGTTGGTTCTTCATTTAAATCAAATAAATGACTTGGTGGTGAAAATGAATACTTTGAAAAAAGGTGGACGCAGCCCTACTGCAAATGTTATGGCTTGAACTGTGTGTGTGTGTCTCTCTCTCTCTCTTCCTGTGATTGTCTGTCTATGTCGCTCTACCGAGCAGGGGGCTGGTACGGCCATAGGAGAGCTGCCGCCCTACTTCATGGCGCGCGCCGCCCGGCTGTCCGGCGCCGACCCCGACGACCAGGACTACCAGGAGTTTGAAGAGATGATGGAGCAGGGAGCGAACGCACAGGTGATTAGCACACACACACACGCACGTGCGCGCACGCACACACGCACACGCGTGCACGCACACATGCACGCATACACGCACGCACGCACGCATGCACGCACACATGCATGCACGCATACGCACACACACAAAAATGCAAGCATGCATACACACACACACACACGCATGCACGCACGCACACACCATGCACACACACAGACACACAGACTGTGGCCCTGCCCTCATGGGCGGGTTGAGGCCGGTGATATCTCATTTAGTCCTTGTTCAGAGATCCAGAGCATTGATAAGAATGTCTGATGTTTATTTGATTACAAATAAAAATATACTATTCATTGAAGAGTGTATTTGATCGAGTGTGGTCGGGGAGAGGCGATACGTTTGATGTGACATTATGCCGTTGATGGCTCGTGTGAAAACACACCTCTTGTGGTGTGTGTGCAGAAGTATTTCCAGCGCCTCTCTTTATCAGGTCGCTCTGTTTCCTTTCATGTCCCCCACTCACAATCTCTGAGGGTGGCTACTTCCGGGCCGGTCTGTTTCACTCATTGTGAAATGGCAGTAAAGAGACAACCCCCTTCCATAGTGAAGTAGCATAGCGTGTGTGTGTGTGTGTGTGTGTGTGTGTGTGTGTGTGTGTGTGTGTGTGTGTGTGTGTGCGCGTGTAGGGGAAGTGGGAGAATGTCAACCAGAGTATCTGTTTGTGTCATGTGTCAGTAAATGATTGTGTATGTATGAGTGTGCGCGTGGGAAAGAGACTGAATGTCGGTGAGTGCTTGTATCAATGAAGCGTGAGTGTGTTTCTGTGTATGTGTGTGTGTGTGTGTGTGTGTGTGTGTGTGTGTGTGTGTGTGTGTGTGTGTGTGTGTGCACGCACGCACGCGTGGGAATGGATGAAGTGGATGTCAACGAGTGTTTGTATGAATGATTTTTGTGTGTTGACTTGAGGTTGTGTGTGTGTGTGTGTGTTTGTGTGTGTGTGTGTGCGTGTGCGTGTGCGTGTGTGTGTTTGTGTGTGCGTGTGCGTGTGTGTGTGTGTGTGTGTGTGTGTGTGTGTGTGTGTTTGTGTGTGTGTGCGTGTGCGTGTGTGTGTTTGTGTGTGTGTGCATGTGCGTGTGCATGCCCTACTAGCCGCTACTGGCAGCTGGGTACTTTCACAACTGAGTGACTCAGTGGGAAGAATTGACGATGTACTTTGGTGTGAAGCAACAGCGTTTGCACCTTTTGTAATAGTTTTCCCAGATCATACACCCTCTCAAGTATCAAGTTTCAACAATGCCCAGAGGCTTTTTGTCATCAATTATTTGACGCATGCTTTGCTGATGTAAATGGGGAACTAGAATGGCCATTTTGTTTTCAGATTCCTCTAATCCGACCAGCAATAACCTGCACAGCTGTCATGGTCATGGAATGCCTTTAATCTTTCCACCTGCAAATAGAGAACCGCTCGTTAAATGTTGCACCTCCCTCTTTAAGAGACTACTTTTAGGAGTCTTTGAGCTAGGCTAGATGCAGGCAGACGATGGTAGAGTTTATTTGAAATAGACGGTTCAGGTCCTGCAACAAAGCCTGGGAACACTCTTGTTCAACATTGACATAATAAGGAAGTGACACAAACCTGTATAATGTGTATACTTCCATTGTGAAAGTTAGGGACATGGGTAATGTCCCTAACTGTAATGATTTTTGAGATTTACTCTAAATACTAGGCGAGTATTGTACACAGGAACGAACAAGAAAATGTTGCTGCTATTTTTCCGCCTATAAAAACGACACAGAAAACAGGAAATGCTAAAGGAAGCGACATCTGAACCCCAGCCGCCATTGGCCACGTTTAACCATGAAAACAACAAGCAAAGCTGGGTCGGACACAGAGACGCGTGGCTCGGAGGAGCCGCCCACGGTACCCCAGCTGTGTCAGGGCTGACGTCCAGGCATCTGGGGGAGGCGTCTGTAGCGGCGCCCCCGCTCCAGAACCACACCTGTGACATCCCGGCCCCCGCCCTGCCCGGCGTGGCCCCGCCCGGCCCCGCCCCCTGGCCCCGCCCGGCACCACTCCGCCCCCGCCCGACACCACTGGATAGAGACCGGCTCCGACACAGGTCTTAGGGAGGGAGGGAGGGAGGGAGAGAGAAGGGGGGGGGGGGGGAGAGAGAGAGAGAGAGCGGGAGAGAGAGAATTTTTATCTCGTAACAACGCTAATGCTATTTCTGTTTTGATCACGCGCTGTCTGTCTCTCATGCCGTTACGAGGGGGAGGGGGGGGGGGTCTTCCTCCGCATCAGTGTGAAAGAGGAAGGCCATTGCACTGCTCCGTCACTCCGCTAGCCCTCCCTCGCGCGCTCTGCCTCTTACCTTCGTCATCGTTGGCTCTCAACCTTTCATTTGCGCTGGACATCTTCGCTCTCTCTCTCTATCTCGGACTCTCTTTCTCACTGTCTCCCTCTCTCTCTTCGTCTCTCTCTCTCCTTCTGATGATCATCTCTGCGTAGGGTGCACGTGTAGGTTTGGGGGGGGGGGGGTGGGTGGGTCGCGACGTGGCAGTGTCCCAGTCCCCCCCCCGGGAGGGCGAGGACATCCTCAGCCTAGGGAACGCTCCTCTGTAAGCCGTCGTGTTTTTTCTCCTGTCGTGCGGACGCAGCGCTGCTTCTCGCTCGGTGCCTCACGAGCTCCGACCGCCCGACCGCCGCCGCCGCCCCGGGGGGGTCCGCCTCCAGACGGTCACCCTGAGCCCCCTTACACCGTCACACCTCTCGGACGGAGGGAGAGCCCGGTCCAAGCGTAAGTCGGAGCCCGCGATCAGTGATCAGTAGGGCCGTGGGGGGGGGGGGGCGGCGGTGGTGCGGACGCGGAGGTACGGCGGCGAAGAGGAGGGGGAACCCCGCCCCACCGGTGGTATACGTTTCCTAGGAAACGTACGGTCACGGACGAGGAGGAGGTTTGGTCGTCGTTGTTTTCTCAGACGGACGTCGGGGCGTGCGCGTTTACTCTCCCTCTGGTGACGGCGGGACCCGGGAGCGCGAGAGGTAGCGTTTGAATCTGTCGCCACCGGACTCGCTGCCTTTTTCCTCTTCCACACAGGCTTCATGGGGGGGGGGGGGCGGCGGCGGGGGTGGGGGGGGATTTTATTATTTGTATTTGTTGGTGCCAAGCGGCGTGACTGAACCCCGCTGGTATGTCTCTGGGTGGTGAGGCGGCGTTGCCAACATCCTGCCCGACCCAAGCACGTGATGATGAACGGTGGCAGGACGCTGTTTGGAATTTGAATTTTTCTCTCTCTCTCTCTCTCTCTCTCTCTCTCTCGCTCGCAAATTTTTTCCCCCCCCCACCCCCCCCAAAAAAATGAAGTCATGGCGTTTTTAACAGCTCTAGACGCTGATGTAACGCACACCCGCCATTTCTTCCCCCGCTCCACTTAAATCTTTAGTACAGGAGTAAAAAAAAACTAAAAAAAACAGAAAAAAGCGGATTTAAAAAAAAAAAAAACCCAGGCGCTGGCCTCGGCCGCGTGGCTGCAGGAGACTCGCCGCCCGCCGCCCGCCAGCGCCTGGAACACGATAATGAGGTCATTTCCTGCTTTGTGGGCTGCATTCTTTCAAACCTTTTCCCCTCCTCCTCCTCTCTCTCATCTTTTGATATATATTTTTATCTGGGGGGGAAGGGGTTAACAGGCTGTGAATTCTTGATTGCCAACTCCCAGGATCGTATCTCCTGTAACCCAAATCAGAGCCATCTGCACGGGGCGTGTGCCTGCCCCCCCCCCCCCCCCCCCCCGGCCCACTGCTCTCAAAGGCTCTCTGTGCTGTGGTTTGCCCGGCCCTGTCACGTGACTTCTCCGAAAATGCCCCCTCCCTCTTCTCCCCCCTTTATTTCCAGTAAACTGTTTGAAAGGAGGCGGGTGGGTGGGGTGGGGGGGGGGGGGGGGGGCGGGGGTGGGGGGGGGGGGGGGGAGGGGGGTGGCCGGGGGTTGGGGTGGGGGGCTGTTGGAGGGGGGGGGGGGGGGGGGGGGGGGTGAGTAAGAGTTAAACCAGCTACCCCTTAACCACAGCTTGTTAAAGAATTTGTCAACGTGGACTCATGGGTGTGCATTCGTTTTGTGTGTGTGTGTGTGTGTGAGTGTGTGTGTGTTTGTGTGTGTGTGTGTGTGTGTGTGTGTGTGCGTGTGTGTGTTTTCTTGTGCGCCTTTTGTGTCTGGATAGATTTGAATTTTTCTAGAAAGAACTGTTGAGCGTCAGTTGCGTCAGAGCAGGGCAGCCCATAATCGCTCCACTTCCTGTTAGTAGTGTGGTGAGCGAGAGTAAGAGAGAGAGAGGGAGAGAGAGAGAGAGAGAGGGAGAGAGAGAGAGAGAGAGGGAGAGAGAGAGGGAGAGGGAGAGAGAAATAGAGAGAGAGAGAGAGCGAGGGATAGAGAGAGGGAGCGGGTGAGAGAGTGAAAGGGAGGGAGGGAGAGAGACAGAGAAAGAGAGAGAGAGAGGACGAGGTCTGGCGAGGAGCTAATGAGATGAACTTTAGCCCCGTCTCCGTGTCGAGTGGGGGATTACGGGGGGGCACAAACCAAGCGAGAGATGTGTGTCTTCACGCTCTCTGTGTGTGAATGACTTTCATTGAGAAAAAAAGGGAGTGAGAGAAAGGGAGAGAGAGAGAGAGAGAGAGAGAGAGAGAGAGAGAGGGGGGAGAGAGAGGCAGAGGGAGGGAGAGAGAGAGAGCGAGGGAGGCAGAGAGAGAGAGAGGGGGAGAGAGAGAGGCAGAGGGAGGGAGAGAGAGAGAGAGAGAGAGAGAGAGAGAGAGAGAGAGAGAAAAAAATGTGCGTGGGTGTCTATGGGCTTTAGGCTGCACAGAGTTTTCCTCCACTGACACATACATTTTCCACATGGAGCGGATTGCTTTGTCTCCGGTTCTGCTTATAACGTCTCTGTTTGAACTCCGTGCCCCGAACACCGACTCCTCCAAACACCCTCGGAACACCAGGAAGAAGTATTCCTTTCTAGTATTTATTTAGTTTTTTTTCCTAATTTCTCTTTTCTCTATTCCCCCCCCGCCCCCCCCCCCTTCATTACCTCTGGTTGTTGTCATTCCT